>NC_071392.1:38990802-39300594 GCF_022682495.2 Desmodus rotundus
CCATGGAGCCACACCAGCCAGGTTGTTTTGGGTTTTTTTTTAATTCTTTTTTCTACTTTTTGTTTGGGTTGAATGTTTATTTCTTCCTTATGTTCCAAATGAATGATTTGAGTCCCAGTTTCCTTCTCTTCACTGCTGGTTCCCTGTTGATATTTCTTTATTTCACTTAGTGTAACCTTCATTTCTTCCTTTATGTTGTTGCCATACTCAATGAGTTCTCTGAGCATCCTGATCTCCAGTGTTTTGAACTCTGCATCTGATAGGTTGGCTGTCTTTGTTTTGTTTAGTTCTTTTTCTGGAGTTTTGTCCTTTCCTTTCATTTGGGCCTTATTTCTTTTGTCTCCTCAATTTGGCAGCCTTCCTGTGTTCATTTTTATGTTAGGTAGAGCTGTTTTGACTCCCTGTCTTAGTATCATGGCCAATTGTGGAGAAGGCACCTGTAAATTGTGTGAGACAGAGCCTTAGGAAATCACCAGAGTGGGGCAACCCACTTCAACCTTTGTGGCTCCATGGGGGTAGGGTCTCAGAGATGAGGTTATGTTGCTGTTGGTTTCTGGAGTTTTGCCCACACTCGCCCTGTTTCCAGTCACTTCATCCACTCCCTGAATTAGACTGGAGCCCTTTCAGCTGTTGCCCTGGTGTTGAATCCCAGGTGTTTACCCTCCTCCAGCCAGCCCTCGGCCCACACCCACAGTCAATCCCCACACTGTTGTCCATATCCATGGCTGTGAGAGAACTCTGTCCTGCAGAGTTTTTCCCTGCTGCCACGAATGAGAATAAATTGTCCCGGACACAATCTTGCTGTTCTGGTGGGGAAGGGGGTGGCGATTCCCTCTAGCGGGGAACACTCTGAGCCCTTCTCCCAGATGGCTTTTACTGGGAATGGTATGTGTAGGCATGTACAGCATACATGCATAGTTCGTCAATCAATGTCAAAAGACTATAGTCATACAAAAACGGGTATTATCCATAGATAACAACTGAAGGAACACAGAGATCTGTCATAGGTCAGGGTCTGTTGGTCATGCTGACACCAGAGGGTCTTTAAGACATGTTTCATGAGATGAGGAGTTTACTCCTTATGCCTTGAACTTAAACACCTGGTTTATATTGATAGGGCTGTCACTAGGCAGAGCAGGCTTAAAAGGACAAAATGTGCATTTCAGGCCTGATTCCCATAGGAACACTCAGTATTAGAGTCAAATCATGCCTGCCGCCTGCGTTTTTACCTGGTTTTCCAGGGAGACTTACTAGTCCCTTTCAGGGCTTGCTCTTGAGGGGCTACAGTCTCTGAAACCACACAGAGCAGTCCCCAACACATGGGTCATTCATACATGTTTTTTGACTAGGCCCTTCCCCTTCTTTCCACCATATCCCTCTCCACCCACTCTGGCCACTGTCAGTCTGTTCCATTCCCACGCCTCTGGTTCTGTTTTGCTTGTTAGTTTCTTTTGTTTATTAGATTCCTCTTATAAGTGAGATCATATGGTATTTGTCTTTCACCAACTGGCTCATTTCACTTAGCATAATATTCTCCAGTTCCATCCATGCTGTCACAATTTGTTATCAGGACTACTGTACTCTGGTCTTTTTATTCACTTTGTTTCTCTCCAGTTCATTTCCCACATAGAGTGATATTTTGAAAATAGATACCTGAAGAAGTCACACCCTGTGTAAGCACTCTTTGGTGGCCTGTTAACTGCTTTTGATATTAAGTTTAAAGTCCTTCATAGAGCTTAAGGCCCCGTGCCTTAGGGCCTCAACCTCCCACACGTTATCACTAATCTACGCAAACTCTACACTCTTCCACACACTCTAATCTCCCAGTTTAACCACCTGACCCCTTTCACTATTACGTAGTTTTACCCCTTGTGTCACTTCCACAGGGAAGATTTCTCTTTGCCCAAAGTCTCAGTTGCATCTCCCATTTCAAAACACAGAGAACTTCTTGCTGACGCTATTCACGATTATAATTAACTATTAATTCTGTCAATATCTGTTTACCATCTATCTGCCTTGCACCATTGTAAGCCCTCTAAAGGTAGGAACTTTCTGTGTATTCCCTGATGTATTATTTGTAAATCAATTCAGTTATTTGATGACTAGTAATACTTAAAAGTAATTTGCTGTACTTGGAGACATTTTTATATTTATTATATATTATGTTGAATACAAGTTTATTTAAATTACTTTATACATAAGACAGAACTTCTTCTCACTTAAACATTTCAACATTTTATCTTTTTCAGTAATTTGGATGTCCTCACCTCAACTTCTACTTTCCAAATTAGGGAGGTGGTACTGTATTAACTAACCAGCTTTCCTAGTCTTAATTCACTTTTTTCTTTATAATAGTTTTTTCTCATTACAACAAGATATAGTCTATTATAATATCTAATCAGTTTCTAGAGTCTCATTTTATTGCTTAAGTTAATTATTTTCACCATTTTTTCTAAAACAAAAGTGATAGTTAGAATTATTAATAGGTGGCAAAATTCAGGATTTTATAAAAGAGTACAAAGCCAATTCCACATTCTGGATCTGCTTCTGATTATAAAACAAAAAAATTAAGCTTACAGCCTCGGCTCGGTAACTATATAATAGGCTCAGCAATGAAAGATCCTGTAATTAAGAATGTCTTTGTAGTAGAAAAGTGGATCTTTTTTCACTTTTTACAATTCTATAGAAATATATTGCATTTACTCTATCTCTTTAAATTTTGTTATTGAGTAAGATACATGAATAAATTTAACCATATATATATAAAATTTTCTATTGAGATAGTCACATGGAACATACTTGATTTTAAAATTACAATATAGTGGTGCAAAAAATTGCATGTTTTAAATGTTATGAAGTTAGAATTTTACCTTGTATGGTCATATCAGATACAATCTTCAGTGAATCCAATTGTATGACTACACATCATAGAGCCAATACTGAGCATGTATTTTGATTACCAGATGTATCATTAAGGTTATTTAATCATTTAATTACCTACCCACCAAGACATTTGATATAGATGTATTGATTACTAGATGATTCTTGTCCTACTTCAGAAAATTGTTTCTAAAACAATTTCTTTATGAATGTACTTAAAAAACTTGGCAATAATACAAATAGTAATCTTTCTGAATTCACAAAAAGTAAGGCATCAATTTTTATGAAATTCTTACAAGGCACTGAGGCTTATCAATCTAGTACGAACACTTTAAAATATTGGGTCGGTAGGTAGATTTCATTATTACAACACTACAGTAGACACTTTGAAGGTCTTTTGACTAGTTTCTCATCTCAACTAATTACTGTTTTATTTTATATTAATTGTGAAGTTAGCTACATTCGGCCCTATTTTTTTCTCTATTTGAGCAGAACATAATACTTTGTTTCCTTTATCTCTGACAGTTTCTCCCTATAACTGACTAAAACTATTTAGTCAAACTAATGCTAATGTGAGACTAGAAATGGATCCTCCTGACCTAACACATATCTATGCTTCCCAAAGTGTCCTCAAGAAAGCTGGTGGTATAGTGCCAGAGTTCAATTCATGAAAAGCAGTGGCATAGAAGCAGGACACGCAAGATGATAGTGTCCAGGTAGACGGCTTTCTGATGTTCTGTTTCAGCCCCACAGTCCATTATAGAGCATCAGGAAGAATGAATAGAATGAAGTCCAAGGAAACCTCTGTGGTGTTTACTTTGTCCAGGCTTTAGAAAAATTTGACCTAAGGCTAATTCAGGATTATACTCTGACATGCACTTGGAGTGAAATTATTCCATGCAGCCCATTAGTTGGAGAGCTGTATATTTTAATATTTAGCCAAACTGGGGTTAGGGCTGATATATTGATATCATCTTGTGAATGCTGATTAGCGGAGTGAGGGCATATGCTGAACAGGTATGGCTGCGTCTTCTACTTTGTTTCTGTAGTGTCTATCACAGATTCATAAAAAATTTTAAGTAAATATTTGATAAAGTTGTCAAAGCACACGACAATAAACCAACATGAATATAAAGGTGCACATATTATTAAATATTGAAAATATTGTAAGTCAGATAGGGGAAAAAGAAAAACGTCCTTAATTTTAAGAAAGAGTGATGGAAGAAAGTTGATACTTTTTACTGATTAAAAATATCTCATTAAATATCCAATGCAGTTACTTAAAAAAATCTCTCTGCATTTCAACCATATGCTTAAAAAAGAGAGGTAAGAACACTGTTGTCTATTTTCATGTATACTTTTAACATTCTTCATGTCTGCATGAAGTCTATTAAAGTTAGAAAAGAGACTTCATTTTATGCTTCCTTTGAAAGACAAATCATATCATATGAATGTTAGTCAAATGTGTTTGTATTTCTCATACACTTTTTATATCATTATTACCAATATATCATAATTCAGGGTAAGTCATTTTAATTGGATAGTATTTTTAAAATATTGCTTAAAGTCATGAATGATGTCATGATTACATTTAAGAAAGATGAAGGAGATAAAATATAAGAACTCTATAATAACTTTGAAAGAATCACTGGAATCAGGAAAAAAAAAAGATTATAGGTCTTCCTTGTTTTTAAGCCTGTCATTCAACTTCATCAGAGTTTAACCAGGGTTATTTTATGTATCATTTTGCAGATGGCCACAATCATCTATGATTTGTAACAGCTTTCTTCTCAAATAGATTTTTAAATATGCACCAAATGTATTAGAAACATACTATGTTATTATTAACAATATAAGTCACTTTTTATAAGTAATACTTTGTTTGCTATAAAATAACAAGCCAATTTTTTTCCTTAAAGATTCACTGACATATAGAAGAATGTTTCTTGTAACTCTTTTATATGATATTTATTCATTTAAGATAACTCAATTTACGTGATTTGCATTCTTTGCTATTAATATTAAAAAGCAAGTCTAATCTACGCATTGTTCTTTATGCAAGAGTACAATGCAACATGTTGAATAAGTCCTTTCAAAAGTGTTAGATACAAATATTTTAGACACAAAATTTGAAGTAAATGTAATTGAAAGTTTAGTTTTCTTATGTGTTTCTTAGGTATAAAATAAGGATGGGTTGATGTAGGACTGTATTACTTTTCAAATTTAAAACAAATCTCTATAGTCACATAATATAAAGAAATTAACATGGGGCATTTTCTATCAAATTGTTACAGTATCACATTTTATCATCCAAGAATTTTATTAGATCTAGACTTGAATCTTATTCTATTAAGTGAACCTGTGATGTTTCATTGAGGCAAATAAAAATCTGCAAGGGCAGAGCAAGAATTATATAGTAAAATGATTATTCTTACACACTCTACTGAATGTGTTTTGTGCACCAAACAGGTAAACATGGGGGGAGAAAAAAGCCCACAGGGAACCCAGAAAGAGATTTTATTTTATGTAAATTAAATATATTTTACAACTAATGACTCATTGTAGGTAGTAGGCACATTGAATATATGTAATTTGTGGCCCTATTTAAACTATAATCAACTTTAATAGATGAAAATCTGAGGATTCAACAATTTAACTGGGTTTTACAAAGAGAATTTGGGCAAAGTGGCTAATACTCTGGAATAAATAAGGCATAAAGTAAAACCTCCATTTTTCTATATAGTAGTCATTTCACTTTCAAGAAATAGTGAACCCTCTCAGTTTCGTCTCCAAAGCAGAGATAATAGTACCCATCGCAGGAGTCTCTGTGGGGTTCAGTGAGGAAGTACGTGCACAGTGTTTAAAATAACAGCTGTCAATAATACACCGGACATCATGGGATAATATTTTGTTTGTAGAAATAATAACTGAAATAAGACAACTGTAATTGAATAACAATAAAATTTTTTTAAAAAAATAACCAAAATATATGTTTGAAATATTTGCTTTATATTATAAAATCTCTAATCACTTTCCAGTTATAAGTATTCAAATAATTGTAATATGTTTATTGAGAACTCTGATTAAATTGGTAATACATTAGCAGCAGGTAATAGTCTAATAAAGTGTAATTTTAAATAGTGCTGTTGTGCTAGAATATGCTAGAATTTCATAGGAAAAAATCCATTTGAAAGAAGGTTGTAGAACTATGATTTGCATTTATAAATTTAAATCTATGAATTCTAACCAACAGCCAGTATATAAGTGTTACATGTTTAAAGATGAAATTGAAAAGGGAACATATTCATCTGCCTGTTCCTCCCCATGGTCTTACTTCTTCTCCACTACAGACACAACTGTTCTTTTAGATACTAAAAGTGGGAATAAAAATGGGAAGAAATATAAAGATGTTTAAATCATTAACGTGTTACGTTAATGGCTGCTAACATTGTAAACAGGTTTAAGAAGCATGGAGATAGGACATTATTAATTACTTAATATAACTCTAAACAAAATGAGTAAATATAACAAAAATATACACAGTGTTTTCTTTGTTATTGTGTAATTTCTACAATATTTAGGTTTCTTGGTCTCTTATTTTACTGCCTCTTGTATCTCAGAAGTTATTAACAATTCTGACAGAATACTAAAGAAAAGGCATAAACATCAGTTGATATTTTAAAGGTATTAAATAAAGATAAGGGAAAACTTAGAAGATAAAAAGAAAAGACACATACATGTAATTTGTTCTGTTTTACTCTAATCTGTCTTTCTATTTTTGACTCCAATCCGCTTTTCTGTTTTAATAAAGTTGATGCTATGCAGTACTCTGTCAGTCATCTCAACAGAGTAAATTATATATTCATTTGTACATATACAATTTGTCCTGATAATTCCACTTAAACTTACAACATTAGCACACCCGAAGCTATTTATTAATGTCTTTGGTTATATCGTTGAAAATAGCAATATAATGTTCCACTGTGTGAATGTAACAAAAAATAGCCATTTTTTAATTGATCCATACTTAAAGTGTTTTCAGTTTTCACTGAGGAAGCTTTCATGGTATCTCTGGGGCCATTGCAAATCCGTTGGTAACACTGAGTTGAGCACTTGCTTCTCAAGGGGCCATATTTCTAAATTACATGTAGGTCTTTCTAAATGAAAAAAATAAAAGCTGGGGTTACTGCGAGTTACTATCTGGTAAAGTAGTTGTTTTTTCTTCTTTGTATTGTAAAGGCGACAACTTTTAGGGCAAAAAGCAATCCAATGAAGTACAAAAACTAAAAAAGAAAGCACTTGAATTTCCTGACCAATTACTTGTAGTCAAGAAAGCTTACACTATTTTCTTAATTCTTTACAGGCAGAAAACTAATATCCTAAAATCTTTCAAAACACATTAGCAAATTTAAAGTTATTATAATCCTATGATTTGCTCCTGTGCTTTCACCTCTTTAACAGGATATAATTTCTTCAATAATAATATAATATTTTCAATAAAAGAAGAAAAAGCCAATAATTTTATCTGTAATGTTTATTATTTTACATCTGGTTTTTAATAAATAAAATTTAAATACATTTGGTCTTTTGACCTAATCTTAAATCCACTAATACTACAGATTATTAAAGGTAAAATATTTATAGTTATCTGATGTAACCAGTGACATTAGTTTTGAAATATCAGCTAGTGCCTTCTTGTGAAACTTCCCCTTAACCGATCCATTTATTTCCATCATATGATTTATTCTATATTGAGTGTCCTGGTGAAAAGTTCTGAAATGGTCAAAAGAATTAGTTTTCTGGTAATCCCTTGACTGGTGCTTTCCCAAACCTCAACCCATTAATATATTTGGTTTGTCTGGTCCATCATTTAGGGAGCACCTCACATAGGCAGCACCTCCGATAAGAAGACATTAAAACTCTAAGTGAGGAATTTTCTTTGTGACTAGAGAAGGATTCGTATGCTCAGAGGGTAAGAGAGGTGGAAGGAAGTTTGTGAAGAAGAGTGGAAGTGTTCAGTCGATAGCGGGAGAGATGCCCTAATTTAGACTTTCTAGGAAGCGCTGAAATAGGTAGGCATGAAGAAATCCTCTGCCAGAGATGTTGTGGGAGTTGACAGCAAGACCCAGAGAGTCTGTGGATTCATTATGTAGCTGTATAGGGCGATTGAGCATCCGGCAGAGTTTTGTCTGCCCCAGAACTATATACCGTGTGGCAGAAACACTTCTGTGACTCCTCTATGGCTTCCTAAATTAATGGAATCATGGAAACAGGAAGAGTTATGGCTTACTAAAATGGATGGACCAAGACCAAATACAAGATGGATTTTTCAATATTTACCGTGTAGACATATAATTTGATTATAATTCAGGTAATTAATTACCATTCAATGCCCTGACTCTTATGAACCTACTCCATCTGGTAGACAGTGTTACTATCTTAAGGGAATTCCAAATCAACTATGATTAAGTTTTTACTTACTTAATGAATGAAGTTCAAAATAGAACTTGAGTTTTGTTACAAATAAATAATCTAGTGAAACTTGTTATGTGCACATCAGAGATTGTTTCTAATTCATAACTACAACAAATAGGAAAGAGTTTGCTCTCATGTTTTTAAGAAAGACTTTATTTTGTATAATGTAATAGCTGTTGCATGATTGGTATTATTATTATTGATTAAATATGCTATCTCCCCAGATACAATCTAAATGTGATTATACTATGAGAAACATCATTAATCATTGATATAATTACTTATGTGACATAAACTAGGAAGAATTGTTGGAGAAACTCATCGTGGTATAACAGGCGAATGAAATCACCATCAAAGCCGTACATATCTCTAACAATAAAACAAACAACCACATGAAGCATGATGAGTAATTTCGAAGTTTTTCATAATTGATACTCATTTATTTCTTGCTTACTAATTTCAAAGTCAGCTCACACTTGCTAGTAGATCAGAAGTGGTATTTTCCCAAGTTCTGCAAAAAGTACTTATTTATTTGTTTCTTTTAATTATTTCATAAACACTTAGGAACAATATTGCTATTCATAGGAAATAATTATGAACATTAATGTTCTAAGAACTCTTGCCAACCATTGGAAATAAAATATAGTAGATGTGGTATTTTTCCTCAGATAACTGTATCATTATATGTATCTATCTATCAATCTATGTACATATCTTTCTGTCACATATATGTATTGTTACCATACCATTGGAAAGCTACTTTATACATTAATTTTATATACAGTACATTATAATATACTTTACATCTTCAAACTTATTTTATAATTTTAAATTGTATCATGAAACATAAAAGTTAACAGATCAATTTAAATTTTAATATGATGAATTAAGTGTAATAATTTATTCACCTCAATTCAATAAATTTTATAATGTACATTATTAAAACTTAATGTTCTTTTTTACTCTTATCCTTTAATCAGCATCTTTGATAAACAAAAATAATAAAAGGCACACATTTGTTATTTGGGAACTTTGTATCCATGGTAATTGATTTACTTTTAAAACCTGATTTGATGGTGTAAGTATAGAAGTTACTTTTATTTTATAAATTTACCAGCAGTTTATGCACATTATTTGGGACCACCATTCTTTTTAGTGGTTATCAGCAACCCTGTAAATTCTTTGTCATAGATACATCAATGCTATTATAATTTAATATTTTTGGATAAAATTTTTATTGGGACTTTTTTAAGTGATTTTTCAAAGATACACACTGGGATAAGAGATATATGCAAATTCTAAACACTGTAGATTTATACAGTATACAGTGATTTTTAAGTTATTTGTAGTATATTTTAGCCTTACTCAGAGGAAACACAGTCACTGTCAAAACAAAAGGCTAATTAACAGCACTGCACCATTATCATATTGCCATGTAGCGACTCCCAGTCTCCCTTTCCAGGGGGAGCAATTTAAAAATGTTCTCTGTGCCAGCACTTGCTTAAATTAGTTTCATGGAGCAATTGCTTCAGGCCTCTATCTACTGAACAAAAATTACCAAGACTGAGTCACTTATGTTAAGGCAACTAAAATGGATCCCGGAAGCTATAAAGAAGCTTACCTTATGCATACCCCACTCACGAATTTTTGAACTTTTAAACTCCCCACAGGGCCACCCCCTGGACTTTGCTTTCTCCCTAGCACCTTATGCGAACTGCACCTTAAAAGGAAGCAATCCATATCACCAACCAGCATTCTTTATTTGCGTGTTGACCTAACCAATCCTTGTTTAACCTAGCCTGAATCCTTTATGTGCATGGAGGACCTAAATGGAAACCACGTTTTCAGGTTTTGCCTTATAAAACTCTGCCTTTCTTTGTATTCTTCAGAGGAAAATTGAGCTGTCTGAATCTGTGACTCCCAGATTGCAGTCCTTGTTGTTCAAATACATGGCCTTTATTCTCTATTACGGTCTAAACCTCCGTTTTGTCTAACACCTGTATGTACTTATTGTTATGTTAACTGCTTCCTGGCATTTTTCTGTACACTTCTGAAAACTGCATTGATATGAAAACTTGTTACTGGCTCAAGGGACAAAGGACTATCAGATTCAGGAACTAGGGCATCTTCTCCTGCCTAAATCATAAAACATTTGAAGATTTTGCATCTTCCTCTCTATATAATCACTGCATGGTCCTGTTTTCATTAAAAAAGGTAATTATTACCTCAAAGAACTATTTTCTTATTTCTGTTTGCCTGAATACTTAACACTGGTAAATCTACTGACCACCTAGCGTGGCCCCACCCTCAGAACTCTGCACCTTGGTTTCAGGGGTCTTCTTTCCATGGAATGATAAATGACTCTGAATATAGCTTCTGCTCATGGTGTCAATTTTTTAATTCTAATTTATTTTCCTACTAACTGCCAAAATATATTCATGTTGAAAAGTATTCCTGTTCAGGCTAGAATAACAACATTTAAGTTGTTTTAACAACTTAATGTGGTGAGATGACCTTGACTTTTATGCAAATATTAAAAGAACGTAGAACCCAAGTGCATTTGGAAAAATCTCTCTCTTCTGAAATGAGTATTAGCTCTGTAGAAATACTGTTTCCTTTATTTTGCTCTTTTGCCCAAGTACTGATTCACACCTGCAGTGCGATGAAATATTTCATTAACTTCATTAATCTGTATAATATATACATATAAAAATATGTACTTAAAATTTTGGGAAAATGCACTAAAATAGTTGTTAGATGTTTAGTATTTGTGCTTTTATATAATATATTATTTAGCAAACTGTTAACATGTGTACCATTCCTTTTCTCGAATTACTTATTCCTAAACAATGAAATAAAATCAAATAGAATGTAAAGTAAGCATTTTAATAAGCTAAGTGTGAACTAGAATATTGCTGTCGTGAAATATATTTAGTTGTATAAAGCCAGATAGATTATATGGATATGTTTTAAAAAGCATACAGTTTTGTTAATTGTAATAGAATCTGTGAGTCCTAGTTATATTATAAATATAGGGTAAACCAAAAAATAAAAGAGTAGGTTTGGGGCTGTTTTAAAACTTGACAATATGAAAAGAGTATAAAGAGTATAGAGGGGAAGGGGGAGGGGGGTAATGGGGGAAAATCAGGGAAGGGCCATCAAGGAACATGTATAAAGGACACACGGACAAAGCCCAAAGTGGAAGGTTCAAGGGTGAGAGGTGGGGATGCGTAGGGCAGGGGTGCGGGTGTGGTGGGGGAAATGGGGACAACTGTACTTGAACATCAAAAATACAAAAACACTTTATGATTAACAACTAATGTTTTATTATAAAAGTCAGGAAGTTTTCTTAGCCTGATGTGAATAAAGAATAATTATAGATAATCCCATTAAAGAACATATGTTTAAAATATTAGTAAAAGTAATTTTAAAACACCTTAAATTTATAGACTATTATTAGCAAGTAATTTTTACTTCACTATTTTCTACAATAAATCAGGACATTAAATAGAATAGGTATGAATATGACGGTCTGATTTTTGCGGGTGAAAATGAAGATACACGATACTATGTTTTAAAAGCCTTCTATATAATAAAATATATTTCAATATTTTTATTTTATTAAAAATTTTATTTAGTATTTTCCTACGTGTCACTAACAAATGGCAGTATGAAAGTATAGAGATTGTGGATTTTTAACCTAGTAACAATGCAAAAACTAAATATCCTGAAATTCCATTTTAAATTCATGGATTGTATGAGAGTTAGCAGTAATATAATATGGTATTAAAGTATAACCAAAATGTTGCATGTCCTAATTTATGGGGAAGCTATCTGTTGAATAGCATTACTTTTATTAATATGTACCTCAGTGGTAAATAGCCAGCCTATTTTAATAATACTATAGTCATTAAAGCTAAATATCAAATTTATGTTTTTTCTTTTCCTATAAAAAATTAATACAGTGTTAGCCCTGGCTGGTGTGGTTCAGTGGATTTTGAGCACCAGCCTGCAAACCAAAGGGTTGCCAGTTTGCTTCCAGGTCAGGGCACATGCCTGGGTTGTGGGCCAGGTCCCCAGTAGGGGGCACATGAGAAGCAACCACACATTGATGTTTCTCTCCCTCTCTTTCTCCCTCTCTTCTCCTCTGTCTAAAACTAAATAAATACAATCTTTAAAAAAATTAAAAATGAATAAATCTTTAATACCTGAAAAGCAAAATATTTTTTTGTTTGGTTCTCAAAGTGAAGGATATATTGTAGGACACATACAATATGTGTATAAGATGATTTATGGAAATGCAGAAATGCAAAATCCCATTTCCTGAGAATATCTTGTTTCAGTCAGTACTCCTCTTTCATACACATTTTCCTTCTGGTCGTAATAAATGCACTGTCAAAGTTGCCCCGCGAGCCTAGCATGCTCTTCCTTGTCTGGATACCTAACACTGGTTCTTCCTGTTTCAACTCGGTTGTCACTTCCTCTGAAAAACCTTCCCTGACTCTCATTGTCTCCTACTCTAGATGAGTTGTGTCTTAATTGTGCTACCAGAGCACTTGCTGCTGACTAATGATAAGGATAGTCACACTTTATGTTTTCTTTCTTTCCTGCTATACCTTGGACTCATAATAAACAACTATGTGTTTAATCTTTGTATTAACAGTACCCAAACAATCTCTGGTGAAAATATGTGGAATGATAAATCAATAGAATGAATTATATAGTGTGGTATCTCAGTAGCTTATCTAGGAATAAAGTTTTTTATAGTAGTTTCAATATATGCATTAATAAAAAGCATATAGAACATTGTCATAATTTATTTACATCTTAACAATTTTTTTCCATTTAAAAAACTGGGAAAGATGAAAGGAAAGAATATTGATCCTCATTCTACAGTAACTGTGTTCACAGAGTCTAATGATTTGATTAAAAATGACACCTACAAATAAATTTCTACTTTAAAACTGATCGTTGTTTGAAGCAATATTCTAACATGGAACTTGAATTTAATTCTAGGGTTTATTTTTTAATGTGTTTAAAGCTTATACTTATTACATAAAGATGAGGTAATGTAATATATATCATAAGTAATTTTTTAGGTATGTGTACGTATTTATCACAGGTAGAAAATTCTTTATAATCTATTAGGTAGGTCACTTGAGAAAAATTAGCAATTATTGCAAAGATGAGAGAAACAAAGAAAAAAATTGAGAAGGAAATATATAAGTAGAATGCTTAATTCAGTTCTAAAAAAAGAGACATTTCTGCCAACCTTTTTTGAGACATGTTATTTAACTTTAGTGCAATACTTGGCAGTGTTGCCTGTCACTTTCTTGAAATTCTCATAGTTCTCTGAGTTTACCAATAACTACTGGTTTTCCTCCCAATTTTAAGAATGCTCCTGTTTAGTATGCTTTTCTGGTTTCTTTTCTTGTCAAAACTGAGCTATTTTCCAAGAACTCGCCCTTTGCTTTCATATTTTGTACGTCATTTCTCTAAAATACCACCTCTAAGTCTGGTTTAATGCTGTCTGTATCTTTAAGGTCTAAAGTTATTGCCTCTGTGATCTGCCACTTCATAGCTTTAGCTATTGAGCAGGATGTATTACTTCTTAATTTCCTCTGTGTAAGAAACACAAGTATAGGAACTCTCTTCTAGGATTGTTATACGAATTAAATGAAATTAGCATATTCACCGGCTCCCAGAAGCTGTTCCTCTTCTACTTTTGAATCATTAGGTTCCTTATAAATTAAAACAGCTTTTCATGGCAATGTCCTTTCCTCATTCCGTCTTCTGTTGCCCCCTCAGTCATCTGTGGGAGCTTGTAACCTCTGCAGTGCAGTGTCATCCCTTTAGGGAAAACTTGTTCTCTTCAAATGGAAGTAGCCTAGGGAGGAAGCTATGTGCTAAATGGAAATCAGCTATCTGTTAAAAATGGCCATTCGGTTTTATAGTTATGTTTTTCACCCAAGTGCACTGTGCACACTCAAAATCAGTGTTGATTTTTTCAGATTACATTTCTTTCATCAGATTCTTTCAAAGATGACAGATTCTATCATGCCACTTCTTACAGCTTGGTGACTGTAGTTAATAATATATTACATATTTTAAAGTTGCTGAAGAGATCTTAAGTGTTCTCATCTCCAGAAAAAAAGTTTGTAACTATGTAAGGTGAAAAATGGTAACTAAGACTTATTGGGATTATCATTTCATTTATTTATTTATCCTATAAAATGTTCTATAAATTTTATTCAGCTATAATATGCCTTAGATATCTATCTTTCAGATGCATATAGCTTTATCATCTTGATGAATATAAAATCCCTCTGTGATAAAGTGTGTTAAAATTTTCAAAATAAATCTTGTTTTAAAATTCACTCATTACCTGTAGTGCTGACTAGTGACTACATTAGACTTAAAAGATTTTTTTCAGCTTTGATGTAATTATTAACACGTGCAAAATCAATACATACCTCTTGTGACAGGAATAAACTAACTACATGAGAGGAAAGTGATGAGCACTGATTATATAAAAGTTGAATTTGATATTCATATAACATAAATTATATATTTTTAAGCTGTTGGTTACTTTTATGCTAGATTTATAACATATAAATATCAGCCTAAAATGTAGAATACTTGAATTAATCACCAATAGAAATACCATGAATCCACAAATAAGCCTTCCCTGTGAAGCTCGTGATTTTGCTAGAGCCAAGTTAGCTAAAGTCAGCACATTAAGTATGTGTGATTAGCCATAAGTTTAGTGCATCATTGGTTACTAATGCAAAATAGCTTTCTCCTTGGAATAGAAGTTATCCTTTATACTTATTGGTGGGTTTTCAGTCATCCTATTGCTTCTTTCTGATTGAGCCCAAATTAGGTAGATTACTTAGTCACTGTAGGACCTGACTCTCTCCTCCTGCTACCTGCTCTTTAGAGAGGGTGGGGGAGACAGAGACAGAGATAGAGAGAGAGAGAGAGAGGGAGAGGGAGAGGGAGAGGGAGAGGGAGAGAACAAGAGTGAGAGAGAGAAAGAGAGAGAAAAGGAAGAAATATATTATGGAAATAAACCCCATGTAGTTCTTATCCATGCAAATCAATACATATTTTTGCATAAATATAAATGTATATTTATTTGTATATACATATTTCTAAAAAGAAACAAAGCCTCTGATTTTCTTCAAATTCTGATGAAATTGTGTTAATACAATAATTTAGAGGTATTTGAATTAAAGCATGTATATACTTAAAATTATTTATGTAATGTATTTAAAACATCAAACACTCTAAGATCACTCTTTTTGTTTAGGAAAATACATATGAAGTGTGATAAGAAAGTGGCTAGAAAAATTACACTGATGTAGTCAAAGAAGAATAAACTGAAAAAGAGTGTGAACTAGGAGTATGCCTTTCTAATCCAAGTATAGCTTTAAACCTTGGTGTAATACCCATGATTTCAGTTGGCATGTTTTTGTTACGGAATATTCTGTTAGTGTAGTTTACATTATATAGAAATTTACATTTAAAGATTCAGCTAAATGAAAGAGAGACCTCCTGTGGGTACGTAAGGGTGCGAGGGTCTTAGAGAAATACGCTTATATGTAAAAGATGAGTAGGGACAAAACTACTGATAAACTTAGACCTAGGAGTGATAACCCCAGTACAAGTTGCTAGCTAACACTATCTAATATTTTATCAGATTTTGTTCTTGATTCTGTAACCGAATCCAGGTCCAGTTGCCTACTGCTTCAAAAGCCAGTACTCTAGAGATAGGTGCTGTTGAAAGGAAAGAGGTTTATTCAAGTACCAGTTACCTGAGAAGATGGGGGACTCTGTCTCAAAGCCCGTCTTAACATCTCATGCAGGCAGAGGTTTTTGTAGGGAGGGAGAGGGGAAACAGAACAAAGAGATATAAGGGAGGGGCATGAAAGGTTCTCTGCATGCAGACCAGCACAGTCCATTCTGATAAGAACCTCCATGCTCGTCAAGTGATGATCTGGTGTGGGTCATCCTGGTTTTCATCATTCTGGTTTTACAGCTGACGGTCAGTGTATCTTCCAGAGCTGGGGTGCCTGCAGGTTGGAGTCTTTACCTTTCGAAGTTAGTTCCTAGGATTCGTATACAAACATGCTGTTTTCATCTACAGCTACATGTTAGTCAGAGTCAGCACTTACAGAAACAATGTCAAAAGAGCGGTGGGGTGGGTGACATCCCCACTGTTACAATTCCTACCCTTCACATTTAGTAATTCCTTGAAAGCTAACATTTAAAATGCCTTTTTATCTTAGTTTTCATATGAATAATTGTGTCCTAATACATTCCGATATAATTCTCATAACTACATATGAAGTAAATGAGGATGAATCCCAATTATTCCATTATGTATTTTGGATATGAGTTAGTTTTGTTTCAATGATTGTAAAAGGTACAAAAATACTAAGGAAGCTACATATTCTAGTCAAAAAGAGCGTAATAAGCAAAGCACCTGATACACATCCCATCCAGTTTTAGGAGGCACAGAGTAGGAATAGCGGTATCACAAATAAGTTATTGCATACACTTGCAAAGTGCAGTCTCAGGATTGATCACAGATTGCTAATACATGATCGTGTCGTCTGAGTGACAGATCGTGTAATCTGAAGAAAGAGAGCATCAACTGTGAATTCAATCCTTTTTCTTTTCGCAGATGACAAAAGGAAATACTCTAGATATTGCATAAGCAAACAATATGCTTTTCAGGATGCAGATTGAATTGTAAGAGTGTATGGGCCTGCAATGAAGAGAACACCCTAACACCAAGTCTATAGGTGACACTGATACAGTAAATAACAAGTTGTGGGTAACACTGCTCCCCAATTTTTGGACCTGTCAATAAGTCGAAAAATGATTTCTAAGAAGATTATCAGTGTAATTGTTTCTCAGCTTAAAAATAGCATTCTGAATTATAAGCAAATAACAGAAAAACAAAAATCTGTGTAAAAATCTTATTGTTGACTCAAAAGCTTGATAATAAATAGCAAACTCAGTGGTATATTACTCCCTTTCCAGACTTTTGAGCAGGGGCCACCAAGTCTCTGCTTAAACACCTGTATTGATGGAAATTATATAAACTTCCAAATCAGTTCAGTTTGTCTTTAGTGAAATTTCGTGTTAAAATGTTACTAAGTTTTTTAGGTACAAATATGCATGCTAGTGTAGGTTTTGCAGCCATCACTTCCCTACCATTTTAAGTCTAATAGCAAACTTTCAACCTGCTGCAGGTCTTATTATCCTGCTTCTGAAAAGATACTTGGGAAAATAAAGAGGCAGGCCAGAAGTTCTGAGATTTTCCTTAATGGCATTGTTGCTATAGTTACAGCTGAAATGTTATATAAAGCAAATTGCTTATTGATGGAAAAATGCTGAGTAGCACAGCAGCATCTTTTTCTGCGTTTTTATTGCCTTCATTTCCCACTCATCTCTTAAGATTAATGGATTTTTGGAGCGTTGTTTTGTTTTGAACAAGCCCTGATCATTTGATGTTAAAATAAATGTATTTTATTAACATGTACTAGCTGACAAATGAATATGTTCTAGTGTTTTGTGATCAAAGTGGAGTTACTTTTTTGTTAATATCAAAACATTTAATAAAAATGTGTTCTTGTGGTATAGGGTCTTCTGAATTTACTTAATACATTTAATACTATAGATGAAAAATAAATTTTAATTATGTTTTATACTATTAGGAGGTAAGTTACTATGAGTATACTGAAAATAAAATATTTTAAAGACACAGGAAAGCAAATGGAAATGGTCTAAGAGCATCCATAATGACTAGTATGTTAAAAAGCCTATATAAGCATTTGTATTTTGTAATTTTACATATTAGACTAAGTAATATAATAAAAGGCATTCAGTATATATAAATTATATATACCTTATATTATTTATAATAGGTATTCATTTTTTTATTGCATCACTGTCTTTTATAATATTTCAAAGAGAAAAATGTAACTTGATATTTAACTATAAGACAAAATACGAAGCCGTGTATTTCACAATTACAGCTATTACATAAGCAGTTGATGCTCTCTCTGATAAAATCTTTTCAGCTGATAAAAGTCATTTATGGCAGTGATACATTATGCATTGAATTCTTATATAATTTAAGGAATCTTATTTAATTTATCTTCAGATTACAACTGGACTAATAACATTATGAGTATTTAATCTTGTGGCTATTAAGTAACTAGAAGTACAGATAACATTTTTTTTGGACCTACATTTATAATACTCCTTAGTTAAATTCCTGACTACATTGATACAAATCTTTGGCATTATTTCTGGTTAAAAAAATGCAAAAAAATTGTGAAGCACAGATTTTTAGATCTTTTTATGTATTTATAGAGCATTTCCCAAATTACTTTTGTGAAGTGGATAATTGTAGTAATGGCATTTGTATTTAATGATCATGAGATAATGACAGTGACCCTTATGGTCCAAAATGAAATTCGATTTTTACTCATGTTGATTCATGGTGCTCTTCTCATTTCTACTTTTGATTTTACTTTAGCCTCTGACTTTATCTACCCTCTCTCTTAATAAGCAAAATTTAAATTTACATGTTTAGAGAAATATAAAATTTTTGGTGTTACTATAGTCTCCCCCCTTTCAATTTCTTATTGACATTATAACATTTTCTTCGGAATGTGTTGGCATTCTGCAGAAAGAAGAGACACGTAGATGATACCACCCGTTCAGCATTTCTAATGGTGAAAAAAATACTCTTGTGGGACTTACAGTTTATGAAATTTCTTATGTTCTAAATTAATTCATCAGACAGTCCTGTTAAATCCATCACATCCTTTTCATTTTCCTTATTTTTTAATGTGTATTAAACTTATTTTTAGCCATGTCATATTTCTTCTACTTTATACGAGTTCCTTGATGGAATAAGACTTACAGATATACTTCAATAATGATATATGTACTCCATACATATAAATAGAATACAAATATACAGAACAGATGCTTAAGTGAATTATGCTGTCATAATTATTTGACAAAATGGTAACATCAGTTTCCAAATTAATTTTGGTGACAAAGTGCAGAGTCATAAGAATTGACTTTGTAATCTTACTCAGAATGCAAGTCAGTCATGCAACCAAGCAAGCAAAGCAACATGACTTAAAAATATTACAAAATAGAAATGATTAAGTATATTAGGTTTAACTGAACATATATCAGATTTTAAGCAAAACATGGATTTGAACTAACCATCAAAACTCTAAGAAAAATATCCTTTACTCTTAGATCAGCACTATTGCCTTCTCTTTGCCTTGAGACCTTAGTAGTATGTGGGTTATCATTGCTGGTACGTTTACCAAGCATTATTTTATATTGCGGGAATGAAACGTTTTATTTGACATAATAGATTAAATAGATTATAACTTTTATCCTCCTCTTTAAACTTCAAATGTATGAAACTAATGAATATACTATATTGAAATAGTCACTATGTTTATTTCTTCAACACATTTACCTTTTAACTGTATACCATTGAGCTGTGTACCATTGTGGTATCATATGCTATAAACAGCAGGAAATGAGAACCTTATAAGAATAATTTATCTCCAAAACTCAGATAAAATAATCATATTTTTATAATTGATGAAAATTTCCAATGGAATTAAACCTGTATTTCTGGTATACTAAAATTTTTGTTATTCCCATTAGAATATGCCTTGGACGGAAGTGTATAACACATACCTGCATTTGGTTTTTAGAACCCATTTAACAAAACAGCACAGTAGTTCAGCTATTTGTGTCCATATTTGTTTTTACAAAAATGTCAGGCTCTGAATGAAGATTTCCTAAATGTGGCTCAATCCAGTAATGGTTTTTAAAACGACAGCACAGATTAAGATTGATTTTCTGTAGATAATACGGAAGCATCTCCTCCAGGAACAATTCCACACAAGGACTGGAGCTTTCAGTATTTGATGTAAGGGATCAAATCAGTTTCTTTCCTAAGACTTTAACATAAAGTTTTACATAAAAAAGCCACAGTTCACTTCAGAGCTACTTAAGAAGGAAATTAAGAAGGGAATTGGTACTAGGTGATCATAAACACAAAAAGCAAATTAATTCATCATACATACTAATGTTTTGTAGACAGAATTTTACTGAAGTTAAATAATTGAATTTTGTCTTTTTTTAGATCAATAAATAAGAATTACAATAGCTTACAGATTTCAAGAGTCATTATTAAGCATCATTTTTATGTCTTTAAAGAAATTGGAAGCTGTAGTAAGAAATGAAACATGTCTGATATTTTAGAACAATAAGTGAATTTTGCCTCTAAGTAATTTAGGTTATGCAATTGAAAAGTGATCTAGTGTGAAAAGCAGTTTGAAATTGAACTTCACAGAAGACAATGCAATGTATTAATGCAATTCTGTTTTGCATGACCCTCCAACTGCATACTTTACAGAACAAGTACTCATTAAATAGTAACAATTAGAAGCTAAATTTATAGCCTTTACTTTTTTTACTTTATAGCAAGTGTAATGTAAGAAAAAGCACAACATATATCAGTACGGGAAGAATTCTGCAATTTTATTAATCTAACATAATCTGTCTCACATGTGATTATTTGTACATGTTATCAGAGAGTAGTTTTAAGTCCTTAGTTTGCAACAGAACGAACCAACAGTTTATTTAAAAGGCATATCTCCCTTCTTCTAGACAGGGATCCTGCTAAAATAGTTTTGGTGTAATTCCCAGGAATTTGGATGTCTAAGGGCATAATTTGGCACAGGTAGCCGCCCCATGAATTATACTCGGAAGCAGAGACAGAAAGAACGGTTTTAGTCAGCAATTCAGAAAACTCTGGGGATAAAGGTACCAAACAATTTGAGCCTGTGATGTGAATGCTTCTTGCTCAATTGAATGAGAAGTGTGAATATTTTTAAAGATGAAGTTTTATTTTAAGCTAAAAGAAGATAGAGAATTACGCCTAAGTGATTCTTGAAAACTCTCAATGTACCTTGTAAAATTCTACTGTAGTACATAGAGCTATATTTGACCCAAGTCAGGAAATAGGTGATTATAGGCTAAATCCTCAAAACAAAACAAAAACCTTGTGTTTAATTGGTGATTAAATGAAAATTATTATAAGATTTAATAGTTTTTGAATAAATGTATGATGGATATTTTCATTTTGAAGATACCAGGCTTAAAAAGTTAGTTGCATTTGGAACAAATGGAGATTTTTCATACACACACACACACACACATACACACATACAAAAGAATAAAAAAGAAAGGGTATTTCTCTGGGTCCATCTATAATGTTAAAGATTTCTTTTCTTTTTTTACAGTGAAGAAAATGAATTATTCATCTTTAAGGATTTTTCATATTTTTTATTTCAAATAGTGTTTTTGCAATGTCCTTTAAAAATCACTCTTTCATTGATTTAGAGACCAGTGATTCCCCCTTCCCCATATACAAAAAAGAACTAGATATTGCCAAATTTTAACCTTGGTAAATGCACCAAAATAAATGCATTATAATGTAATTAATTTGTTCAATACTGTTTTGTTTGCAGATTCAAGAATGGCTTTGTTTAAATTGCCAGACCCAGAGAGCAATATCAGGACAGCTTGGAGACATAGGCAAAATGCCTCCTATACCATCAGGACCAAAAACCTCTCCTATGCCTGTCGCTACAGAACAATCACCTCAGAAAACAGCAATACCTGGTCAAGTAAAAGTTAAAAAGAAGGAACAAGAAGTAAAAACAAAAGGTGAAAAAATTATTCCAGATAAAGTCAAAGAAACACCTTTCATTGAAAAAATGTCCCCTAAGGTAACCACAGATCAAAAACAAGATGAGAGTAAACAAGAAAAAGTCAAAGCTTTAGTCCTTCAAGAAAAGAAGGCAGTCTCTGAAGAAAAAAAGCCACTTTCCGAAGAAAAAAAGCCAACCACTGAAGAAAAACGACCACCTCCTGAGGAAAAAAGGCCACCTCCTGGAGAAAAAAAGCCACCTCTAGGAGAAAAAAGACCTCCTCCTGAAGAAAAAAAGCCACCTCTTGAAGAAAAAAGGCCACCTCCTGAAGAAAAAAGGCCACCTCCTGAAGAAAAAAGGCCACCTCTTGAAGAAAAAAGACCACCTCCTGAAGAAAAAAGGCCACCTCTTGAAGAAAAAAGGCCACCTTCTGAAGAAAAAAAGCCACCTCCTGAAGAAAAAAGGCCACCTCTTGAAGAAAAAAGGCCACCTCCTGAAGAAAAAAGGCCACCTCCTGAAGAAAAAAGGCCACCTCCTGAAGAAAAAAGGCCACCTCCTGAAGAAAAAAAGCCACCTCTTGAAATAAAAAAGCCAGCTCCTAAGGACCAAATGCCAATCCCTGAAGGAAAAAAGTTTCCCCCAGGAGCAAAAACATTAGCTCTAGAGGAGGAACAGAAACAGGACTTACTTAAAACTCAAGTACAAATCACTGAAGAAACGCTTGAAGGCAGAGTGGCTCCACAGGCAACCCAGGAAAAGAAACCATCACAGATGGAGAGAGAGGACGTAGCATCTGGAATGCTTCAGACTTTGCCTGAGGAAGATGGGAAAACTAAAAAAATGAAAGATCAGCCACAGGCAGTTGGCACAGCAAAGCCTGATCAGGTGGAACCTGGGAAAGAAAAAACAGTAAGTTATGTTTTCCTAACTTTGCATAGTCTTAGGTATATAATTTACTAATTTATATCTAAGTACACAGAGTACTTAATGTTAATTATATAAGTAAAATCCTACAATTAATGGTGTTTTCATAAAAACAGTTGTAACAATGTAATAGTTGTTTGCTCAAATGAAGAACTTTGGTTTTTTAGATAGCTTAATCTAATTTAATAACGCATAGATATAAAATTATTTTTCTAGCTTTTATGTCTATCAAATAATTTATCCAAATTCTATAGTGTGATGAAGTTTCTTTCCTTTTGAAGTTATTCCTTTTTTTCTCTCCACTATGAACATAAAATCAGTATCCTCCTTTAATATGAAATAATGTGTGTTTTTAAGTTTCTATTCACTTATCCACTTAGTTAAATGAGCCAACACGTTTTTTTCTTATTTAAAAGCCTTTTAAATTGTGTTTAGCCATAACATTATATAACAGTGATTGTAAAAAATATGGAAAAGCTTAAGGTGTCATTTTTTTTCCGTATTTTTACTGAATTCAATATGATTTTAATTAGTGCATTCTGTTTGAAGGTTTGTTATGTTTAATATTGTAGGGATGTTTATAATCCAAGCATAATCTGCAATAATACGTATTTTCTTCTTTAGTACAAACTTTTAAGAGTCTGCCATATTTTCCAATATTTATACAAGCAATAAAGTCATTTTTAGAAGAACTCTGATTTTTTAGATTACAAGAGGTCTTAAAATATATCTGGTTGAATAATTTTAATTCACAGATATAACAGTGACTTACAGGAAAATAAAATGATTTATTAGTATTTAAAGTTAATATTAGAATCTATAATCCATCCAGACTCTGTTTAGTAGTTTTTCATTGTGGTTTGCATTTTTTAACATATGCTTACTAACCTACCTCTGGTATATGATGCATACCTCATTAAAAAAAATTTGATCTTCTTTTGTTATGTAAATGAATTTATCAGAGTCAGAGAAAGCAAATGCCCAGTTATGTTTTCTCTACTCCAATGGCCGGATCTAGTCACTACTACCAGCAACAGCAGCACCACTACCACCTCCTACCCAGAGCTTCTCTTAGCTAACCACTTTTCAGACCTGGGTGCTTTTTACCATTTTTCCCTTTGTGAAACTATCCTTGGCTTTCTTGACCCTTCCTTTATTGTTCTCTGTCTTTCTGATAATCTCTTATGAGTTCTCTGATTATGGCTATTGATTTTACTTTCCCAGCAAGATGAGATTTTTCTTTGAGTTCTGTCTGCTTTCCTTTCAGTGGAGTCACATGAACAATTCCTAAATCCACGTATGTACCTTGGCCCCTTTCATTGTCAGACTGGTGTTTTCAAATACTCAATAGATCATCCCACTTCAAAGCCTCACTGTAAGCTGGAACTCAGCGTGTGATAATATTGCCCACTCTCTATAGAGCCAGCTTCTGTTTCTGACTTTTCTATTTCCTATAATGGCACCATCATTCACACTGTCTCAGATTTTCTAGTCTCAGTAATCGGAGGTCTCTTCTTACACACTCTTGCTCTCCACATCCAGTTTATCACTGCTGTTCATTAGCTCCCGTGCCTAAGGACACTATCCCACTTAGGGCCTGCATGACCTTTCACCGGTGATTTCAATAATCCTATTACTGGTCACCATGCCTTCTGTTTCCCCCTTCTCCAGTGTATAGTTGTCTGATAATTATTTTCCAGGGTCACTTATAGTGATTATCTATTGCTTGTTAAATATAATCTAAATAATGAGTCCTAATATTTTGCTAATGTACTGCTTTTTATATTAATTTGCACTTTTATCATTTTCTGTCATTTTTTCTTATCATATTTTTATTTTACAACTTCAGTATGTATTTTTGTTACTTCTAAATTAAGTGTCTGTATTAAGTTACTAATATATTAATTACAATATAAAATACTGACAAAAATAAAAATCAGTGAAATCAATAAAAATTATCATTTTATTTATATGTGATTTATTTATCATTGTATTTATTTAAATGTAGGTACATTTGACCATGTTAAAATATGATTTATGATTGTGTTTTGTAGAGAGCATAGATTGACCATACTTCAATATTTTAGAAATTAAGTCTGAAACTTTCTGATGGAATTAATTGAAATTAAACTTCTAGGTTGAGCTGAATTTTATATTTTGACATTTAGTTTTAATGATTATCATAACAAAAAAGATAACCCACAAGTATATATCAGAGATGAGTGAAGTGGATCAAAGATCATATTGCTCAATCTTGCTGTTTTCTAAGTTTAAAATTGAAAACAAATTTTTTCTTAATTGTGGAAATTGAACATACAAATGTTAATCTCATGATACCAATCATCAGCAAATGAGATGTTTTTAAATATTTTTTAAACAAAGGGCTTTAAAACCCACTGAAGTCCTTTATTTGGAAGATTTATAAAGAGAATAAAATATTTTCTTTAAAGTTTATTAAATGAGTATATATGACACCTTTTAAAAATGACATGTCATTTTATATGGCATAATCACATAATTTCCAAATATCTGTCTTTAAAGGAGTGTTTTTATATAACTTTTTTGAAGAAACAGCTGTTGTTTATTTTTTCCTTAATGCTTGAAATGCAGCATATTGCTAATAACCAGGGTTTAATTTTTTCCTAAATATTTAATAAGTAGTATATTACTGAAAACCAGTTGTTATCACCAAAAAGTAGAGCAACTTTGGGATTCTTCTCCTTGTGTTTAAAAATAATTAAATCTTCACAATTATAACTCTTCAGATTAATTTCTT
The DNA here is from genome assembly GCF_022682495.2 of Desmodus rotundus. Taxonomy (NCBI): domain Eukaryota; kingdom Metazoa; phylum Chordata; class Mammalia; order Chiroptera; family Phyllostomidae; genus Desmodus; species Desmodus rotundus. Next base: position 39,016,633 of record NC_071392.1, read on the forward strand.
ATGATATAATCAATAAACCACTGTATTTAAAATAAATTCATAGTTATTCTCTATCATTACAAAATATTAAAGATATTTTTTGAAATATAAAGGTCTCATTAGTATTGAGCATATACTATATCTGTAAAATCTTGAGTCAGTCTATGCAATTATGGCTTATTTGTAACAGATCCAAGTAAATGAATCTCTTATATACTATCTCTGTAACCTTACTCTTTTTAAAAAAATAATTCCAATCAGAAAAGCTACTCCTCAGTATTTAATATAAAGTTTTTTTCATTAAATATATATATACGTGTGTATGTATGTGTGTGTGTGTATACCTTTATTAAACCAATCTCAATATTTAGGCTATCTTCATTGGTACATTATTTCTTAGTGTCTCACAATATTAAGTCTCGAAAGATTTTATTATTGAAACAGATTGTTGAACATTATAAACTGATCATGTTAGAAATATCTACACTTTGCTATTATTATGTAACCTTTTGTTTCTTACTTTGTTCTAGTGATTTTTCCCCAAGCATTCCACAGTTATATCTTTGCTTCTTCTAACAATATTTGCTAACAAATACATGCAGTTTGATTTGTTGTATTGTTTTTTACATATTACTTTAGCTATTTTTCCTTGACAGAAAAAACAGTTTCCCCAAACATGTGACTTTTTTCTTATACTATTAAATAAGAAAATTCAAATGAAGGTTATGTCTTTGTTACTCAACTTATTGAAAATTTATAAAGTACCAGGATGTGTTTTTTTGGTAAAAATGATGTAAATTTGTGATACTGTCATAATATCACTTGCTGTAATGCAAAAGCACATTATGTGTTTAGGCAATGTGTTGTTAGCGATAATAGATATAATACAGATATTAAATAGTTTTTCTGATAATGTCAAACATTTTTGGCCAACTATGTTAGATCTTATTTAACTTGGTCATTGTTGTTTTTACCTTATAAAATTGCTGATGAAAAGTTTGTAACAATAGGAAGTGTAAGCTTCTTATTCCTGTTTCTATGTTTCTTAGATTGTTAGTATTATCTTTAACACGTGATTTTTTCATGAAAATCTTCTTAAGGAATATTTTCTCTACCACTTGCCTAATATAGGAAAGTTGGTTTAGTTGAAACTGGGTAATACGAGCCAGAAATCTGCCTAACTGAACAATAAGCTTCAGTATAGAGGTGAGCAAATGAAATGACTGCCTCACATCTTTTCCTTACAGCATAACTTCCACTTATTTCCCAGGATTCTCACAGACCATGTGACTAACGGACATGAGAAATAAATGAATAGTGGTGCCAATCTTTTTGTTAAATGGTAGTAAAATATAATATTAGATCGAAAATACAACAACATTAATGTTTACTTCTTACAGTCCCATTAGATAACTTGGTATATTTGCCTGGGTTTCTGCATACCACGGTCAAGACTCCTGACTTAATAGCTTAGCTTGGCTTTCTCAGTCCTGTAAAGTATACCTCCAGTGGAACTTTCGAGCATCCTAATATTCCACATAAGTGAGAAATAGAAAGCCAAAATAGGCCTTTGTGTAATTCTTGAATGTAGCTTGTGCGATCTCTCTTCTGAACCTGTTCTCCGTCCTCTGGGCACTGATGCTGCACCCTTACATTAAACCTATGAGAAGAATCCCACCTGGACCTCTGGACCACTCACATCCTTAGTGGCAGTCATTTTTGCTGCTGAACTCCCTATTCTGATAGGTTTTAAGCTAGTTTCCCTTGGAAATCAAAATAACACTCTTAATTTACATTTTACTATATTAGAGGCACTATGTCAAGTACTTTTTCTATCATTTAATCCACATAACTAATGATAAGGTAAATATTATCAAATCTACTTTAAAAAGGGAGAAACCAAATTTCTGTGCTGAAGCTCACATATATGCAAAACAGCAAAGCTAAGATTATAGTTCAGTTCTGATTATGAAAGCTGAGCTTTTTAAATACTATACATAATGCTTCTTTCCTATGATACTTTTAATGTACTGCCTTTTCATAATTATAATTATTCATATCACTTGGCAATTCCCACTATAAGCCCAAACACTTTGTTTATATATTTGTTATTTTACTTATTCATTTATTTGTCACTTGTGTCATATTAATATGGTATATTATTTGCATTTCTTTGTTGCTACATCATTTTCTTTCCATTCATTGCTGTCTTTCAAATGTGTTTCTCAAATGGAATTAAAGTTTATTCTGAAATATACTAAGTAATGTGATAGGTATATTCTTCTTTACTTTTTTTAGCTTAATACTTTAAAATGGCATGCTACTACTGAATTCTTTTACGGCTCGTCTGCATTTGATGCATTACATAGGAACACTATAGCTTTCTGAATAAAATCCAAAATTTGAACATCCTTTAGCATAAACTTTATTCTCTGATTAAAATGACTCAGGGGTTAACGTTCAAGTTATATATAGCCACTGTATATAATGGTATCATAATCAGAAAGGATGAAAAATAATGTTTTCTGTAATGAAAAAGATTCCCATGTAGGTGGGACTGAGTTTTCTCCAGACTCAGTGAATTTTATGGACTTACTCATGTTTAGAGTATTTGGAACACTCTGACTAGCAAGCTATTTTGACCCAAACACTCTATAAATGATTAAATATTCTTCATTTGTTGTTTTACTTTGGCCCATTATAATAAATGACTTGGGGAAAATCAACAAAAAATTTAATATTGCATCCTTTCTTTGTTTAATATTATATTAATCAAGAATCCAGTTCTTAACCCCAATAATATCCAAATAATTTCCATTTACCTTCAACATGGAAGGCTAAAAGTTTCACTGGGGAAAACAGCAGAACTAAGTTTGGCAGTGCAGAGGTGTCTTAGTGTATTCGTCACTACAGCAGATGTCTCAAGATGAGACACCACGCAGTGAGTTTCCAATGGGTCTCAATTCACTGTCTTTCTGCTGTAGAATATTGGAAGGAAAGGGAATTCTCTACTCTTTGCTTTATTTTGGCAAGTAAAGAATATGAATTTTAGCCTCTGAAAATTGTGTTATTGTTTCATATATGCAAACTAGCCAGGCTACTTCTATGCACGGGAAATGCATGATACATAATAATAAACAAAAGTCACTATAATAGATGTAATGGGAAATATACTTAGAAAAAAATAGGAAAATGTGTTCCTTGGGGGAGCTGACAAAAATAACATTACTTTCTTTTTAAAAAACATATGCTTAAATTATGGCTGTTCCCACTCACTGCCTCTACCTAAGATGACAAACAAAATTCTCAAGCAAAGGATAGATACTGGAATTTTATTCTTATTTAATGATTTCTGAGGTTACTCTAGATGTATTTTGTTAAAAAAATGAAATGGATAATTAATTTTAACACCAGACTATATAAATGAAGAAAATAATACTAAATAAGAAAATTCAGTGATATTTAGACACATATGTATGTGTATTGTATATGTATGTCACTTAGAAAGAACCATTTGAATCTATTTACTTCATTAAGCATTAATAGGTTAGTAAATTGCTTGATATTCTTCTCAAAAATAAATATACAGCTACATAGTTTTTGAAGCAACTGAGAGAAAACTCTCAATCTTTTAATTCTAGAGACTTTTGGAAGAAAATAAGCCCAATTATTCTTTCCTCACATAAGTCCTTTGATCATATTTTCCTAGAGTTACAGTACTTCAGACATCTGTTTGAAGTTTGAATAATTAGAGAAAATCAGACCCAACTTACAAGCTGTGTTTTATAGTCTTCTCAGTTCCATGTACTCTTCCAAGTTTGATCAAATCATTCCCTTTTTAAGATACGTTCTTTACAAAGCAGGTTTCGCAATGTTAAATCTCTATAGGTTGCTGAACCCACATCAGTACAAACTGCACTAGTACTCGCACCAGGTATCTCATGAAGGAGAGTGGATGGCCACAGGAAGGATAAATGGATGGACAGATGAGTACCTCATTGGGCTGATATCTGTATACAAAGAAAAACTTCCTGTTTAAATTTTAGCCCAGGTGAAAAGATGAATAGGTACCTTAAATCGAAGAGGCAAATGATCTGATGATTAACAAGCTAATACTATAATGAAGAAGCAGGTCACTGACCTGTGTCAGGGGACTTTATACACTATGCTACTTAGCATGATAAAAATTGACATTATGATGTTTTTTATTATTTTATGCTGCAGTAAGTACATTACCAAATGTTCCTTTTGAACAGTTCAGCCAAATGGCCTTTGGTCACCTAACTTGATTTTCTTATTAGCCAATCCTAACATTTATCTTAGACCCATAAACCTGCAGAACAAAATCTTCCCAGATTTTCCCACTTCATAATAATCAAAAGAAGAGGCATTGGTGGGCCGGGGTGGGGGGAATTCATCACAGCATCATCGTAGGTAAATTATGATTGAATCTTGTGAGGGGTATGGGGGAAAGAGACCAAGAAGACAGAGGCAGGAGGGAGAAGGGGGTAAAACATATTACTAAAGAAAGAAGGAAAGCATGAACACAGGAGCCTCATAAAAGGGATTGTAGGGTAGGTATTTTGTCATTTATGCATGTTAGTCTTCTGTCTAATGCATCTCAGTTTCCTTTGTCATATTATATATGTCTGGTCCTAATCTTATCTTTGTAAAATGTCATTAGAACATTCAGAATCTATTGAATAAAATTATAATTTATCTTTTATTCCACTCAGTGAATTGTTACATATAACAGCAGTAACATTTCTTCTATATAGGTATAGTTTTGTTACATTGTTATGTTTCATAATATATGCAGACACAAAATAAGGAGTACAAATGAATCCACCAAACTTTGATTATGAAAGATAATTTTCTTGACCTTTTATTCACAAGAAGCTAGGTACTCCACCCCTTTGCTTATGGTATTTACTGTGATTTAGTGAAACTTGGGAAAGGAGACAAGGAAAGACACAGAAAGCATACTAGACTCAAAAGTGTGCTCCGGCATTGTGTGGAATGTAAGGAAATGGAAATTTCCCTCCACTGTGACCATCCAGAAAGATTTTATTAGAAGAATGTTTTGCCTGTGCTTACCTCTTCAATGTGAAGCTCTTAAGAGAAAGGAAGCAGAGTTTTGGGGTGCTCATTAGCCCTATTACTACAGTCTTATAACTGTAAATAAGTAACCCTTTCCTGCAAAGGCATTTGAAATGGTCCAGGGAAATTAATTCTTGGAAAACCAAAGGGGTAGGCATTGCTTTTTGGACTGTGTTGTGAAAAATATATCAGATTGCCATTTTAAAATTGAGTTATGTTGTAAATTCAACTAAAGCATTTTACTCTGTGGTGTGTCAAGTTACACCTCTAACCATTCCTAATAAAGACATATATGGAGATGAAAATGAATATAAAATGAATAGCAAGCCAACCACTTCTATATTTGAGAACTCTGTAGGTAAAAGAAGGAGGATGTAGGGAAGAAGGTGCAAAAGGTGGAAGAGAAAAGGAAGGAAGGCAAGAGGGAAAGAAGTCAGGAAAAAAGAGATACGTTTTTGCATGTTTGTTATCCTACCTGACATCTGTTCATTTCGTCTGTCGATAGGTTGGAGGAGCGCATGCCTGCACACCCAATAAAAATATTGAAATGGTTAGTTGAAGACACAGACTTGGAATTGAGTGACCTCATAGACCAGCATCAAATAAACATGTCCTTGTGCAGCTCTTCATCTGAGCTCTTCCTTTCAAAGGGGTGTGGGGTTTTTTGACGTTCTCTTTTAAGCATGGAAACTAACTGGATCAGCTGGGATTCCTTTTGCTCATAGGTTTTTAAAATTTGGATTTTTGCAAAAAGTCTCTATGTTTAACATTTTTATTTAAGGCCTCTCTGATTCTGAATCGAATTGTCATCATGACCATATCATAGGAAAGCAGTCAATCAAGCCTCTGATTTGCCTACTGTCTGTCTCAGCTTCCCAGAAAGCCCATGTGTCCCTTCACAAAGCTGGTTATTGTTCTCATTGAAGGGAGCTGACTTTGAAATTCTGTGAAGGTAAAAATCCAAGTATTTTCAAAGTATGAAGATGTTTGTAAGGGATAGTTCTTAAATATCTTCAGGTGGGATGCTGAAGATAAATGTGATTAACAACTCTACAAAAATAATAGCTAATTCTCTTTTACTGAAGCCACGAGTCAGGCCAATTACTGTGTTACTTTTTCACAGTTTACAATTCTAAGCATTCTATTTAAGTGATACAACATTATAATATTAACCTCAACACCAAGTAAGTGTAGTTTTTAAAGGCATTTTAAAAATGTTTTTAAAAAGCAGTACCTTGTTTGAATCTCTCTCAGGAAAAAAGTTCCTTGGTGGTAAGTGGGGCAAATATCATCGTGGCCCCATAATGATACATGCTCACTTCAGTTAATTTTCCAATATCCCATAATACCTGTAGCTGGGTAAAAGCCTATCCTCTGATTCTTTCTTTGCCTGTCCTCATAATCCAGAAGTATTAGTTATGTCAGTGGGAACTTATCATGAAATTTTTTCTTTGATAATTTGAATTCTATCCCAAAGTAAATAAACTGAGAAAGAAAATCCTGTTTTTTTGAAGGAAATGGTATTGAAATGTAAACAGATAGAATATTAATGAACTGAAAATATCATTGTGAATTGACATTTAAACTAAGATTAAATGAAAACTAACCTTAATCAATATGCATTAACTATTTTCTTTTTCTTTTTTGCCCAAAGATTTATTTAAAATGATACTGGCATAAAGTTGAATACATTTTTCTATATTTTCCCTGTACATAATAGTTATTTGTGAGTAATGGAGAGGCCATTTTATTAGTTTAATCATGTTAAGTTTTCCTATATCTCTTCCTCCCTGCTAGGAAAAGGAAGATGACAAATCAGACACCTCAAGTTCTCAACAGCCCAAAAGCCCACAAGGTCTGAGTGACACAGGATATTCTTCTGATGGCATATCAGGTTCACTTGGTGAAATTCCAAGTCTTATTCCAAGTGATGAAAAGGATTTGCTCAAGGGACTCAAGAAGGACTCTTTTTTACAAGAAAGCAGCCTCTCCAGCCCCTCAGATTTGGCTAAGTTAGAAAGTACTGTCCTGTCCATTTTGGAAGCCCAGGCAAGTACACTTGTTGAAGACACGTCAGGAAAGAAAACACACCCTGAAGTGCTTTCTCCTGAGCCACCTAAGGATGAACAGAAAACTCAGAGTTTATCTGAAGCACTGGAAACTATAATTTCAGAAGAGAAACTCAAAGAGAGTCGAGAAGAAAAAGATACATTTACAAAAGATGGCCAAAAAGATGCTCCTTCCAGAAAGGACCACAAAGAAAAGTCTGAGTTTGTTGATGACATAGCTACAAGAAGACAGCCTTATGATTCGGTTGAAGACAGTAGCGAAAGTGAAAACTCACCTGTCCCACAAAGAAAACGGAGAACTAGTATTGGTTCATCAAGCAGTGATGAGTACAAACAGGAAGATAGTCAAGGATCAGGTGAAGAAGAGGACTTTATTCGCAAACAAATCATAGAAATGAGTGCTGATGAAGATGCTTCAGGTTCTGAAGATGATGAGTTCATTAGGGACCAGCTGAAAGAGATCAGTAGTACTATTGAGAGCCAGAAGAAGGAAGAAACAAAGGGGAAAGGGAAAGTAACAGCAGGGAAACACAAACGACTGACTCGAAAAAGTAGCACAAGCTTTGACGAGGATGCAGGGAGACGCCATTCATGGCATGATGAAGATGATGAGACATTTGATGAAAGTCCTGAAATTAAATACAGAGAAACTAAAAGTCAGGAGAATGAAGAACTTGTAGTTGCTGGTGGAGGAGGGCTACGTCGATTTAAAACAATTGAACTCAACAGCACGATAGCAGATAAATATTCTGCAGAGTCATCACAGAAAAAAACAGCATTGTATTTTGATGAAGAGCCAGAATTAGAAATGGAAAGCCTGACAGACTCACCAGAGGATAGGTCAAGGGGGGAAGGATCTTCGAGTCTTCATGCTTCCAGCTTCACTCCAGGCACATCTCCTACATCAGTGTCATCACTTGATGAGGACAGTGACAGTAGCCCAAGTCACAAAAAAGGAGAGAGCAAACAGCAACGCAAAGCTCGGCACAGATCACATGGTCCTCTTTTACCTACTATTGAAGATTCTTCAGAGGAAGAAGAATTGAGAGAGGAAGAAGAATTATTGAAGGAGCAAGAAAAGCAGCGGGAGTTAGAACAGCAACAAAGAAAGAGTTCCAGTAAAAAATCAAAGAAAGACAAAGATGAGCTTCGGGCTCAGAGAAGGAGGGAAAGACCAAAGACACCCCCCAGTAATCTCTCTCCCATTGAAGATGCATCTCCAACAGAAGAATTGCGTCAGGCTGCGGAAATGGAGGAGCTTCATCGATCTTCTTGTTCTGAGTATTCACCTAGCATAGAGTCAGATCCAGAAGGTTTTGAAATAAGCCCAGAAAAAATAATAGAAGTGCAAAAAGTTTATAAATTGCCCACAGCTGTGTCTTTATACTCACCTACAGATGAGCATTTTATTACACAGAAAGATAGTGGCCAAAAGGTATTAAAAAGTGCTGAGGAGATATATGAAGAAATGATACATAAAACCCACAAATATAAAGCTTTTCCAGCTGCAAATGAACGAGATGAAATATTTGAAAAGGAGCCTTTGTATGGTGGGATGCTAATAGAAGATTACATTTATGAATCTTTAGTAGAGGACACATTCACTAGTTCAGTTGATGGCAGTCTGCTAACAAGGCAAGAAGATGAAAATGGATTTATGCAGCAGAGAGGGAGAGAGCAAAAAATAAGACTTCCAGAACAGATTTATGATGATCCTATGCAGAAAATTACAGACCTCCAGAAAGAGTTTTATGAGTTAGAAAGCTTATGTTCTGTTGTGCCTCAAGAAGACATTGTTTCAAGCTCTTATATTATCCCAGAAAGCCATGAGATAGTGGATTTGGGTAGTATGGTAACTTCGACCAGTGAAGAAAAAAAATTACTAGATGCTGATGCTGCCTATGAAGAACTCATGAAGAGGCAACAGATGCAGTTAACACCTGAATCCAGTCCAACCCAGCCCCCCATCAGGGATGACATGACAGAGTCTACTATGGACTTTGATAGGTTGCCTGATGCATCTTTGACATCAAGTATTCTTTCGGGAGCATCCCTTACAGATTCAACTAGCAGTGCCACACTCTCTATTCCAGATGTTAAAATAACCCAACATTTTTCAACAGAGGAAATTGAAGATGAATATGTAACCGATTATACAAGAGAAATTCAAGAGATAATTGCCCATGAATCATTTATTTTGACATACTCTGAGCCTTCAGAAAGTGCTACAACTTTTCCACCCTCTGACACACCTTCCCTCACATCATCTGTTTCTTCAGTTTGTACCACAGATAGCTCCTCACCCATTACCACCCTTGATAGCATAACCACAGTTTATACAGAGCCAGTAGACATAGTAACTAAGTTTGAAGATTCTGAGGATATTTCTTCATCAACATATTTTCCAGGCAGCATTATAGACTATCCAGAAGAAATAAGTATATCTTTAGATCAGACTACTGCACCAGATGGTAGAACTAGAGCTGATCATATTGAGATTTCCTTCTCTGATGTGCCACCTTCTGTCTTAGAATCTGAAGAAACTAAACCCAAGGGACTACTTGCTGATACCATTTCCACTGACTTACCTATACCTGAAAAAGACCCAGTGAAGAAAGCCAAGAAGGAAACTGGGAATGGAATTATTCTGGAAGTTTTGGAAGCTTATAAAAGGAAGGAGTCAGAGGTTGAAGTAACTAAAATTAGCTTATCTGAAACTATGTTTGATGAACCACCTTCTGGAATAGTCCTTCCAATGAAAGAGCCAGTTTCAACTGCATGCCTTATATCTGAAGTCTTTGGTCAAGCAAAGCCCGCATCTCAGTTTCCATCTGGCAGTCCTTCTGTTTCCTCTCTTCCAACTAGTACACATGTGTTCTTACGCAGTTCTTCTTTGGACACATCTGCTCAACCTCCACCCCCTCCCCCACCTCCACCCCCCCCTCCTCCACCTCCACCTCCTCCTCCTCCCCCACCACTTCCTCCACCAACCTCACCTAAACCCCCTATTCATCCTAAAAAAAAGGTAACAGTTACAGCTCCAGTGACTCTGACAGCTCCACCTCTAGTTGACAGTGTTACCACTATAGAGACCACAGCTGTTCCAAGGAGTAATGGGTTTCCTGTAACAAAAATATGTACCACTGCACCTCCACCTGTTCCTCCTAAGCCGTCTTCAATTCCATCTGGACTTGTATTTACACATAGACCTGAGCCAAGCAAACCTCCCATTGCTCCTAAACCAGCAGTTCCTCAGCTTCCAGTAACTACACAAAAACCAACAGATACATACCCCAAACCAACAGGTCTGTCTTCAGCTTCAAATATGACATTAAATTTAGTCACTACAGCAGAGTATAAATTGCCTTCCCCTACCTCCCCACTTTCCCCTCACTCTAACAAGTCCTCACCAAGATTTTCCAAATCCCTCATGGAAACTTACGTGGTTATCACATTACCATCTGAACCCGGGACTCCAACAGATTCTTCAACTAGTCAAGCAATTACCAGTTGGCCCATGGGATCACCCTCCAAAGATCTGATTGCCATTGAACCAGTATTTTCTGTAGTTCCTCCTGTGACCGCTGCAGAAATTTCACATTCATCAGAACAGGGCCTGTACATCTCAGGAGGTTTGGAGACATTTTCTGCTATTCCTATTGCAACACTATCTTCATATCAAGCAGCTCCAAGTTCAGTTACACAGTTTCTTAAAACTGAAGTTTCTAAGGCTGAGGTTTCAGTAGCCAGAAGTACAGTCCCTAGTGTTGGTCTCGGCAGTGTCGCTATCACAATTCCTCCAGAGCCTCTTGCTTTGGACAACCTAACCTTAGAAAAGCATCAGCATAAAGAAAAGGGAAAGTTGCAACTTACTGGTGATGCCATCGATTTGCGTACAGTACCAAAAGTGGAAATTAAAGTAACTGAAAAATGTATGGATCTTTCTGCTTCTACAATGGATTTGAAAAGGCAGACTGCAACAAATGAAGCTTATGGGAGACAAATCAGTGCTGTCCAACCCTCTATTATAAATCTCAGTGCAACCTCATCAGTAGTGACTCCAATATCCCTGGCCCCTGAGTCAGTGACTCCTATCACGTGCACAGTTGGTGCAAGTTACACCACGGGCACAGAAAGCTTTGTGGGTATAGGACATGCAACAACACCACCACTTCAGCTTACTACATCAAAGCATACTGAGCTCCCATACAGGATATCAGGTGGCCAGTCCTTTCCTACAGTTAGGCAGGAAGCACCAATAAATTTATCTTTAGGTACTTCAGCACACGCAATGCCACTGGCTACTACGAAGCCCGTTACTGTGCCTCCTGTTGGTGTCACAAATGGATGGAGTGACAGCACCATGTCCCAGAGAATCACTGATGGAGAAGTAGTGGATCTCAGTACAACAAAGTCTCATAGAACTGTAGTGACAATGGATGAATCTACTTCAGGTGTGGTGACCAAAATAATAGAAGATGATGAAAAGCCTGTTGATCTGACTGCGGGGAGAAGAGCTGTGTGCTGTGATGTGGTTTATAAGTTACCTTTTGGAAGGAGCTGCACAGCACAGCAGCCTGCAACTACTCTTCCTGAGGATCGTTTTGGTTATAGGGATGACCACTATCAGTATGATCGATCAGGGCCATATGGTTACAGAGGGATTGGGGGAATGAAGCCTTCCATGTCTGATACAAACTTAGCAGAAGCTGGACATTTTTTCTATAAAAGTAAGAATGCCTTTGATTATTCAGGAGAAACTGATGCAGCAGTAGATCTAACTTCAGGGAGAAGTTCTGCAGGTCAGTATGATGTGGCATCCGACCTTTCCTTGAAATATCATGGTGTTCCTCATCTCATATCAGGATGAAAATGTGGTCCCTTTTCCATTTTGTTACTTTTTCTCTTTCTTTGGATATTCTGGCAACATATTTTGAAGTACATGTGCACTTTTATTTCTCCAGTTTTTAGAAATTTGTTTTGCCCAAAGTCATCTGCATGTGCCTGCATGTTCAACATTGCTTTTACTCAGCATTTAATTAGGTTAACCAGTGAATTTGCATGCAGTCCCATTAATTATGTTCATCAAGATTGAGAGCTCTTTCAAACCCCAAAACCATCGTTCATTCTAGGAACTGGACTATAACTCTACCCTGTATTTCAGGTGAGGTAATGGATTATTCAAGCAAGACTACAGGTCCATATCCAGAAACACGACAAATCATTTCAGGAGTTGGGATTAGTACTCCACAATATTCCACAGCAAGAATGACGCCACCTCCAGGACCCCAGTATGGTGTGGGAAATGTTTTGAGGTCAACTAATGGCGTTGTCTATTCTTCAGTGGCAACTCCAATCCCCTCCACATTTGCTATCACCACACAACCTGGCTCCATTTTCAGCACCACTGTGAGGGATCTGTCTGGTGTGCATATGACTGATGCAGTGACTACATTATCCACCCTGCATCAGAGCCAGCCAATGCCTAGATCATATTTCCTAACAACAGGTGCATCTGAAACAGACATTGTAGTAACTGGTATTGATATCAATGCCAGTCTGCAGACTATTACTATGGAAACTCTTACTGCTGAGACAATAGACTCAGTTCCCACATTAACCACAGCATCTGAAGTGTTTCCTGAAGTGGTGGGAGATGAAAGTGCTATTTTAATTGTCCCTGAAGACGATAAACAACAACAGCAGCTAGACTTGGAGCGTGAGCTGTTGGAACTGGAGAAAATTAAGCAACAGCGTTTTGCTGAGGAGTTGGAGTGGGAACGTCAGGAAATTCAAAGGTTCCGAGAACAAGAAAAGATCATGGTTCAAAAAAAGCTGGAGGAACTGCAGTCTATGAAGCAGCACCTTCTCTATCAGCAGGAAGAAGAACGTCAAGCCCAGTTCATGATGAGGCAGGAGACATTAGCTCAGCAACAGTTACAGCTGGAGCAGATCCAACAGCTGCAGCAACAGCTTCACCAGCAGCTAGAGGAGCAAAAAATTCGCCAGATCTACCAGTATAACTATGATCCTTCTGGAACTGCCTCTCCACAAACCACGACAGAGCAGGCAATGTTGGAAGGTCAGTATGCTGCCCCAGAAGCCAGTCAGTTTTGGGCAGCTGAAGATGCAACCACTACAGCCTCAACCGTTGTGGCAATTGAAATACCTCAAAGCCAAGGATGGTACACGGTTCAGTCTGATGGCGTTACTCAGTACATTGCCCCACCTGGCATCCTGAATACAGTTTCAGAAATACCCTTAACAGATGTCGTTGTAAAAGATGAAAAACAACCCAAAAAGAAAAGTTCTGGAGCTAAAGCCCGTGGACAGTACGATGAGGTAGGGGAAAATACGGCAGATGATACCCGCTCTTTTAAAAAGATAGTAGACAGTGGTGTACAAACTGATGACGAAGACACAGCAGATCGCAGTTACGCGAGTAGGAGAAGGAAAACTAAAAAGAGTGTTGATACAAGCGTCCAAACTGATGATGAAGATCAGGATGAATGGGATATGCCTGCTAGATCAAGGAGAAAAGCTCGTGTGGCAAAATACGCTGACAGCACTCCAGAGGCTGAGAAGACCAAACCCCTTTCCAAAGTCTCCAGTATAGCAGTTCAAACAGTGGCAGAGATATCTGTGCAAACTGAACCGGTCGGAACCATACGAACACCTTCGATACGTGCACGCGTGGATGCCAAGGTAGAAATAATTAAACACATTTCAGCACCTGAAAAGACTTACAAAGGGGGCAGTTTAGGATGTCAAACAGAAGCAGATTCAGACACACAGAGCCCTCAATATCTGAGTGCCACATCTCCACCCAAAGACAAGAAACGCCCAACACCTTTAGAGATTGGTTATTCATCTCACCTTCGGGCAGATTCCACACTACAGCTGGCTCCTTCCCCACCCAAATCTCCAAAAGTCCTTTATTCACCCATCTCACCACTTTCACCAGGCAAAGCCTTAGAATCAGCCTTTGTACCTTATGAAAAACCCCTCCCTGATGATGTAAGTCCACAGAAAGTACTGCATCCAGATATGGCTAAAGTTCCCCCAGCGAGTCCTAAGACAGCCAAGATGATGCAGCGGTCCATGTCTGACCCCAAGCCTCTGAGTCCAACAGCAGATGAAAATTCCAGGGCTCCTTTTCAGTATACCGAGGGCTACACGGTAAGAGTGATTCTTTTCAGTTAGAAGACAATGGATGAGTTGATGTTAACCATGTGTTTGCAGACTTTAGGAAGCAATAAAACTGCTGGGACCTTAGGAACCTAATGCTGAATTTCAGTGAGTATTATTTCACTAGTAGTTTGGGGAAGAAATAAAAATGCATACATTCCCACAAAAAGAAAACATACTATTTTGTAAGCACAAATGAGAAAGGATCTACTATTTTATGACTTAATGATATTGAAAATTTTGTTCTAATCTTGAAATCTCCCAAGTGTTTATTATAGGCCATGATTTCAGTGAAAATAATTAATATTCATACTCAGTGATGGTATAAACATTGGATATAAACAAATAAGGCAAAGATAGCTATAAAGTTAGACTCATGGATATGGGAATTCTTAGTGGAAAGGTCTTTGGAGATTCTTGAATTGGTCTCTTCTTCCTGTAGCTAGAATGTCTTCATAAAAAGGTTTGGGACATTTACTGCTCAAAAGAACATTTCTGAGGCAGGCAGGTGAATGTGTGATATAATCTTCATGGTTCATTCATACCTATTTTGCTTCTGACAACTGTCTAACCTCAGGTAAGCCTTAGTCCTGGTGCTTTCATAAAAGCGAATAAAAATGTTTCTTTGAATAAAAGAGATTAATAAATATTATTTAGTAATATATAGATATGATTCAGAGGGAAGAGAACATATAGAGATATGTGGAACACATTTGTGAAGAACTCTATAGCAAAAAATAAATATTAACGAGCTCTAAAAGCAGATGTATCCTATTTAAAGTCTAATGTAATTCTTTAGAAGGTTATTGTTAAATATAATGGCTCAATTTAAAAGTTTCTCTTAATGCACTGATTTCTGAACTCTAGGTCTTTAATCCCAGAAGCCTCTAAACATGTTTTTCTGAGGTATTGCTATATTTCCCCTGACCCATGAACAGGATGGAGCAAAAGTACTTTTACAGTTGTGAGTATGCAAAACACAGTTCATTCTTGTATTATTATTTTATTATTTTCTACACAATCAACTATAAACCTACTTTTGCCCCATCCTGTATATTAAACATTGACTGTCAACTGAAAAATATGTCATTATACATTTATAGGTATGTAGAAATATCAACCATATAAATATTACAAGTTCATGTTTAAGTTTTCTAGTTCTATAGTGACTTTTTTTTATTATGTACTTTCTCAAACAGTATATCCGAAATGTAAAACTGTTTTCATGTGGAGGACAGAGGTCGTAACTATTAAGTCAGGGAACCACTGGTACATTGAGATTTCATTCAATTTATAGATAATTATTTTTATGTGTAGCTTTGTTTCTAGAATTAAATCTGTTGTGAGATGTTACTGTAACTCGGTTATACAATACAGGTATTTTTACAGCTGTGGCCTGTAAATGCACCTAAAGAGTTACTTATACCCTTTGCAACAGCATGGATGAAACTGGAGAGCATTGTGCTAAGTGAAATAAGCCAGGAAGTGAGGGACAAATACCATATGATCTCACCTTTAACTGGAACATAAGCAATAGAAGGAAAAAGCAAACAAAATATAACCAGAGACATTGAAGTTAAGAACAATCTAACAATAGCCAGGGCAGGGGTGGGGGGTGGGGGCGGGGACACTGGGTAGAGGGGATTACAGGAACTACTATAAAGGACACATGGGCAAAACCAAGGGGGAGGGTGGAGAGGGGGGAGGGAGGTGGGTTCACATGGGGTGGGGTGGAGGGATGGGGAGAAAAGGCATACAACTGTAATTGAATAACAATAAAAAAAAAAAAAGAGTTACTTGAAACACTTGATAAATGTGTTTCCTAGTAGTATTTGAAAGTAATGTTCAAGGTTTCTCTCATTAGAAAGATTAGGCTTTTCCACTTGATCTAGTGATCATTTACTTAATATATGGCCCTGTACTTTTAATTCAAATGAACTCAGTTAAATAAGAGATTCAAGTTGTCAATATTTTTTCCTCACAATGTTTACTTTGGACTTGGAAATATGAATTAAAAGCTACAATGGGTTGTATTGAATCATAAAAGAAATTGAGTAGAATTACTAAATAATGCCCTGACCCTGAAAAATCCTAGGAGTATTGAGCCTTGGAGCACAATTCAACAGCTCATTTTTCTAATTGATCAAACTCAACACATGCTGTAATGCGGACAAATTGTATACAGACTCAGAGATACTGTTTTACTGCACACACGCAGGGTAGGCCATTTTATATACAGGCAAGGTTTTTAGCACTTTAGGAACTTTGATTCTAGAATGTGAATTTCACAATCTGTTTCTTTGTAAATTTCTAGTCATACTTTGAGACTGTTTTAAACTAAGTTAATTTTTTAATTAGAGGCCTGGATTATTAAGTATTAGCTGTATGAAAAGAATAATCTTCTAAGTGATATTCACAGTGATATGAGCTTAAGAAATGTAGCTCAGTAGTGTACATATTGTCAATTTTCTCAAACCAATAAAGCTGAAAAAAATCACACTGTTCAGTTGCAATTGAGACAGCACAGTTAACACTTACAATGCAGTGTGGAAGATAAGTTTTGTTCTATATGAGATACTGTGGTAAGATCTCCTCTTCCTGGAAGTGTCAAGAAGATGAATGTGAGATTTCTGTTGGACCATGAAGAGGAAAATGACAATCATTCTAAAGAGAGGGAACAGAATGTGCAAATGTTCAGATGGGTGAACGGATTATAAAGCAAAGAGGAGCAATGAAATTGGAAATTTACAAAGGAGAAGGTTGCAGGGGATCTAATTTGCTGAATTGGAGTTCCAATTTACTTCCCTTCATGGTAGAGAGCCTAGATCAAAGCCACCATCATTTTTTAATTTTCACCGCGTACTAGCCCTTGGACTCCCTCTACTCTTGGCTTTCTTCCAATCAGTTCTCTCAACTGCATCTAGGGTGATTTTCTAAAACGTATGTCAGAGGAGATCATGCATTCTACAGTTTAAACTCTGACAGATTTTTATTAGATTCAGAATATATATCAGAAATGTCTTAACAGGAGCTCAAATGATCTTGTCTTGGCCTGTCTCACAACCTCATTGGTCATTTACCGCATTTGCCTCCCCTCCCACCCCCAGCACCTTCTTGCTCTACTTCTATGACTGACCTTACCCTTCCTGCTTTGGATGTGCCAACCTCATCCTTACCCAGGGCCCATGTCTGAATCTCTCTATCTCCCCGTATCTTTGCCTGGCTAACTCTGGTGTACATGTTTCTGCTTAAATTTCACTTCCACAAAGAGGCTGTCTTTACTGCACTCTCTAAATGAGCCAACCTATCAGTGTGGATCCCCGTATCTGCACCCTCCTCATTTTTATATATTTCTAATCAAATACCACCTTTCATGTTGTAGAACATAACATCTACAACAGCAGGAATTTTGCTTTGCTTGCTGCTATAGTTCCAAGTGCCTAGAACAAAGTAAGCCCTCAACATTTATTGAAAAAAAATGTATTAAAGGGACCGGTATAGGCATAGAAGCAATGGTATAAAATATGCATTAAAAGACTCTGGCTGCTCACCTTTAAATTACCACAGTCTAGAGCCATCCTAGCCAGTCTTGTTGATAATCTAAACTAATATCTCCTTGGCTTAAAATGTCAATTCCACTTCATTGTTATGTAGACATCTGAAACATTGAACACAAGTTGAAGTGTATTCAGCTATAAAATAGTCCAGCCACCTTACAAATGAGGAACAAAGTCCAAAATAGGCTATTGACTTTATCATGTTTCCTTTTTCTCTTTTCTCATAGTCTTTTTTTGTGTGTATTGCATTACAGTTATCCTAGTTTTCCTCTTTTGCCCCCTCCACCCAGCCCACCTCCTCTCTCCCATAGTCAATCCCCTCTCCTTTGCCCATGTTCATGAGTCATTCATACATGGGCTTTGACTAATCTCTTCCCCTTCCTTCCACCAATCCTCCCTCCCCTTCCTGACTTATACCTATCAGTCTGTTCCATATTTCCATATCTCTGGTTCTATTTTTCTTGTTAGTTTGTTTTGTTCATTTGATTCCAGTTATAAGTGAGGTCATGTGTATTTGCCTTTCACCACCTGGTCTATTTCACTTAGCATAATGCTCTCCAGTTCCACCCATGCTTTCCTGAAGGGTAGGACTTCCTTCTTTTTTTGTGTTGTGTAGTATTCTGTTGTGTAAATGTACCACAGTTTTTTAATCTACTCTTCTACTGATGGGCACTTAGACTGTTTCCAACATTTGGCTGTTGTAAATTGTGTTGCTATGAATATTGGGGTGCATAAGTTCTTTTGAATTGATGTTTCAGGATTCTTAGGATATATTCCCATCAGCAGAATTGCTGGGTCAAAAGGCAGTCCCAGCCCTGGCTGGTATAGCTCACTGGGTTGAGTATGGGTCTGCAAACTGAAGGGTTGCTGGTTTGATTCCCAGTCGGGGCACATGCCTGGGTTGTGGGCCAGGTCCCCAGTGGGAGGTGCATGAGACGCAACCACACATTGATGTGTCTCTCTCTCTCTTTCTCCTTCCCTTATCCTCTAAAAATAAATACATAAAATCTTTTTTTTAAAAGGCAGTTCTATTTTTAGTTTTTTGAGGGAATTCCATACTGTATTCCATAGTGGCTGTACCAGTCTGCATTCCCACCAACAGTGCACTAGGGTTCCCTTTTCTCTACAACCTCACCGGCACTTGTTTGTTGATTTCTTAACCACAGCCATTCTGACAGGTGTGAAGTGATATCTCATTGTAGTTTTAATTTGCATCTCTCTGATGACTAGTGATATTGAGCATTTTTTCATTATGCCTCTGGTCTGCCTGTATGTCCTCCTTGGAGAAGTGTCTATTCAGTTACTTAGGTCATTTTTTTAATTGGGTGGTTTGTCTTCCTGATATGGAGTCATATGAGTTTCTTACATATTTTGGAGATTGAACCCTTGTCTGATGTGTCATTGGCAAATATGTTCCCCATACTGTTGATTCCCTTTTCATTTTGATGATGGTTTCTTTAGCCGTGCAGCAACTTTTTAATTTGATGTAGTCCCATTTGTTTATTTTTTCCTTTATTTCCCTTGCTTTCAGAGATATATCAGCAAAAACATTGCTATGTGGTATGTCTGAAATTTTACTGCCTATATTTTCTGCTAGGACTTTGATGGTATCATGATTTATATTTATGTCCTTTATTCATTTTGAATTTATTCTGGTGTATGGTGTAAGTTGGTGGTCTAGTTTCATTTTTTTGCATGTGCCACTCCAGTTCTCCCAACACCATTTATTGAAGGCACTGTTTTTACTCCATTGTATGCTCGTGCCCCCTTTGTCGAATATTAATTGACCATCAAGACTTGGGTTTGTTTATGGGCTCTCTGTTCTGTTCCATTGGCCTGTGTGTCTGTTCTTATGCCAGTACCAGACTGTCTTGATCACGGTGGCCTTGTAATACAGTTTGATATCAGATATTGTGATCCCTCCAACTTTGTTCTTCATTCTCAGGATTGATGAGGCTATTTGGGGTCTTTTTTTGGTTCTATATAAATTTTTGGAATATTTGTTCTAGATCTGTGAAATATGCCATTGGTATTTTAATAGGAATTGCATTGAATCTATAGTTTGCTTTGTGTAGCATAGACATTTTAATTGTGTTAATTCTTCCACTTCATGAACACAGTATATGCTTCCATTTATTTGTATCTTCCTTAATGTTCTTTCTTCAGTGCTTCTATAGTTTTCTGAGCACAGGTCTTTTACATCCTTGGTTAAATATATTCCTAGGTAGTTTATTTTTCTTGTTGCTATAGTAAATGGAATTTTTTTTTCTTAGTTTCTCTTTTTGATAATTCTTTGTTGGTGTGCAACAATGCCATTGATTTCTGAATATCGACTTTGTATCCCGCTACTTTGCTGAATTCACTTATTAGGTAAAGGGTTTTTTTTTTTTTGGTGGAAACTCTAGGGTATTCTATGTACTCTGATCATGTCATCTGTGAATAGTGAGTTTTACTTACTGCATTTCAATTTGGATGTCTTTCCTTTATTTTTCTTGTTCAATTGCTGTGGCTAGATCTTCCAACACTATGTCGAATAAGAGTGGTGAAAGCAGGCACCCTTGTCTTGTTCCTGATCTTAAGGGAAACATTTTTAGTTTTTTCCCACTGTGTAAGATGTTGGCAGTAGATTTCTCATATAGGGCCTTTATTATGGTAAGGTATGCTTCCTCTATTCCTACTTTACTGAGTGTTTTTATCATACATGGGTGCTGGGTTTTATCAAATGATTTTTTAGCATCTATTGATATAATACTATGGTTCCTTAATAAAACAAAAACCTAGCCAGAATTCAAATATTAGACTCTGTACTTTACAGTTTTAATCCTTTATCTGTCTCTTCTGATGCTTACTTAACATTTTTCATATTTTTCTTACTAATTCAATACCATGCTTGGTGTCTTTTTATCTTGTCATTTTCTCTGCTCTTCTAAAGTTCCAGTTTCAATCCCTCTTAATTAGATTTATTCATTTAAAATTTTATTCTTGTTTGCATTCACTCATTACCTCAATCATTCATTGCTCTTTTTCAGACACTCTGGTAAACTCTAAAAATATAGGATAAACCAGAGTGGAAGTGATTGTGCCTAATCTCTTACCATTGGGATCATTTTGTTCTTCTTGCCTATGTAATATATTGTATTAGTTTGTTAAGACTCTCATAACAAAGTATCACAGGCCCAGTGGCTTAAACAGCAAAAGTTCGTTGTCATAGTTGTAGAGACTAGATGTCCAAAATCAAGGTGTCAGCTGGTTTGATTCATTCCAAGAACTGTTACAGGGCTCTCTCCTAGCTTCTGCTAGCATCTGGCATTCCTTGTCTTGTAGTTTATGGTCTTCCTGTGTCTCTTCATGGTGTCTTCCCTGTCTGTGTCTGTCTCTGTTAAATTTCCTCTCTTACAAGGAAAGCGGTCCTATTGATTAGATCCTACATTAATGCCCTTGATTTAACTTAATTACCGCTGTAAATACCCTATGTCTCTATAGTTTCGCATTCTGAGGTACTAGGGATTAGGACAACAACATATTTGTTTTGGAGGAGGGGATGTGGAGGCACAATTCAAGCCCTAACACATAGGAGAGTGCTCTACTGCTAGTTTTGTTTGTTCACAGGCAAATGCAGACTGGACTGTTTTTTAGTTAGTTCTAGGTCCTCTTTCCCTACACATTTTTTTTTCTTAGTGACTATCTTACAAGCTTTTTTTTTTTTTTTGAGAACTTTAATTATTTTTTTTTCATTATGGGTAAAATATCCCTTCCTAGAGTTTCAAAACATTTATCTTAATTGTGCAATTTGGAGCATCAGAAATTTAAATTTTATTCCATTCCCACACTATAAGAATTCAACTATGTGGCATAAGAGCCTTTAACTCTTGTATGGTTTTACCGTCATAGACTTTGGTCACATCTTTGACCCAGAAATTCCAAGGTAGGAGCATGTTTTGTCCAGTTAGTGTTTCACTGGCATTTGAATCTTTGCTAACCCCCAAGATATCGTACACATTCAGTTGATTAAAATTAGCACTAATTAACATAAACATAAAATGACAGACACAGTGGGCATCACTGGAGCAGGGAGTTACCTGAAATCATTTTATTTCATTTTGTAATATTCCCTAATATCTGTAAGAGGTGAGCTCTTTCCCTTTTCCAGACCCCTTCACTCTGGCATCAAAGTTATAGTCCCAAAGACAAATTCTATTTTTTTGATGATGTTTTTATATCCAAATAGTTTTATTTTGCAGCCTACTTTCTTTTACAAATACAAATTTTTAACTCTGAGTAAAGATGGAAAAAATTACTACCTTTTTTCTTAAACCCATTAGTTTGCTCCCCAGGAAGATTCCCAAGGGGTACAACTAAAACAAAGTCAGAATTTGCTCCTTTCTATGGAGTTAAGCTTGCCACTTAGATATCACTGGATAATAATTTGTTTTCACCATGGTTTAGGAAAAGCACAGGAAGAAGTATGGTTTCAAATGAAAGGTAGTATGTAAACAGTGATTTTCTAACTTTTATCAGTACAACTCTTTTTCACCTAAGATGTTCTGTGGAAGCGAAAAAGTTAAAAATGCGTGGAAACTGCTGTAATGATTGAACAAAGTAACATGACCTTCTCATCACTAAGTCTGGCAGGTGTGTCCAGTAGAGTTGATTCCCTCAGGTTCATATTTGGCAGTATTTGTGTATCCTCACCATAAATGTGCCAACTACCATTAAAGAGATTTACTTTATGGCTTGAGAGAAACAATTTTTACATCTCATAGTGACTGTGTGCCTTTCATGGTCTTTGGAGTATTTAATGCTGCTTCTCTGGAAGTTTCAGATTTCAATGCTCTGTAAGCATTTTTAATTTACTCTTTTGGGTCTTGGGGCCTTCCTTTATTAGCGAGTTGAAAACCGCCCGCCTTTTTAACACTCTGTGCTTATGTCCTTCTTGATTTGTCTCACATATCACATCACATATCACATATCATCATCAAAAATATTGTTTGTTCCTTTGCAATTTTATTTAATGTCTTTCTTCCCCCACCAAAATTAATGGGCGAGGATTTTTATTTAGTGTGTTCTGTGCTATATCCCCAGTTCTTAGAAAGATACCTTCTTCATAGTAGGTTCTCTATAACAGTAAATTAACTTGACAAATTAGTGAGTGCGTGGACCTTGTTATCCATCAAAGTGCTTTCAGCTTGGGGAAATTCACCAATTTTCACTCCCACTTAGAACAAAAAAATAAAAACAAAGCAAACAAACAAAATGTTATTCATCTTCCCACTGTAGTTTTTGTGTGGCATTGTGTTACAGTTTTTCCATTTGCTTTTCTCTGTGGTTTTCTACCATTTGCTGAATGATTGACACTATACTTTCTCAAATTTATTTCAGTGCAGTATTTTTGCATCTATTTGTGGATTCTCTCTAGCGTCACATTTACAAAATTTTCATAAACCAGAGAACCAAATGTGTTTCTTATGCCCTTTCTCTTTCTTCTGCACAGTTAAACTGATTACATCATTAACCTCAGATGATCAATGACTTCAGAAAGGAAGGTTAATAATGATAACATGTTCTTTAAAAGTAAGGATATAACATGTTCTTTACAAAGTCTGGGGAGAAGATGACATTTTCCATTGAGAGGAATAGAGTCTGAATTCAAAGAATTTGTTTGGAGCTGGAAGGGATCTAATTCATTCCAAGGTTTCTCTGTCTTAAATCATATACACACATATACATATATGTATATGTATATATTTAAATGATTTCTCTATCAAAAATGCGTATGTTTCATAAAGAGCACATGTTTTGCCAATGCTGATACACACCACTGTTGTACTAAAATAAGCTACATTTAAAATGTTATAACTCTACAAGTCTTAAAAATACATAAGTTGTTATGTGTTAAAGCTGATTTGTTCTACCCTTACACTATTGTCCAAGTTTAGAGCTTTTTGAATAATAGGCAAACTCCTTATTAAAATTATCTCATTCTAGAGTTAAGCCAAGATCCTATTGCTAAGCAGATGGTATTCATGAAGTGTTGTTACAAGAATATGTTTTGCTTCACTGATTGCTGTTTTGATAGCTATATTTAAGATTTTTGGAACCATTTAATGTCTATTTCTGAGTAATTTCCATAACCTAAATGGAGAAGTTTTATTTCTGCCAATTTTATTTCTGTCAGAATGTACAGATTTAAGAAGTAGTGACTATGATGATAGTGTGATTTGAAAAATGATATTTATCAGGTGTTGTTTTTCATTCTCTTTGAAAAGCAATGTTAAGAAATCAGTTTATTAAAACTGACTTTGATGAAAACATCTGTTTTATAATGATTGTATTTATATATATCAGAGAGATTATTCATATATTAAAGATTGGCTTTGTAAATTCTCATTCTTTCTATAGCGCTTACCTTTTCCATTACTAATACAGTTTTGTCAGATAATTTCTTTATGATTAAAATCCTGCATTTTAAAATTCAGCTCTTTCTTTTATTTTATTTTTATTGAATTTATTGAGTGACATTGGTTGTTTTAAAATTGAAGTAGAAAATATTTTAAAGCGATGTTCAAAATAAATGTCAGTAAAAGAATGATTTATGGTATTTAATTATTATGGTATGATCAAACTCAGAACAAATGTATACATACATAAATGCAATTTAATGAAAGCCAGAAGGTTTCTAAGTTGATCTCATCAATATAATGCTCAGTAGTTAACATTGCTATTTCATTATAATTAATATCTAAGTATTAATTTTAAAACAAAGCTTTAAACTGAAGTGGGAAAAATCAGATTGTTTGTGTTATCCTTTCCAGACATTGCATATCAAAATATGCAATGAAGCATATTGTCAGAAACAGACTTACGTTCCTAATGTTTAGTGAAAGACCCATGAAAATATAACACTAACTATTTGGGCATGTCAGCTTAACACAGTAGTTCTGAGTTTTATAGAGCATTGATTGTTACTGACACAGTTAAAAACAGAGACCATTATTTAACATTCATTAGCTTCTTAAGTATTTAATCAGAGTATTAGTTTGTTAACAATTCACTAGTTTTCTAATTTGAAAAATGATACAGTTTGTAACTGACTCTACAATAAAGCTACATGCATGATCTCCCAAATATATCTCCTCCCAGTACACATACATGCAATTTTAAATATTTATTATCTTTATAAAAATTACTCATAATGTAGGATTCTCTGTTTTTCTGCCTTAGCTTTTACTGAAAAATTCAGCATTCAACTAAAATGATTATGATATAAGGTTTTGTGAAAGTTTGAGATATATTTTGAGGTACAAGGTACATAGTGGCATTGCAGTGTCTTCCAGTAATTGCTTGACTTTTCCTATCATCGCATTTAAAATCAAAATATACACTTATAATAGGCATATATGCATAGATACACACATAATAAGCATATAAACATAATATACTTAATACTTTTATAGTTTCATATAACTAACAAAATGTTTTTACATGCGATTTCTAGGTTGAGAGCCAAACCGAATTGGTTTTTGGAGGCCTTATGTTTTATTCTATATTTTAAAGATAAGGAACCTAAAGTCTAGGTCAGCGTTATTTTCACTTGCTTACCCAGACGACAGTTGCATCAAATGAGGCCCCACTCTTGAACAGTATTTTTTTTAGTACTGTTCTGTATCTTGAATGATGTGCAGAGCTTCAATCAGGAGAGTGATAGAACAAGTGTGGTTAAACTGCGTCTGAAATGAACTCACTAAATGAACTGAGGTAGTGCAGCCTGAAGTTCTAAACAATGAAGGGTATTTTTATCTATTTTACCTATTTTTATTTTAACATCAAAAACAAATTTAAAACAGTTGAAAAAATTAATGGTTGAAAACAATATAAGAAATCATTAAGCTAGATTGTAGAACTGCTATCATAGTATTTTTGATTGAAAAAAGTTTACAAGATGGCAAATAGAAACACAGTTTTGTGAAGAACAATATATAGCCCTCCTGAGGGAGTAAAGTATTAGTAAAAATAGAAGATTTGAAGCTAAAGGTGATTACACTCATCATTCCCACTCCTCTTCCTCCTTCCTCAAGTGAATGATTAAGTCTATGAAAAATATATACATACAGAAATTGGGCGCTCTGATAAACTGCTTCATCTGTATGAATACATTACTCCTACTAAGTTGGACCAAATATTAATTTCTTATCTATTAGGTAGTATATTTTAGCATGATATGGACAAGGCAAGTAATTACTGTTTTTTGTTGTTGCTGTTTGTTTTTTTTTGGATAAAACTCAGCCCTCAATAACAGATCTCAGTCTCCAGGCACGGAGACTACTTGTATATCTTAGTCATTTACTTCTGTGAACCTCTAGATTAAATCACTGCTTAAAGTACGGAAAAATGCTGTTTGGTGGTAGTTTTATAATACTTCATAAAAGACTTGACATCACAACCTTAATTACCTTTGACATGAGTAAATGTGCATGAATTTCTTAAGTGCATTGTGGGTATTAAAATGGTAGAAATGTTTCTAACAAGATGACAATATTATAGTATTTTTTAAAAAGCCTTTTTGAGGGTGGTTTCAAGCAGTTGTTCCCTTTATGCAGGGGCTGATGCCTATAAATACTCACTCAAATGCACAGTAGTCATTAAGCTCAGGTTTCATTAATTATCCAGTTGGAAAATCTTCATCACCCATCAAGTGTACTTCTATTCTCATGTAATTGAATGTGTAGAATTGAGAACTGAAAAGAGAAATTAACCTCTTAAATGCCATTTAGTAAAAGTATTGTCATATTTATGTAAATCTATGAGCTTTATCTTTCAGAAGACTGAAAAAAATATTTCTTGCTGCTTAATTTTAATTGCCATGTTTTATTCATTGTTAATGGTATTGTATTCTAAAGCACCAAATGGTTTGGCAGTTTATATGAAATAAGAGCCATGGCCAAGTACTTTACAAGAAAATTTAATTTAATTTGGGGGGAATCTATGTTACATGATTTGGGTTCATGGAGAAGAAATGGTTTATGCGCTGCAAACATACATGATAAAAACTCATGAACTATTTTAATGTCATGTCCCAAGTTTGTCTTCTAGTCCAGAGGATAATCAATAAGAGAGAAACAGAAACTGGTACAGATTCCTGTGATTTTTGTGATTAGACATTTCAAGAGTTTGAATGTAAACTACCTTTATTATCTGAAGATAATTTAGTAAAGACTTCGCACCACTATTGAAATGGTCCTTATATTTCCTATGGCTTTTGATAGGTAGTTACTAAGTCATTCCTCAAATTGATAAAGATCTAAGGCTTTAGAAAACACATCACATAGTAATCAATCATAATTCTAATACCCACATGTAGATTTAGAGATTTATATTTTACAGCACTTGAAATAAACTTAAATTTTTTCTGATGAGAGATTGCCCGTGAGCAAATACTTTATAGAAGCATTGGAGTGACTACAGTCTCTCTCTTGGATCAATAATTTTGTTCTCAAAGTGGAATATTCACGGGCAGGCAGTAATACAATACTCAGCATGCTGGAGTATAAGAACTGACTCCTGAAAAGAAAAGGGGTAAGATGCTTGATATTTTGATTTACACTCATGTTTTAGGATAAGTTTTAATGTTAGCTTCTTGGAAAAATTATTTAACTTTATTATTCTACTTCCAATTGCCTGCATGAAGCATTTGTTCACATTTTCTGGTAAAGGAGTGTAGTCATTATGTCATGGTAGGGTATTGGAACTGTAACTGGTTTTTTTGACCTTGAAAAAGGAACCAGCAATAGGAAGTTGTTCATAGCATTCAGCATCCTGGTCCAACAGCACCAGGTAAAAGTTAACTGACAAAATAGGCAGCATCTGTGTTCATTTTCCAGTGAGCTGCTCTGGTATTTCAATTCTTATGCTATTATGTTTTCATAGTCTTTAGGTTGTCAGTGATTTTAAATTACTTATTTCTCTTTATTACGTTGAGTGGGATCCAGCCACCTTTCTGCCTAGCAAGGGCATATAGGCCATATATGTTTTCCTGCCCCAATACATTTTTGAAATCTTAACTACAAAAAGAGTGATTTTAAACTTAATAATAATAACTTGACATTAGGAGATTGAAAGGAAGAAAAAAGGAGGACATTGGTACCCTCAAGCATTTTCTTTTTTCCTAGAAAAATAGCCAAGAATGTCATGTTTAATGAAGCAACCAACTACTTAAGAAATATGTCTGTATTCTTACATAGCAATGCATTTTTCAAATGAAAATGTAAAATTTAGAAATATATGTCCCTTATTTCTGAGACCATTATCATTAGCCTCCCTTTATTTTTTATACCCTTGTTGTTACTAAATGTATTACTTTACAATAAATACTAAAGTATTGAAAGCCGTATTTCTTTAATACCTTAAAGCAAATTAAGCTTTGAAAATAGTGCTGCAGTGATCATGAATGCACATGTTACTTCTTTGAACACCTGTTTTCAGGCCCTTTGGGTATATACCGATAGGTGGAATTACTGCGTCATGTGGTAATTTCTTAGTTAGCTTAAGGAATTGTCAAACATTTTTCCACAGCAGGTGAACCCTTTCACATACTCACCGGCAATGTATGAGGGTTCCAGTTTCTCCATCTTCTTGTGCTTGTTATTTTCCCCTTTGTAATTATTCTCATCTTAGTGGGGATGAATTGGTATTTGTGTTTTGAATTTGCATTTTCCCAGTGACTAATGATATTGAGAATCTTTTTATGTGCTTCTGGACCATTTGTATTTCTCATTAGGGAAATGGCTATTGAAGTTCTTTGCCCAGTTTTTAATTGGGCTACTTGTCTTGTTGTTGAGTTGTAAGAATTCTTTATATATTCTGGATTCTAGACATATATGTGATTATCATATATGTGATTTCAAAATATTTCTTTCATTCTTTAAATTGCCTTTTCACCTTCCATACAATGCTCTTTGATGTACAAATTTTTTAAATGTTTATGAAGTTTAATTTATTTTTTCTTTTGTTTCTTAAGCTTTTGGTGTCATATCTAACAATCCATTGCCAAGTCCAAAGTCACAAAGATTTATCTCTATGCTTTCTTCTGAGAATGTTAAGGTTTTAGCCCTTTTATTTAGGTACTTGATCTGTTTTGAGTTAACATATGTGTAGGGTGTGAGGTAGGTATCTAAATTCACTTTTTTTTTTCCGGATCTGGTTGTAGAGCCTCATTTGTGAAAAGACTATCTTTTCTCTATTGAATGGTCTTGGTGCCCTCCTTGAAAATTAATTACACATAAGTGTAAGGGTGTGTCACTGCACTCTCAGTTTTATTCTGTTGATCTATATATGTCCATGTGCCATTATCACACTTTTGATTACAGTAGCTTTGAAGTTGTTGTTAAATAGGGAAGTATGGGTCCTCACACTCTGATTTTTTTCCAATATTGTTTTGACTATTTGGAGTTCTTTGAAATTACATATGACTTTCCATGGCAATTACATTGAATCTATAGATCACATTGGGTGATACTGCCATCTTAACCTTATGTTAAGTCTTCCGATCCATGAACACTGGATATCTTTCCATTTATTTAGCTCTTCTTTATTTTTTAAGCAATGATTTGTAGTATTGATATAAAAGTCTTTCACCTCCTTAGTGAAATTATTCCTAGGTATTTTATTCTTTGAACACTGGTTTATATGAAATTGTTGTCTTGTTTCCCTTTTCAGATTGGACAATGTGGTGTAGAGAAACACAACTGACAATTTTTTTTGTAGCTTGTAGTGTTGTTGATCTTGTGCCCTGCATCTTTGCTCCATTAGTTTATTCACAGTTTTCTATATGTAGGATCGTGTCATCTGTGAATGGATTGTTTTATTCCTTTATTTCCAATTTGGATGTCTTTTATTTATTTTTCTTGCTTATACTCTTACAAAAACTTTGAATACAATGCAGAATAGCAGTGGTAAAAGTAGACTTCTTTTTCTTACTCCTGCTCTCCGGGGAAAAGCTTTCAGAATTTTACTGTGAAGTCTTTCACTGTTATATATGATGTTAACTATGGATTTTTATTATATGCCCTTCATCATGCTGATGAAGTTCCCTTCTGTTCCTCATTTTTTTAGTGTTATTACCATGAAAGGGTGTTGGCTTTCTCTGCATCAGTTGAGGTGCCCAGATTTTTTTTCTTCATTCTATTGTAGCTCTGTATTGCATTGATTTTAGTATTTAATATGTTAAATCACATTTATTATCTAGTATGTTAAGTCATATTGCTGTTGCATTTGGTTTACTAGTATTTTGGGGGAATTTTGCACCTACATTCATGAGTGATACTGGCCTTTAATTTACATTTTCATGGTATATGTCTTTCACTTTAATATCAAGTTAATAGTCTCCTCTTAAAATAAATTAGGAAGTGTACACTCCTCTTCTACTTCTAAAAAAACATTTCAGGAATACTGGTGTTCATTCTTCTTTAAGTATTTGGTAGAATTCACCAGGTAAGCAATCTGATCCTGGGCTTTTTTAGTTACTGTTGGCAGGTTTTTGATTATTGATTCAATCTTTTTACTTGTTATAGATATATTCAAAAATTTTATTTTTTTTCTAAAATTTGATTTAATAACTTGCCTATTTCTAGGAATTTGTCCATTTCAGTTTTACTAGGTTATTTAGGTTGTTGGCATGAATTTTTTTGTAGAATACTTATAATCCTTTTTACTTATGTAAGTCTGCTAGTAAAATCCCCTATCATTTATAATTTTATTTATTTGTGTTTTTTGTCCTAGTCTAACTAAAATTTTGTCAGTTGTCTTGGCCTTTACAAATAATCAACTTTTGATGTTATTGATTCTATTTTCTATTTTTATTTCATTTATCTTTATTATTTTTCTTCTGTTTGCCTTTTTTTTTTGAGTTCCATAGATGTCAAATTAGGATATTGATTTGAGAACTTTCTTCTTTTTGATGTGTGTATTACAGCTCTAAACTTTCTTCTGGAAGTGCTGTCACCTCATGCCATATTTTGGTATCTTGGTTTTTTATTTTCATTCATTTAAACTGTTTTCTCACTTCCCTCGTGATTTTTTCTCTGATCCATTGGCTGTTCAAACATGTATTGTTTGATTTTCACATGCTTGTGAATTTTTCAGTTTACCTTTATATATTAGTTTCTGTCTTCATTCCACTGTGATCAGAGAATATATTTTATATGATTTCAATTTTTAAAAATTTGTTGATTTTTTTATTGTGGCCTAACATATGGTTTACCTGGAAAATATCCCAAGTGCACTTGAGTAAAATGTGTATTCTGCAATTGTTGGGGAGAGTGTTCTATATATGTTTATTAATCCTCATAGGTTTATTGTTCCTTAAGTCCTCTAGTTTCTGGTTTATCTGTCTGGCTGTTGTGTCTGAGCTGCAGTGTGGGGGATTGTAAGACAGTAAGCAAAAACACCACAGTGCTTTCTTCCTGAATTATAGTAGTCTCTTCATTGAGCATTCCCCTGTTTGCTTCAAGTTGTTTGTTTGTTTGTTGGTTTTACTGGATTTTAGAGTTCCAAAATGGTGGATTCTGTTTTTGCCAGGTTGATCTAGTGGAAGGATTGATTCTTGGAATTTTCCACTTTGCCTTTTCCATTATGTCACTCCAATCATGGCATAGAACTTTAATTTATAATTTGTTCTGTTTCACTTTTGGCATATAAGTAATAAAAATAGTTGATAGCTTACCCAATTTCATTTTTAGCTTTATATAAAGAAGTAGTTACCTAACTCTATTAAGCTTACCTGTTTATAGACATGGATCATTCTTTAACATTAAAAAGAAGTATGGATTCTATGTTGTAGAGCTTGTTCTTGTTTTTTTGTTTTGTGGGAGGCAAGTAGGTGTTTTATAATTCCATTTGATCTCTAAAATAACAGGAACTATAATATTAACAACTATTATCTACTGAGTATTTTGTATCTAAGCAATCTACCAAGTACTTTAAACAACTAAGCACATTTTATCTTATAGGAAACCAGTGAAGGATAGGGAGTTACTGAATCCAAATCTTAGATTATTTTCGGTATACTCAGCCTCTTTTTGGTCATTCAACAGAATGGCCTTACCTAATGAATCATTATTAGATCATATGGTAAAGTTTTATATTTTAGGAAAAGCATTTCATTTATAAATTTCTGAACTTCTAATACCAAAACATCGTAACTCCCATTGAGTTTTCATATGCATATTTGGTAATACCTTGTGTGTTGCGTGCTATGCATCGGCTCTGACTCCCGGTGCCTGATGTCTACTATGTTCTGTCCTCAACAGCCTTGCTCAGCCCTTTAGATTCATACCGATGGCTTCTTTTCTGGAGTCAATCCATCTCATACTTGTTCTGCCCCTTTTCCTGCTATCCTCTTTTTTTTCCGCAGCATTATTATATTTTCAAAGAACCCTGCCTTCTCAGGATGTGCCCAAAGTAGGACGGCTTCAATTTTGTCATTTTTGCCATCAGTGATGTTTTGGGCTTAATTTGTTCTAGAACCCACTTTGTCTTTCTGGTGGTCCAGGGTATCCATAGAGCTCTCCTCCAGCACCACGTTTCAAATAATTATTGTTTTTTTTCCTCTAAGCCTTCTTCACTGCCCAACTTTCGCATTTGTAGACAGTAACTGCAAATATTAGGGTGCAGATGTCTTAGCCCTGGCCTCCAAAGACACATCATTGCTCTTTGTGATCTTTCCTCATTTTTTCATTGCTGCCCTTCTGAGTCAGCCTTCTCTTGCTTTCTTGGCTGCAGTCTCCCTTTGAATTGATGAGTGAACCAAGGTAAGCAAAACCTTTAACGATTTCAGTGCTCCTGTTGTCTGTGATAAAGTTCTGTGTTTCTTCTGTAGTCAGGATTTTTGCGTTCATGATGTTCAGATGCAGTGCTGCTTTGGCACTTCTCTTTCATCAGAAGTCTTTTCAAATCATTGCTGCTTTCTGCCAGTAAGATGGCATCATCTGCATATCTCCAATTTTTCTATTGAAACTATTTCTACTACCAATTTTTACTTCTTCCCCTGAGTCTACCCCAGTTTTTTGTATGACAAGTTCTGCATTCCGATGAAACAAATAGGGAGATAAAATGCACCCTTGTCTGACACTTCGCCCATAGGAAACCATTCTGTCTCTATATTCTCTCCTGACAGTGCCTTCCTGTCCACAGTGCAGCTTGCCATCAAGACAGTGAATGCTGAGGCACACCCGTTTCTTTCAGAGCAACCCACACACTGCTTGTTATGACCCACACAGCCAAAGGCTTTACTGTAGCCTATAAAACTTAGACCAACCTTCTGAAATTCTTCACCTGTGTGGGAAATGAAACAATAGTCCTATAGGTATTGCACTGCTTGACATTTCTCTTTTTTCCCTTGAAAACTGGGGTGTACCATATTTTTCAGACTATAAGATATGCTTTACCCCCCAAATTTAGGAGGAAAATAGGGGTGCATTTACAGTCTGAATGTAGCTTACCTGGCTCACTTGGGGTGGGGATGGTGGTGGAGTGGGTTTTTTTTTCCCATTTTCCTCCTCTAAAACCTAGGTGTGTGTTATAGTCTGAAAAAGACGGTATATGGAACGTTTCCAGTTTGTAGGCCATTGTATTGTTTTACATATTTGTTGACATCTTCTTGTCAAGATTTTGACAGATTAGTCTCTGTGGCTTGAAATAATTCTGTCAGTATCTCACATACCCCTGGTGGTTTATTTCTTCCCAATAATTTCAGGACAGCTTTACTTTTCTAGAATTGCAGGTCCTTCCTCATAGGAATCTTCCTCTGTACATATTTTGTCTCCTCTATATAGATTTTCCGTACACTGGGCCCACCTTTATATTCTCCTGGTCAGATAATATGCTTCCTTGTGGGTGTTTAGCATTCCAAGTTTAGATTTGAATTTCCCTTTTATTTCTTGAGTCATATGGTAGAGATCTCTATTTTCTGTCGTGTTGTTCTTTTACGTCTCCTTACAGTGATTATTGTTATAGTTCTCTTTTTCTGTATGTAATAGTTATTGAAAAACTATGTTCAGGGCTCTAACCCTGCTTTTGTCCCCTTTTACTTTTGCCTCTCCCCTGTCTTTAACCATTTTTAGTGTTTCTTCTGTCATCCCTCTCAGTTTTTCTCTTCTTACTCTTTCTGACATTGTCTTTTCACATTCTTCCCTAATAGTATTTCTAGTTTCAGTCCACAGTTCTTCTGGTTCTTGATCAGTTGAGTATAACGGTGCAAATCTGTTTTGTTAGTCAGGCTTTAACTCCATCAAGAATATTATTTACATTATATTTTGACACTATGATTTTCTTTGTGCTCTGGTGTTTGATTGTAACAGTTCGTATTCAATACTACTACAATCTGCTCCTAGTTTTGTTTTGGCAGAGAGAATACAACTTTTCCATCTCCTGCCTCGAATTACATAGTCTATTTGCTTTTTGTATTGGCCATCTGGTGAAGTTCATGTATACACTCATCTGCTCAGTTGTTTGAAGCACGTGTTTGTGGTGGACAAGTCTGGCTTCGCAGAAATCCACAAGCTGACCTCCTGCTCATTTATGACCCGTAGTCCAGATTTTCCGTTGACATTTGATTCTGCTTTATTTTCTATTTTTGCATTCCATTCACTTATGATTATTAGCATGGCTTATCTTAGTGTGTGATCCATTTCTTCTTTAATACTTACATCAAAGCTTTTAATTTCATTTTCAGCCTCTGTAGTTGGCGTATAAACTTAAATGATGATTATATTAATAGGTTTTCCTAGAAGTCAGTTTGATATTATTTGGTCAGACCTTACACTATAGCCCCTAACTGTGTAAGTCCTAAAGCCACTCTATTTTAATAAAGAATTATTGATGTTGTGTTTAAGAAATGCACATTATAATAACAGTTAACCGTTTATATTAATATTTACCATTGTGTGCTTGCCATATATACACACATATATACACATATGTATGTATATATACACATATACATACCTGTATACATATGTGTATGTGTATATATACTGTGTGTATACACACACGTGTGTATCTATGTACACACATACGTGTATTTATATATGTGCCACCAGCGGAAAACCAGGTAGACAGAAATAGATACAAATCTAGAGATCTTGAATTTTTTGTAGGCAATACATCAGATTTTTTTCCAGACATATTTTAGAGTTGTTGCAAGCTTCAGCACTATCATACTGTAGAACAGAAAAGCTAGCTGAAATCTGAAAAGCCTGCATTTTTGTATGAGAGCATATACTTGTCAGGTATTTCATAATTTAAAACAGCCATCATTATGTCTTTTGTTCTATAAGTAACGATAAAAAGTTTATACTGAAACTATACTACCACTAAACAAATTTTTCTTATATTTATCATGGCATTTGGTTGCCAATCTGCAGAGATAATCAGATTATTTTATGTATACATGAATCTGGATGTAAATGGATCTATGTACACCTTAATTTAATACACTAAAATGAATTTTGTTTAGAAGACTTGTTGCACTGAATGTACTTGTTTGTGTAGTTCCTTTTTTCTAGACTTTCAAGAAAAACAGCCCCACTAAAGAAATTTCAGTCATTAGGTTCCCATGTAATGGTTTACATGGGAATCCTTAGGTTCCCATGTAAAAATCATTAGCTACCTATGAGGGTGATAGGGGAATCTCAATGCCTTTGAATGGCCACCATAAAAACCTGGCTATTTCTTTGCAAGAACATTTTGAATAATATTGCCTACTAATGTGATTAATTTGAATAGTTTATAAAAGTCATTTTTTATCATTTCGTGTGTAAAAACAACTTGAGGTAATAATAAGCTAAAGTCTAAAAAAACGTCATGCTCTTAATTGGTCATTGAGGTGGACCTGTGGAATAATTGTAGGAAAGAAGGGATCCAGATATCCCTGGTTCCAATGCGTGACATTTCATCATTAGAGATTTCATTATCTGAGTAATAGCCGCCCTCCCCAGCAATCTGTTAAAGTGTATTCCTAAGACAGATGTCATTTTCAACTTTTATGGGAAAAGACAATTCACTAGTAATGAAGACACGAAGAGACCAAAGGGTCATTTGGCCTTGGCCTTATTTTCAGAAAGGGACTCAAAATTTAGACTTCCGATGTTATTTTCAAGTATAAGTCTGTGTTTTTGTGCATATTGAGAAACATAATTTCACTGTTAACATTTCAATAATATCACAGTTTGGTAATCTTATTGGGAGCATTTCCTCATTTCGTATATATCAGGAATACTTAAAAATGGAAATAGTCTAGGTCTCTCTTAAGTACCAGTAAGCCCTGCATGTTTTGATTTAGCCATTGATACAAGGGAGTGCCATGAGGGCTGAAGATTGTTCCGAGATAGGCGTAAAATGCGTATATGTTGCCCAGAATATGCTGTTTTCTCAAATACTTACTCTTTCTGTAAATAGCCTGTGTGAGAAAATCTTCAAATACATTTCACCAAAAAAATCTAACATCCTAGAAAATTGAAAACTTCAGGATACATTTCAAAAGACTAAATTGCTATTATTTCAACTATTCCCTTAGTATTTAATTAACAGCCTAAAGTATCTCCATTTCTTGGGAGCACCTCAAAGACTGGTGCCTCTTACCCGGTAGGAACTGTGAGCCCAGAAGGAAACCTGAGGCAGTAATCCAGAGTGAGTCACCTCGGGCTCCCGAAATGCCCTCTACAACAGTAACACACACACACACAAAAGGTGGAACTAAGCAGTAAAGAGCCTCTGTCTGTAACACAGACTTGCCAGGAAGTACTTGTCAGAGTGGATGGACTGTCTACACAACGTGAGACCAAATCATCAGAAAGATAAATGGTCCATATTCAGGTGTTCAGTACTGTAGAAAAGTCAGCGAGTATATTAGTTACATAGTGCTGTGTAATAAATTACCTAAAATTTATTTTAAAAAATAAAAATAGAAAGGAAATGAAACAAACCTGGAGATGTTTGCTTTTCTGTCCAAGAATACATTGGCATCAACAGTGCAATCCAGCCTGTTTCATCTATAAGCATAAGTATCTTATGATTTCACTTGTATCATAGATTGAAATGTCACCATCAAAGGTCTGGCAAGTTTTGAGTTACTAACACAGCTGTGGGGATGATGAGCAAATACCTATTTCTCTATTTCTTTATCTCCTTAAAGTTAATCTCTAGTGGTCATTACTTCTAACCTCTCTTCTGAGGAGATTTGTGATGAACTATGAATATTGCCCTTGATTTCTAGTTCTGTCTGGTCATTGAAGAAAGCAGTTGCAATTCTGAAAACAAACGCCATACATAGAACGGCCATTATGCTGAGATACATCAAAGGGCCATATGAACAGCATATACTTTGTCCCATTCATTGCAACATAGTCATCTGATTTAATGTTAGGATAGAAAAAAGAAAGTAGGAAAGAAAGGGAAGGAAGGAAGAAGGAGAAATACGTATGACATATACACATACATACAAAAAAATGCTCATCTTAAAAACCTTTTAAGAGGACTTTGTAAAATACTTTAGGCAGATTTTAGGAAAGAAAATAAATTCATCTCTGGGACATCCCAGAATCTGTAAGGCAATAAGTGCCATGCAGACTGACATCTCAAATGCTTCTATTTCGTGAGGTAGAAACTAGTTTTCTGCTTGGCTGCTCAGCCCAAGAGCAATGACTTTCAGCAAGAAAACAAAACAAACTGGGTTACAAGGTGCATTAAGGAAACACTTAAGGATTTCTGATGAAATATTGAGTGCCATTTTGACAATATTATTTAGAGAATATTTTTGTCTATGCTACTTGGCTTTGGGGAATAATTTCTGTGTGACTTTTAAATGTAGTTTGTTGCTTTGTTTTCATTCTCCTATTAAAAGGTCCTGTGATTGAGTTTCTTACTTTTTTCTTGTTACTAGAATATTATAACAATGAGAGAAAAACTATTTTTTTAATCTATTTCAATTAAATACACAAATGGTAAATTCTCTCCCATGGCAAGAGAGTCAAGATTGTTTATTGGTAAAAGTGTCTATAATTTTTTAGAAAATAATTCAGTGATATTCTGTAGCAACAAGGATACTGCTTATTTACAGTTTTGATTCATAAAAATAGTTATTACACTATTCTACAGTATTCTAATTGAAGAACTTTTATGGCTTTATTTTGTATATGCCAGGCAGTGTGCTATTGCAATTCCTAATGGATTTTAAATGTTTTATTAGTTTTTTAAATATTTTTCCATGAGTATTATCATTTAGAATTTCACTTTTTCACAGGTCACTCTTCTTTTTTTTGTTGTTGTTGTTGTTGTTCAAGTACAGTTGTCTGCCTTTTCTTTCTTGTATCTCTTAAGGCAATAGGAATTTTTGAGCTGGTACAGTGAACATTTTCTGTGTTTTAGCTCTATGTGGGGATAAGGGTGACATGGTGTTAAATAGTGGGTCTATTTCAGGACCATATTATTAATGATAGAGTGCATAGAATAGAATGCCAATATTTTTACATTCAACTACTCTTTTGTCTCAAAATTGGAAACTGTTGGTATTGGGGTGGAGAGAGACTCTTTGAAGTTGAATTCATGTTTACATTGACATCTAATAGTAAAGCTCTTCTTCCAGTCAATTTATAAGAGGTGTGTGAAGGCATATTTTCCAGTTTGCAGCCTTATGTATTCCTTACACCTTGATCATCATCCTTAACTTCCCAAAGTTAAAGAAATATACTAACATATTCATATATTTTAAAGAGCTATCTTGGTTGAAGGAGAAAAATTCTAGACACTCACCTGTCTTCCTGATACTTAGAAGACATAGCTCTTTCTAGATGATATTTACACCCTAAGAAGAATGAATGGCCAAGTACACAGCAGAGCAAATAGAGTCAGAGAGCAGGATGGTATGACTGAGTATTATGCTTCTTATTAAGACAAAGACTGTTGTCATCTACAAAGTAAATAAAGGCCCTGGATGAAAGTTGTAATACCTTTTTAATTACAGCATTGATTCTGTTTTGAAATTAGGGTAAATGGCAACCTTAACAAAAAACTATCATTTTCATAATTTTCCAGTCAGGCAATTTCTTATCTTCCAATTTTTTCATAGTTATTACAGCTGTGGAAAATTTCCCAAGATTGTTGTGAGGTTGGACTAGAAAAATTAAATGGACTAATTCTCCCAGCTATAGACATCTGGGTTTTTTTCTCCCTATTCTCTGTTAAAACTATATTTTTAAAAACCTGGTTGAATAACTTTTGAATATAATTTATGTTAATTAGGTAAGAATTATCCTATTTAATAATGGGATTAACTATAGGATCATAAAATAAATTTATAACATGGCAAAAATGCAACATTCATATCTTTATTAAGTTGCTCAGATTGTTACCATAGCCTGGACGTCTCCTTTTCTTTCACCCTTTATCCCAAGAGTTTTCCTTTTTCAAGTCACCATTCAAGTCCCAGTTCCTCTAAGAAGCCTCACTTGTCCATTCAGACTAAGGTACTCTGATACACAAATACTAGCATTCTCATCGTCAATAGATATAATTAAATAACAATACATTAATGATTTCTTCCTGAGGACATCATCTTGTATGGACTCCTACCTCATTGGTTCTCAACCAGTGACTGTTTCCTGTCATCTCCCCTAGAGATTTTGACAGTGCTTAGTGACACGATTTACGTGAGGGGGAGGATGTGCTCATGCCACCCAGTGGGTAGAAGCCAGAGGAACCACTGAACACCCTGCCGTGCCCAAAACAGCCGCCACCGCCCTAACTTAGAATCACTTGGGTCAGGAATGTCGTCAGTGCGAAGGCTGAGAAATGTTACTGGATTACTTACATTGGTGCTGGACCATGAATAACCGTGGTGTGCGTGGGTTCTGACAATTTATATAAGCACTTTTCATTCTTATGGCCGACTAGGTCATGGGGCAAGGGAAGGCTTTGCTGAAGCCCTACAGATTGTATCTGTTGTTTCTGCGTATCTGCATGCCTCATTATCATTGAAGGAACTTAAACTGGGCCGTCGCAATTTTCTCTTTGACTAAGCCACAGTCTCTGTGTGCTACACGGTACACTGCCTTACAGGTCATTGCCAAGGAGTGCACATTTACATTTTCCTGGTTTGCCCTGGCTTTTCACACAGTACTGGAGTTACTTTGACCAGTGCGTAATAACTGGGGTTACCTTTTCCATCCATAAAAACGGAAAACATATGAATGGAGCTCTTAAAATAGATACGGCTTTCAAAGTGATTTTTTCCCATATAATTTATTTTCCCTTTCTGTTTGCATAAAATCTCTCTGAATGTGTTTCCATCTCACAGGTATTAATGCATCTTAGGGTGAAATGAAGCCAGATAATCCTTGGTGTTTCTGAAAATTACATTTGATACTGTTCCCTCCACATAGAAAATATTCTCCTGTTTAGTCCCATACGTTCTTAAGACCCAAGCTTTCTGTTATGTCTTAATCCATCTTTCCTCCCCTAAACTAAAAGTAAACTCTTCTTATTCTGGGTCCCAATGTACTCTGTTTACATAATTCTCTAATTCACCTTCTGACTTGTGATATAGATGATCTTTTAACAGGCTATATGATATTTATCTCCATCAAAGTATCTTATTCATCAGTAAATCTGTGTGGAATTGGACTGTTTGTAAGTGAATCCACATTTCCATGATCTAAAAGTAAAAGGCTTTCATAAAGATATTTCCTGCTTAATTGGAAGAACAATCTTAAAAATCCAAGGTATTATCATGATGAACATTGATTTCCAACAGCAGTTAGAGAATTTTTGTGAGTTTGAGCCAAACTGACGACAATTGCCAGGAAGCAAAATCTCAACGAGGTGAGAAAATGTTCTGGAGAATGGCAGTTTTGCAACTTATTTTACACATTACAGTCAAAAAAGGATGTGTAAAAGGGTTACATGAAACTCTTTTCATGTGATAGATGAGGGTGATAGATGAGGGAGGCAGGAGAAAGCAAAGAACCTCTGGGATTGAATAAAAAGTAAAATGATAGACACATATTTGTGTTTATCATTTGATCACTTGTGTGTATCACTGAGGGGAACTGGTTCCACAAATCCCCTCTTTGTTACTGCTATCATTAAATTAATCCATGATAACAATACCTCTGACGTTGCAAAGGCCTGCTATCTTAGATGCAAAAAGAAAACAGACAGGCTCAGGTAAGGTGAAGATTGACCTTTGTTAGGGAAAAATGCTGGCTTAGGACATGACTACCCACCATGAACTGCTTTTACTTAGACAGTTTTAACTTCAGACCACCCTCCGTGGTTACTTTAGGTCTCTGAGTTTGTAAGGCTGCCACACTGCCACGCAGGCTTCCTCTGAGTTTGTCTGGCTTTACGTGTGGCCCCTTTTTTTCAACACTATATTTATAAAATGAAAAATGCATCCCTAAGTCTCTGTATCTCTGATATTAACAAGAGCTATTTAGTAAAAGACTGAAGTAGTTTCTTCACACAACAATCTAAAAAGTGAGTTCTTTGAAAACAAAGTTTAAGGTCACTTAATCTTATGCCTTTTAACTTTGTACCATTAGTATCTAGAACAATGCATTTTAGAATTATACTTAGCAACTATTGGAATAAATTAGTAAATTAAATTTTCCCATATTTATTATATATATATAGCAGTCCATAAATAATTTTGATCTAGCATCTATTTTTAGTTTCTTCAACTTTGGGGGGGAAGTAAGTATCCCTTAATCATCCTTAGATTGAGTTTAGATTACTTTGACCATGAGATAATGCATGCACATATTTTTAAAGGCCTTAGGATAGTGTGTCCACATACCTTAGCTACTTTTATTAATAACCCTGACAACTTAGAACAAGGAAAAATTCCTTTCCTTGGTATATAAGATGCATGATATAAATTGATTCCCCGCAGAAGAATGTTGTTTAAAATAACTTTGGACAGCAAAAATTACCCTGCAGTGCACTTGCTTGTTTCACAGTTACCTCCTAAGTACTACAGTCAAAATGAACTATCCTTCCAGCCCCATTCAGCCTCCATCCATTGTATTGTTAGGCCTTTTCCTTGGTCTGCTATTTGCACAACGATTTGAAAATAATTTAAATTTATATAGAGAGTTATTTAATGTAAATTTTTCAGATTAAGGGCAGCAGATCCACTTAAAAACAATTTTTTAAATAGTTGTTTAAAGCTAGTCATCAAGGAAACACTTTTTAAACACTAAGATTTTTCTAGATTGTTGCATCTCTAATCATGATGTCCAATTGTATCACCCTTAATTATGATAAACTTTCTTTTATACATCTTTTCTAAGCAGTATATATATTTTTTGATTCTCTGTTTTGGGGTTCTTTACTTTTATTTTACATTATGTTGATTGAATTAGAATTAAATAGTCAGTTCAGAAGTTATTCATGGCCTTGAAAGTCAGTCCTTAAATTATAAGCTGCCAGGACATCACTTTAAATTCTTACTATGTTTCTGCCTGTCATCTGGGACAGTAAGTACTTTAGATTCTTTACTTGTTTTAACTCATTAGCTCCTTAAACCAATAATGTAAGGATAAATATTAGCCTTTTGCACATAAGAACACTGAGGCCCAGGGAGTTTAAGCAACATGCCAAAGGTTTCATAGCTCAAGAAGGCAGAGCCAGGATTAAAAGTCTGTAAAGTCTGGCCTGGGAGACCAAGCGTTCACTCACTATGTTACGCACCCTCTCATTTGGAAGAAATGAGACCTTGAGAGGTCTCCAACTTTGTGACTACTGCTATAGTCAGAGTAAAAGCTATTAGTTGCCAAGAACAGAAGAGCAAATCTAGTTCAATTTGTGGAAACTGGGGGGTCAGTAGCAATGAGTGTATAACTCCTTCCAACCAGCTTTGTCTCTTGTTTCCATGAGTCACATTCATCACACACAAAATATTAATTAACACCAGTCATGGGTGATTAAATATTTGTAACTTTGGAGGATAACTAGAAATCCTCAGTACCTGGAATGCTTCCTTCATGTAGGACTTTATTAACAACAACAACAACAAAAAAAAACAGTTTGGCTAAGCCTACTGTCTCAAGTGAGACTATAAACTGTTAGTCATGAAGTTAAATTAGGAAATAGTTCATACATGGATGAGCAATAAGTAATAAGAGCTAATATCAGTTTCTAGTTCACTTTATTAACCATTACTCTTCATGCAATAGTCTGTGTTTTGTGTTTCCTCAAGGTTTTATTTTTCCTATGATTTATATATGCTCTCATTCTACTCATGAATTCTGAAAAATTCACTGCATTCAGAATGTTTAAAGTTAATCACAGTACTTTCTTATTTTACTGTTAATCACAGTAAGTTCATATTTTACCTTTTTATTATCTTATTTAACAGACATGTGCACCTATTTAATGGGTGTCTTCAATATTTTTAACTATGTGTCTATCCTGGAAATTTCTCTTCATTCTCTTTACTTGCTCCATTTCATGGTTATCCTCTCTGTTGTATGCTTTCTCTCTGCCAGGATCAGCATTTAGTGTTGCCTTAATTGGTGGGTGTTTTCATCATCCTTTGGTAGGAAGAAAAATTCTGATTTGAAACGTCTTAATTTTCTGCAGTGCCAAAATATTTTCAGGGTAATACAATTAAACAACTTTTTATTAAACCATTTCACAGCCACAATCACGTAGTATAAATGAACAATTTATATTTTAAAGTTTTCATGCATTTACCAAATGCAAGCTAAGGAAAAAGAAACAGTATTTTCAGCTTCCCATTGAACACCATTATATTCAGAGAACTGAAAAGGTTATTATGGAAAAACTTCTTAGAATACATATATCTATATTAGTATTTTAGAAAATTACTAAGAAAAGTAATTATTCTATTTCAATTTTTATTTTTTGCAAATAAACTTTCCTTAAAAGATGTAGAATATGAATTTATCAAAAT
The DNA here is from genome assembly GCF_022682495.2 of Desmodus rotundus. Taxonomy (NCBI): domain Eukaryota; kingdom Metazoa; phylum Chordata; class Mammalia; order Chiroptera; family Phyllostomidae; genus Desmodus; species Desmodus rotundus. The sequence goes on from NC_071392.1 coordinate 39,060,492, forward strand.
CTATGTTTTCTATAAAACAAGGAAATTTTGCAAGGAAATTATACTTAATGGATGCCTGTAATATGTACCAAAGACTTTACATAGTGTCTCCTTTGATCTTCATAATAACCCTATGATCTTGGAGAAAAGGAGAGAATTAGGTCTTTGGCTTATTAGTATGAAAAAAAAAATTATAAAGAATAGAAAACTATCCCTGACCAGTATGGCTCAGTTGGTTGGACGTAGTTGCGCAAAGTGAAAGGCTGCCAGTTCAATTCCCAGTCAGGGCACATGCCTGAGTTGTGGGTTCTGTCTGTGGTCGTGGTGCATACAAGAGGCAGCTGATCGATAGTTCTCTACCTCTCTTCCCCCACTCCCCCTCTCCCTAGAAGTGAATAAATAAAATCTAAAAAAAAGAAAATAGGCAACTATTATTTTGTCAACTAACAGAAGGAAAAACACCTAAGATCTAGTGAATAAACTACTACATGCTTTGTTAACTTTAATTACATCCATTTGTTTTTAACTACAAATAGTCAATTGTTCTCTCATACCTTTTGGCATTGTAAAATTGTGTGATTCTCAAAACCAGTGATTCTCAGAATGCAAGTTTGTGACAAATTAACCACATGAAATTGAAAATATCTGCCAATCACAACTGATATACTTTATCTAATTGAAAAAAGATTTCAATGAGTTTTTATTGCAGTCAGGTTATTTTTTTCTTCTTTGCTTCCTTAGGAGTTGCTAAAGGCATTATGAAGAAACTAGAATTACTAAAGAATAATAAAGTTGAAAGAAAATAAGAGACCCAAGTTATCATGAAAATATTGAAAGGTTAAATGGGAAATTAGTTCAGATTACTCTTTTTAGCACAAAAAAAGACATTAAAGAACTTGAGGGTTTAATTTCAAAACATTTTATTATTGGAATAGAAATGACAGCCACTCTAAGGGTAAAAGTAGGAATGGAAAGATTAAAGCAAACAATTGAACTGAACAGTGGTAATTAAGCATTATCTCTAACAAACATAAATTTTAGGTAGATAATACAAATATTTTAGGGATGTATTCAGTAAATAATCCTGTGTATGTTAAATAGGATGGAAAATCAGTTAGAGTTCTCCTAAGAGTCTAACTAAAATATAAACCTGCCTACAATGAGTCATGTGCTTGATTTCAAAACTTATTTCTAATATTGCAGAAGGTATAACAATAAAGAACCAATTTACCAAGAAAGAAAAAAAATTTTCCAGTTAATTGCATTGTGCTAATACTTAAAATTATATATTAAAAAAATTATCACACTGCCATACCTAAAACATATATAAAATCATATTATTTAAATGTAAATTATGAATGTTTTTTATATTTAATTTTTTTACTTGATAATAAGGTACTATATTGTGTTTCTTTAATTACAGACAAAAGGTTCTCAAACCATAACAACCTCTGGCACCCAGAAAAAAGTTAAGAGAACTCTGCCAAACCCACCTCCTGAGGAGACCTCGACAGGAACTCAGTCGACTTACAGCACAGTGGGCACCATGTCCAGGAGAAGGATCTGCAGAACCAACACAATGGCACGAGCCAAGATTCTCCAGGATATAGACAGAGAACTTGACCTTGTAGAGAGGGAATCTGCAAAACTTAGAAAGAAACAAGCAGAACTGGATGAGGAAGAAAAGGAGATCGATGCCAAGTTACGGTACCTGGAAATGGGAATTAACAGGAGGAAAGAGGCCTTGTTAAAGGAGAGAGAAAAGAGAGAGCGAGCCTACCTCCAGGGAGTAGCCGAGGATCGGGATTACATGTCTGACAGTGAGGTGAGCAGCACCAGACCAACCCGAATAGAAAGTCAGCATGGCATAGAGAGACCGAGAACTGCTCCGCAAACGGAATTCAGCCAGTTTATTCCCCCGCAGACCGAAACAGAATCTCAGCTGGTTCCTCCTACCAGTCCTTATACGCAATACCAATACTCTTCCCCTGCTCTTCCGACCCAAGCACCGACCCCATACACCCAACAATCCCATTTCCAGCAACAAACTCTGTACCACCAGCAGGTTTCACCTTATCAGACCCAGCCAACATTCCAAGCTGTGGCAACAATGTCCTTCACACCTCAGGCTCAACCTACACCAACCCCACAATCTTCTTATCAGTTACCGTCGCAGATGATGGTGATACAACAAAAGCCACGGCAAACTACATTATATTTGGAGCCCAAGATAACTTCGAACTATGAGGTGATTCGCAACCAACCCCTGATGATAGCGCCTGTTTCTACTGATAATACATACGCTGTTTCCCATCTTGGTAGTAAGTACAATAGCTTAGACTTGCGAATAGGATTGGAGGAGAGGAGTAGCATGGCAAGCAGTCCGATATCAAGCATATCTGCAGATTCTTTTTACGCAGATATTGACCATCATACTTCACGCAATTTTGTCCTGATTGATGACATTGGAGAGATTACCAAAGGAACAGCATCATTAACCACTGCATTTAGTCTTCATGAAAAGGATCTGTCAAAAACAGACCGTCTCCTTAGAGCCACCGAATCACGGAGGTCACAGGAAGTGACAGATTTCCTAGCTCCATTACAGACTTCCTCCAGATTGCACAGTTATGTGAAAGCAGAGGATGATCCCATGGAGGACCCTTATGAGTTAAAGCTTCTGAAACATCAGATTAAACAAGAATTCCGAAGAGGGGCAGAGAGTTTAGATCATCTTGCTGGTCTTTCCCATTATTACCATGCTGATACTAGCTACAGACATTTTCCCAAATCTGAAAAGTACAGCATCAGTAGACTCACACTTGAAAAACAAGCCGCAAAACAACTACCAGCAGCCATACTTTATCAAAAGCAGTCAAAGCATAAGAAATCACTAATTGACCCTAAAATGTCAAAATTTTCACCTATTCAAGAAAGTAGAGACCTTGAACCTGATTATTCAAGCTATATGACTTCTAGCACTTCATCTATTGGTGGAATTTCTTCCAGAGCAAGACTTCTTCAAGATGATATCACTTTTGGCCTCAGGAAAAATATTACTGACCAACAGAAATTTATGGGATCATCTCTCGGCACAGGACTGGGCACCTTAGGAAATACCATACGGTCAGCTCTGCAGGATGAAGCAGATAAGCCATACAGTAGTGGGAGCAGGTCCAGACCTTCTTCCAGACCTTCTTCTGTTTATGGGCTTGATTTGTCAATCAAAAGAGATTCCTCCAGCTCTTCCCTAAGACTGAAAGCTCAAGAGGCCGAAGCTCTAGATGTTTCCTTTGGTCATGCATCACCCTCTGGCAGAACTAAGCCTACCAGTTTGCCTATTAGCCAGAGTAGAGGAAGAATACCAATTGTGGCCCAGAATTCTGAAGAAGAAAGTCCACTCAGCCCTGTTGGCCAGCCAATGGGAATGGCCAGGGCTGCAGCTGGACCACTGCCACCGATATCTGCAGACACCAGAGATCAGTTTGGATCAAGTCACTCACTGCCTGAAGTTCAGCAACACATGAGAGAAGAATCACGGACTCGAGGCTATGACCGTGACATAGCATTCATCATGGATGACTTCCAACATGCCATGTCAGACAGTGAAGGTAAATTGGGCCTCAGACTACCTTGTTACTCTCAAAACTCAAACTCTTCTCTTTCTGCATGTTTAATTTTCCTTCTCCAAGGATGTATTCTACTTTTCTTTCTTTGTGTTTTGCATGTTTACTTCAATTTTATTTCTTGTAAACGGAAATTGTCTCCTGTGTACAGATTTTGTAGCATGCTTTTCTTTATTTCTTTTTAGTTTATTCTTTTATCGTTGTTTCCTCATTGCTTGATTTGTTTGATGTCTACTTTTCCAAACAGTTAAAGTAATTGTGTCAATAAAATATGGTCATTCTTTAAATCCATAGTTGGAAAGTTTTTCATTGTATGATTCTTGTTTTAAATGCATTTTTAATGTTGTTGGTCAGTTGCTTTCCGTTTCCTAAATTATTAAGGTTTAGAGCCATTCACTACTATCTGCTAGACTTTGTAATAGAAAATTATTTATGCAATTTTTGTGAGACCAATATTCATTAATTCAGAGAATGTTCTCTGTTGAGAATTTTTGGACGAGTCCCTGATATTAGCATAATGTAGAATTTTATTATTTTCCTCAAATAACAGTTTTGTATTTTATCTTTCTCATTTGAATACCATAATTGACAGTCTTGTACTTTTGCATTGTATACTAGAAAGCTTAGCACAAAAAATGATATTGACAATAAATAATCTTACCAGTATGTATAAAGTATTTTTTAGATTTAAAATTAAGGTTTTTTTACAATGCTTTTATAAGTCTAGATGTTTGGAACCGACACTCCTCCAGGTGTTCCTGTTTGGCCTCTTCCCTGACATTGCTTTTTACGTCATCCCTTTTGTAGCCCTGAATTATTTTGCTAGTTTTTTTTGTTTTGAATAAGTGATTTTACTTAGCTAAAAACAGGCTTATGGTATTTTTGTTGTTACTGTTTAATCATATAGAACCATAAATATTTTTAAAATTATCTAGCCAAAGGCCAATTTTGAAGACGAGGGTGGAGAGGCACAGAGATGCAAAGAGTCTTGGCCGTGCCAAGAGGACTCACACCCCTCGCTGGAACTCTCTTGTTATTGCTGTTTCCCTCCTTTGTGGTTTACGTGAATATAAGTGTGGTTTGAGTTCTGGAAATAAAATATTCTTGATCAAATAAAAGCGTATTACTTCATGGTTTAGAGATTGCAAAGCACTATGCTAACGTGAAAATATCCCCTTTTATTTTATTATATTTTTAAATATATTTTATTGATTATGCTATTAGAGTTATTCCATTTTTTTCTCCCCTTTATTCCCCTCTGCCTTGTACCTCCCCTCCCACTATCATCCCCCACCTTAGTTCATGTCCATGGGTCATACATGTAAATTCTTTGGCTTCTTCATTTCCCATACTTTTCTTAACCTCCCCCTATTTTGTACCTACCATTTATGCTTCTTATTCCCTGTACCTTTTCCCCCATTCTTGCCCCTCCCCCTCCCCACTGATAACCCTCCATGTGATCTCCATTTCTGTGATTCTATTGCTGTTCTAGTTGTTTGCTTTGTTCATTTTTGGTTTTGTTTGTCTTTTTAGGTTTGGTGGTTGATAGTTGTGAGTTCATTGTCATTTTACTGTTCGTATTTTTGATCATCTTTTTTTTTAGATAAGTCCCGTTAACATTTCATGTAATGAGGGCTTGGTGATGATGAACTCCTTTAACTTGACCTTATTTGGGAAACACCTTATCTGCCCTTCCATTCTAAATAATAGCTTTGCTGGATACAGTAATCTTGGATGTAGGTCCTTGTTTTTCACAACTTTGAATACTTCTTTCCAGCCCCTTATTGCCTATAAGGTTTCTTTTGAGAAATAGATAGTCTTATGGCACTCCTTTATAAGTAACTGTCTCCTATTCTCTTGCTGCTTTTAAGTTTCTCTCCTTATCTTTAATCTTAGGTGACATAATTATCCCTGAGGACTCACAGGAATATCTGTTTTCATGAAAAGCATTTGCTTTCTACTTCTGTATCTAGGCACCAATATGATTGTAGAAGTTCAATCTAGATTTGAAAAGGACTAAAGTCAGAACTGGATCTGGAGGACACACTGCTTTTCCTAGTGAAATCCCAACAACTAATCATTTCCTGATATATTTTCTTGTCCACTGACTGTTGGAATGACCATTTTTATTGATAGTCAATTAAATGAAACACTGTTCTCTTATGTAGCCATTTGTTTCAACGCATCTCATAGTTAAACAAGAGTTATGCTATCACATGGAAACAATCTTTACTTTTTCTTTACTTTTCTCACAATCCATGTTTTACACACATTTTGTAAATATAAAACTGCTAATAATAAAAAGACTCTTTACTATTCGTATCCATAAAATAACAAAACACAATCTCTAACAGGTCTGTGACATGACTAAACTCCCAAAGGCTTTGTGTCTGTGATGAACACACATGTGGAGATAATTTGACAAATTCATTTACTCAACACAGATATTTATCAACATGGTGCCAAACATGCATGCGGATATTTCCAGATTCCCAAATGTGACATTTATTTACATACAGTCAAATAAAATAACTGAATGTTTTATTTCATGTTTACATGTTTGAATGATGTGTGCTCACAATCATCAAGGACTGTAAGAAAAAAACCTGATTTGATAAAGTAGATGATGAGACATCATGTAGCACACGAAATTATGACGTGTTAAAAGATATCAAAGACATAAACAGTTAAAATAAATTTAAACTAACTAAAGTATATTTAAAAATTAAGGAGACAGAACATTTATATAGATGTTGATAGAGAATTAAGCAAAGGACTACTATAACAAATTGATTTACCTATGTAATATTATGTGTGTGAATTGTAGTGATTATCTTTAAAAGTTGTATGTTTTAAAATCTTACATATTGTCTTTGCTTTTGTATCACAAAGCATATTTTCTTCTGGTGAGCAATGACTTACTTTTCTTTTGAAATCCTGAATTCCTGGAGTAATTAAGGGAAAAAGCAGAAAATATTTCTTTCCAATCATATAACGTATTTATGAACCCATGAAATATTAAGGATGTTTAAATTTCTTTTTTTTTTTTTACCAAGAATGCTATATCTGTATTTGAGTGATTCTAAGATAATGTTGAAAAAGTATAACATTTCAAGAGGCTATTTGGTATCATTTAGACAAAGCAAATCTAACTGATTTCAGATTGCTTGTTGTGAACTTTCCTTGAATACAATCATACTCTAGGTTAGAGACCATTAGATGTTTTTCAGATGTGTTGTATATGACTCTAGTTACTTGTGAAACAGCTCACTTGACATAAAATCTAGTATGCATAATTTATATTGTTTAATATCTATGGCCATCAGGTTGAAGTCCACTACTTGATATACCTGTATGGTTGAGTAAGTAGGAAGCTGGAGGCTTTCCTCTAGAGCAGATTGGAGGGAAGCCAAACTAGAAACAGCTAAGTAATATTTATTTTTACAACCACAAATATTTAATTGAAAATATTATTGCAAAGTATGCTTCATGCAAGAAAAAAATATATATAGTCTTTAAATATATATATACACACACACACATACCAATTTGTGATATGGAATGGAATTAAACTGTTCGTGTAACTATTGGCTGTGAATAATGCAAGATTCCAAAATAGCTTACTTGTATTTTACATTTAAGAATTCAAGAAAAATACCAGTTTAAAAGAGGGGGGATATTAATCTCTAGCAAATCATTTAAACTAATTTGGAAAATGTTATTATTTCAAAATTTAATTTTTAAAGTGCAGATATACCATGGAAGATCAGACAATTGCAGTTACAAACAATTAGCATTTACATCTAAATTGCTGTAATGATGGAGACAGAATTTAATATAAAAACAAATTTATTCAGTCTGGTTTTTCTTGGTTGGGTCTAGAAATTCCTAAGCAAAGTGTGGTAGGTATCCTAACTTAGTTACATGTAGAATTATTATAAGAAATATCTGACAAAGTTTATAGTTAAAATTGGAAATAAATTGACAGATCAGGTTGAGATCCTGCCTTATTTGTATAAACCCAGCTAAGCAACATGTTTTAAAGGATTGTATTTCAAATGCAAGTAGCAGAATTATATATTCAAGTGAAATCATACACTATGTTATCCAAAATACTTATTTATTAAAATAAGTATAGATTATTTTTGTTTTCATAATAAATATATGTAAGAAGTAAGGTAAAATAGTGTTGTTGGGATAATCTAATAAAATTTTAGACTGATGATTAAATAATGGATTTGTTTTGTATTTATCAAATTTTATAGCACTAAATATTTTTCATAAATTTAGTTAGTTTATATCTAGTTAAAACTATGAAAAGCCATAGTAAATATGCAGTAGATTGTGAAAAATGATTGTGTAACTGTTAATGAGGTTAAAGTGACAATAAATAAATATATATATATATTTTTAGCATAAATTTTATTTCTCTGGCACAAATACCCTTGAGTGCAATTGCTTGGTGTAGTAATCTGGTGTTTATTTTTTATTTGTTGGCTTTTTAAATTTATCTTTATTTTTATTTTTTAATTGTCATACAGTTATCTCCACTTTCCGTCCACCACTCCCCTTTAAATATGCATATTATAAACATGATATTAACTTCTTTCTCTAATTGATGACTAATTTTTCTGTTTTATTCACTTCCAAAAATTTATTGAATGTAATGGCATTTGCAAGGCATTGTTTTTAGTATTGAGGCAGGAAAAATATAGAAGATATGAGTCTTGCCCTCAAGCAGCTTAGAATCTAATAAGGGAGGTAAGACAAGCACATATACGACCACAAACCAGGTATGTACCATTGTATTTCCTCAAATCTAAGACTAAGCTATGACACGTTTTCCATCACTTGGCATTTATTGGTGAGAAATGCTGTGGTTAGTCACTACCACTGACCAAGATCACAGGAGGTAGTTAGAGGTAAGTATCGGTGTATATGCTGTGGGTTTGCCAGCCCTGCTAGCAAAGAAATAATGAAAACTGCCTTAAAAAAAGTTTTGGAAGAAAGAGAAGACAATCGGGTGCAAACGTAAAACAAGAAAGCTGTAATGTGCTAGACTCAAGAGCATGGCGCTGTAGAAGCTAGACTTTCCAGAAAGTATAGGTTGATATCATCGCCAACCAGTCTCAGGATGAACACTTGAAAAAGCTGCTCCACCTGCCACTGAGGAAGCAACAATATATTTCCAGTGACTACTAATCAAGGATCCTTTTACCAAGAACAAAACCTGATATGTATAAAGTCAAATTCTATATATTGGGTAATGTAGAATCTTTGGTCACTAAATAATAGCTTTAAAAAGTTTGAAGTCCTAAGAACTGAAGTAATTATATACTTAAACATGGTTGCATTTTCAAAAAAGTATTTTAAAATGTCAAGTTATGTCACATAAATGCTGAAGGGAGTCAACAAACTCTTCAATCTAATTCCTAAATCTCCCAGAAAATAATTGTTTAATTTTTAATAAGAAACTCTAAATGATACATTTTAATATTAGTCTACTGGATGATTATAGCACACATGTTCCTAGCAATAATGCCTGGAATCATCTCAGAAGTAATTTTTTCATTTATTTACGAATATTGTAAAAACATCATATTTTCAAAAACTATTCACTTAATGTTCAAAGCCATCAGTACATCTATATCAGTACTGGTTTGAGGTGGTAGTGGGAAAGTGACAGGATCTTCTGTATTCAAGGAATGCATTTCCCAAGACTAGTGGTGGGTGGTGGGCAGAGGGAGTGGGCAGTAGTGGACCCTAATGGACTAAGGGTCAGTAGAATAACTTCTGAGGAATATTCACTTGCCCCTTTATTTATTTTAATCACTACTTAATTTTTTATCCTGATATAAAATTTTAATTTTGTTTTATTTGTCTCTGAGAGGTTGAACAGGTGTGTACACGATATTTTTAGGTTATTCCATGGTACAGATTTTTTAAAACAATATTGGAGATGATTTCTTTCATCCCATTGGGAGTTGTGTTTGAAAGGCATGAATGGTTAACAGCCTGGAGCATGTTGGTACTTTAGGACATCTGCTGTACTCTATCATTTGTGTTAGTCGGGATTGCAATGTTTGATATTTCCTTGGTCTCCAAAGCTTATCACCTGCGCCGTGAAGAAACAGATTGGTTTGACAAACCCAGGGAGTCTCGTTTGGAAAATGGACATGGTCTGGATCGAAAACTGCCGGAAAGATTGGTGCACTCTAGACCACTCAGTCAACATCAAGAGCAAGTAAGTGCTGTATCGAGCAATCTCTTAGATTTATACAACTCCTCTAAAAAAATTCACCCTAGAATGGTCTCAAAATCCTAAATTGCATGAGATTTCTCAGTCAAGTTCACAAATTTAAAGTAGCAAGTACCTTACTGGGTCAGCCACACCTGACATTGCAGCGTGGTTGTGATGCCTCTGCTAGGAGAGTTGAGCGATTCGGTCCTCCAACAGATAAAGCTTGTGCATCATACCCAACATGCTGTACCAGGGGGACACATAAAACTCTTCAAGCACTTTCAGACTATGGGGTGAAATAGATTTGGGTACTTTCAGTGCCTTCAATAACTGTGTTCAAGTATTATCAGTAGCAAATAAGAGGATGACTCAAACCAAGGCAGCTAGGGTCAGGGAAACCTTCCCATGGGGGAGAAAAGAAACATAATTTAAAGTCTATTAAATGGAAGTGTCTTACATTTATTTTTGGATTTTATCATCAGAACTCATAAAGTAGGTGTTACTAATTATCTATTTATAGATGGAGAAACTAAAACTTAGTGATAAATTTCACAATTAGATAAATGTGATTCCAAAATGAACTTACTCACTTTAGAACAAGTGAGGTGATACTTGGGTTGAGTTATGGAAGATACGTAGGAGTACAACAGTTGGATAAATTGAGAAAGATTTCTCTGGTAAGCAAAGTGGTCGTCACTAATTGTGTTAACAGTTCAGGTATTTGCAGGCTGTTACTCATAATCACTAATACAATCACAGAGATTGTTATTTTACATACAATAACTACTAAATCATCTGATTACTGATTCATTGGTATAGAAGACAAGTATATTTTCAATAACAAAAAAGAACCATATGCAATTACTATAATTTATTGCAGTGTTTGTGACATTAAGAGATAAAAGAGTTTTGGATGCATAATAAGTCCTGTCTATAAGATAATATGTATACTCTTAGATTTGGTTTCTTCCTAAGCAAAGTCAGTTTTCATGGACAAATTTCTAGCTGTTAAATAGAATTTTCTTTTCTCAGAATTTTGTTGTGATATTTTTCTATATGGTATTACATTTTCAAGAAATCTGGCGATTCTTCTCTATACATTGCAAATACATATATTTTTTTAGTTTTTGATATCTTTAATGAGTTTTTGGTTTAAGATTGTGTTACCTTTATATACATGTTGATAAACTTCCATTTCTTTTTCACTTCATTTTAAAGTATCAGATTACTGAATTATACTTTCCTTAGCTTACCTTGTTCTTCTTATTTTTAAGTATATTTTATTGATTATGCTATTACAGTTTTCCCAATTTTTTTCTCCCCATTATCCCACCTCCACCTTGTACCCCCCTGCCCTCCAGCATTCCACCACCCACCCCTTAGTTCATGTCCATGGGTTGTACATATAAGTTGTTTGGCTTCCCTTTTTCCTATACTATTCTTAACCTCCCCCTATTCCCTGTACCTTCCCCTCCCTTTCTTTCCCTCTCCCTCCCCACTGATAACCCTCCATGTGATCTCTATTTCTCTGGTTCTGTTCCTGTTCTAGTTGTTTCCTTAGTTTTTGTTTCTGTTTTTTAGGTTCAGTTGTTGATAGTTATTAGTTTATTGTCATTATACTGTTCATAGTTTTTGATCTTCTATTATATTTGTTTCATCAAATAGATCTTGCTAGGGAGTAAGCAGTATTAATAAAATCATCCTGAACATGTTTTTAAAATGTGAATTTACATGTTTTTGCCTACAATTACTAAAATAATAAATTTATAAGCTGAAAATAACTTCATGGAATGTATCCTAAGAATCCCTTTGTAATTTCTTATTATGCCTTACCTACCTCATTTTTTTTTGAAGTTTAACATTTCCCACAAACCAAGATCAAGTCATTGAAAACAAAAATTCTTTAAAATAATCATAATAAGATGAATTCTGTAACCTGGAGAGCTAAAAAAAATAATGGCTTCCATATAGTTATTTCCCAACACTATTATTTTCATGTATACTCAGAGTAGTCTTGTCCAATTTATTTATTCAACAAGTATTCTTTGAGGATGCATTTTAAAGTAATTTGTCTCCACCTCAGAAAATCTATCTAAGTATTCTACTGTCTGCACATAAAGCATTAACATCCCTAATGATACTTTTGTTCCTAATGCTCTGTTGCTAGAATCTACATATTCATGAATTTGATTTACTGAGGATGTAGTTTATCATGTTTAAACAGTATAATTAGAGATCTGTATAATCTCAAAATTTAAGAATTATTTAATGAATTTCTCATGGTTTTTAATAAAGTAGAAAATATAAAGATCTGTGTTTGAACTATATGTAGGTAAATGTAATAGAACAATGTGTACTTTCTTGATAAAGTTATATTTTTACATTTTATAATTTTTTACATTTCAGTTTTGATACCTGACATGCCCACAGAAAACTAGAGATGTAGTTATCCAAACTGCAGCTATCTAGGATTATAAATTAGCTGTAAAGTGAGCACCATGTAGCCACTGCACAGACCAGGAAAGGAGATATTGCCTGTGCTCAGAACCCCCATGTGTCCCTTCCAGATTGTGATACTCACCCTCCCCCGCAAAACCACAAATATCTGTTGTATCACAATTATTTCTTAGTTTTTCTTTATAATTTTTTTCAAAATAGAAGCTATATGGAAGACAACATGATTATATTTATATAAAGTTCAGAAGTTATGCCTTTTGCATTGATATTTATCATCAAATACTCTTTTTACTTATTTATTATATATTGGTCGAGAAAATAGCAAAATATTCTTATTTTATTCACTTCTTTGTATCTCTAGTTATAAGAAGGTAATATTGAGCTCTGGGTACCAATAAACCCAGATGATTTTATTTTAAAACATATGCATAACAAGAATTTATGCTCATAGAATGCTCTGGAGGCAAAAGTAATAAAACCAAATTGACTAATACAAATACTAATATATCTGCTTTTTTACAGTATTTTATGTATAACATATAGTAGAGACATATAAATTGTTTGAAATCTTTTAGCCTCAAGATTATATTAACTACAGAAATAAACCAAATCTGTCAATCCATATTATTTTCTTTCAACTGTGTATACATATACATGTGTATTCATTTAGTGGGAATTCATGTCTGCCTTGTGAATCGAACAGATTACCCGACCCCTTTTATATTTTTGTTAATTTTTCTCAGTCACTTCATCTACAAGTAGGACTAACACCCTTCACAGGGTGGTTATAAAGGTCAACGCTTCTTTTCTGTTTGTTTTTTATAGGAAATGGGTCAACACTGCTTGACTGGTACAAAATGGCTCCACTCTCTGCACTAATGCCCACGCTTTCTGCAGTTCTCGTGGAGCTGCTATGTTGACGTACATTAAGCTCCTCTGAAAGAGCCACTGTTTCTCTTGATTCTAGGTCTTCGAATGTCTAGTTTCCTCTACCTGACTGCTCTTCCTCCGTCTTCCCTTGGCTAACTGTACACATCCCTTACGTCTCCATGCATATGCCCCATTTTACAAGAAGCCTTCCCTGGTACTACCACCACCACCTCCCCACAAATCTGGGGCAATAGCAGTACTGTGCGCATTGTTTTGCAGCTGTGAGCTCTTAGACAGCAGGGAGTCCCCATTCCACCCACCACCTTATGTACACAGGGCGTAGCACAGTGCATGGAACGCCAGGAGAGCACTCTGTATCCTGAATCTAGCATGGGTAGTTTTATCCTTTTCTTTCTTTCTTTCTTTCTTTTTTTTTTTTTTTGTTATTGTTCAAGTAGAGTTGTCTCCATTTTTCTTAAAAGATTTTATTTATTCATTTATTTTTAGAGAGGGGAATGGAGGGAGAAAGAGAAGGAGGAAACATCAATATATAGTCGCCTTTAATGCACCCCCTTCCCAGGACCTGGCCAGAAACCCAGGCATGTGACCTGACTGGGAATCCAACTGGCGACCATTTGTTTCGCAGGCCAGCACTCAATCCACTGAGCCACAGTAACCAGGGTGACAGTTTTCTCCAGTTTCCTGCCACCACTTGCTCCTGCCCCAGTGAAGGGAAGGATGAATGTCTGTATTAACAAAAGCTATGTTAACTTGTGTTATTTTTTCATAAGTTCAAAGGCTCAATTCATGAAAATAATTCCTCTTTGAAATATTTGTAGGGAAGAAGGAGGAAGAACCCTATGGGAGGCATATAGGTGATAGTTCTGTCAGTGCAGAATTATCAAAAGACAGTGCTATCAGAGACTAGCCTCTTGGGGAGACCAAGGTGCCACTGCTGGACATCAGTCCTGCCCTCTGGCCTTGCTCCTGCTCTTTCTTATTTGGCAGAAGCAAAACCTACCCTGAAATCCCATCTGCTGGAGAACCCTCAACATTCACCTGCAAAGGTTAGGAGAAAGCCAAGATCCAACTTGTTCATACGTGGGAAGCAGATACCTCTTCTTTCTGCGACACTTAGTCACAATGATCATATTACGGCAGGTTCATGTTTCTGAAGTCATGAAGCTCGTGGTAGAGTCTCTGAAACTACAAGAGATTCTATGAGATGCTCTGAAAGCAACGTTTATGGTAATGAAAACGTTTAACATTCCTTCTATTAACACCATCATAGGTACAAATTAAAAGACCATTCTGGCAACCTGGTAAAACTGATAAAAAATTTGGGAAACCTTAACAGTCTTCCAGACTGGGCAATAGATGCTTTATGAGATTATATCCACTTCTACCTAGTCTGGAAAATGCAGAGAAGAGCAAAAGGCAAAATTTTGCCTTCTTAGTTTATTTTTATTAAATAATACATGAAATTAGAAGATGTTTGAAATAATATCTACCAATTTTAATTATCTACAGTACTAAAAAGTTGTTATATTTAATAGCTACAGAATTTTCAATGCACATGTTTAAATTTAGTAAAAAATAAAGATCTTTAAATGCAGATTAGGAGAAGGAGGAAGAAGAGAAGAAGACAGGAAAGAGAGGAAGGAGAAAAGATGATATGGTAGGAAGTAAGTAGGGCAGAGGAGAGAAAGCAAGAGAAAATGGCGGAAGAGAGGTCAGAGGCAGAGGGAGACAGGAAAAAGGAGAGGAAGCCAGAGAGGGTGCAAGAAGGAAAATGTATACTCTTAATTGTCATGAATATAAATGAGGTTTTCAATGCTTACAAAGTTAGTATAAATTATCTAGATTGACTGATTATACTAACCATAGTATGTTTATAATCTTATAAACAATATTTTAGTTTTACTTGGTAGGATTCATATAATATTCCTAGACTTAACAGGACTTTCCTGTTTGGGGAGTGTTTTATATTCATTAGGTATTTGATTAAGCTTATTCTTTCCTGAAGAGAATAAAAACCAAAGGCTTTTATTTAAGCTTATATTTTTAATATGTATTTCACTTTTAATATCTAGAATTCTAAGAGTTTTGCAGCCATATTACCATATTAAAACCACACAAGTATTCAAAGGAATCTTTCTAAACCAAATGTACATTTCTTTGGTTCCAAATTCTATTGAATATTTTGGTATAGTATTCCCATGCACTTTTTAAACATATTCCGAAATGGGTAGTATAAAATGTCTCTTTACTAAACTTTATTTCATTTGTAATTTTAATCAATATTTTATAAGGTAATAAATACAAGATATTATACTAATAAAATCTTGCCAGTATTTTCCACTATTTATATGTTTTATTATTTCACAAACCTCTTTTAAAAGCAAAGTTCCATAAAATCTAGAATGCAGTTTGCATTCACTGATTTACTTTTACTTCAGAAATCTCCCTTTGCCAGGTAGAAACAGAGATAATGAGGCTTATGATATTTTCACACACAAGTTTCAATAATGAAAATTGTAATTGCAGTCTTGCAACAATAGCTTTAAGTGTTGCTTCTTCTTCCCGAAGGGACATCAACAGTAAATGAGAAATAACGTCATCAATAACACAACCTTTGAATACAAAGCCTCAGAATGTATTAGAATGAGCAAAGACTTTATTTATACAGAATTAGTCTCAGCATCAGTGGACACTGAAACTTCTAGTAAAGGTGCTCAGCAAAAGCATAATTTCTCAATAAAACTAAAGCAACATAAATATAAAGTGATCCTACTTTAGTGATAGAGATGTGAAATATGAGGATCTTCTCTGGCTTTTTTCCTCTAATGCCAGAGCAAAATCAGCAGCTGTTAGATTTCCTATGCATGCCCTATGCACAGTTATCACTGTTGACTATGTACTACTGTATTAACAGACATCTTTTAGATTCTGTAGCATGTGCTTATTAACTTCCTAACTACAACAAATCGGTTAAAAAGAGAAATTTGTTGTGTGGCTATAATGAACTCAGAAACCAGTAATACAATGAGGGAGGACCCCCCAAAATGGAATTATTTTCTGGAGGGCAAGCCCCTTGTCATACAGGCTTCCCCGCTAGGTGAGTGTCCTAGGAACCCATCTGTATCAGTGTACCAGCTGGTGGTGTTGTGAGAGGTTGCATTCGGCCCCAGTGAATTTTTCTTTAAAGCCTCAATGCATTTGACTGTTTTGTGATGGGTGATTTGCGAGCACACTTGCCCACACCACACTGAGAGTTCAGCAGTGTTTGACCAAAAATGGCATGACCCCAGCATCCCACCCTCACTATTCACCCTATCTCTCCCTAAGTGACAGTTTTATGTTTCCCCTGGTGAAAAAAAGTCCTCAAAGGAAAGCATTTTGTCAGTGCAGAAGAGGTGAAACAAAAAAGCAGCAGAAGCACTAAATGGCATCAAAATTGATGAGTTCAAAAACTTTTTTGAGAGGTAGAAAAGTCTTGATAGGTGTATTGCATCAAATGGAGAATACTTTGAAGGGGGCTGAAGTTTAAACAGGTAAGAATACATTTTTATAAATAAATTCCACTTTTTGATCTCACCGCGTATTTTATAGTGTAAGTGGTGATTTATAGTGTAAGTAAGTGCTTCAGTGGTGATCGTTTCTGAAATTTTTATTACCTTGTTAGTGATTGACTCAATGTGCTTTTCTAAAAGGTCTAATTGTGCATAGTGCACTTTAAGTGTCTTAATACTGATTTTTCACCTTATCACATGTATGTCTCAGATTATACAGATGAATGGGAAGACGGTGCACTACATCTTTCCTCATGCAAGGATAAAAATAACAAGGGACTCTAAGGACCACACAGTTTCAGGTAAAGAAAATCAAATAATCTAGTCCTTTTAATTTTAATGTCAGATATATATGTATACATATATATATTTGAATTTCAGTTTGGATGACTGACTAAACACTAGAAAATACTACTTTTTTGTTATAAATGTGTTTTTCAAAATATAAGCAGGCTATATGTTTGAACATAAAAGACAATACAGTGAATGGCATGGTCCTTAATATGACAGATTACTAAATGGTACATGTTTAGATCATTATTTTCATTAGCTGCATTTTAAAAAGTGTACGTGGCATTATAATGCTCCATAATTTGTTGTCTATTGAGTAATACGGTCACTGGTTTGGGACTATAAAACATTCTTACATAGGAAGAAAAAGCTATCTTGGATTTTTCAGTGGGGTAAATTCCTCTATACCTGTGAATTTGAACATTACCAATTATGCTGAATTATTACTTTTTGGATTTTTGTCCTTCTGTAAACCAAAGATTGTGATGTAGTTTTTAAATGCTTTATTTTGAAATAATGTTGGACTCTAAGGAATTTTAGGGCTCCTTGAAAATAGTACACTTAGTTCTCTTGCCCACCCTTTATACAGTTTGCCTAAGGTTCACATCTATCTAACCACAGTAAGATGATCAAAACCAAGAAGCGAACTTTGCTCTGATGCTATTAAAACACCTACAGGCCTTATCTAAATTTTGCGTTTCTTCACTCACCCACTAATTTTTTTTTTCTGGTCCGGGTATCAATTCAGATCTCTCACGGTGTTTAGTTGTCGCGCCACTTTTGCCTCCTCCAGTCCGATAATGTCTCAGTCTCCCGTGTCTTGCATGACTTCGATGCTTTTGAAAGGAAACAATTATTATGTTGCAGATAAAAATTTCTGTTATTTACACAGACAAAATATAAATTTATAAAAATTAGTGGTTTTTATTATACAAGTAGTAGCTCTATTCTCACTAAAGTATGTTCTTTCTGTTTCATTGACACTGTGCGTCAGGAGAAAGTGCTCATAATATATGTTGATAGATATATATGATATACATGGATGTATGTTATAGGTGAAATATCAACCTGATTTATGAGCTACAGCGCCTTTGTTTTTGCAGGGCAGAGATAAAAAAGAACAAAAGGAAGTATTTTTTCAGTGTATTTCCTTGCAGATTTTAGACCGTAGAGCATGTGGATATGGAACAGGTTTTGCTTTGAGCAATTTTTCTCTATTTTCATAGAGAATGAATCGATTAAGAGCTTAATGTTCTTTTCCTTTTAAGATTGGGTAATTTGTCTTCTGCCAGAGACAGATAATTCAACCTTTTATAGTTCTATTGCATGCAGACTGTATTTTAACTACTGATGAAAATTCCAGGGGTGAATCTTAAACTGTTTTTGTAGAAAAAATTACTTGCTAGAAACTATTTCGGTTCCCTCCAGCTCATAAGGCAAAACAACATACTACTTTGCAGCAATGCCAAAAATTATTTTTTACAACAGAAATCTTCAAACCATTATTCTCAGCCGTTAGGACTATTACATTGTATCTATTTTCTACTGTATTATTATTTTTATACTATGTTAATAATTTCCTTAACCTTATTATATTTTGCCACTCATTATTTCAATTTCCTTTCTTTTACTACAGTTAGGAAGAAGGTTTTAAAATATAAGAATAGCAAAAATAAGAGCTATTGATTTCTTGTAAGTATTGTAGTCTAAAAACTAGATTCAGTTTTCTCCAATATATAGATTTAACAGAATGAATATGAAGATTATTGTTTTGAACAACGAATTTGCTAAACGTGTACCATATGTCTCTCTGAATGCCCTTTTTTGTTTTGATATTTGCCTAAAATACTAATACAAATATTTTCCATTATATTTACCCTGCATTTGTTGCTGCAGGATAAATATGTTTATCATGTGTCCTTAGGTCACATAAACCCAGGTTTTTAAAAAAATTGGTATCATTTTCAAATAAGGCTTTAGTACTTTAAAGGGATTTCAATGCCTGCAAATGCAAGGCTACAGCCTGAAATGGCAATTTCTGACGAACGGTTTCTAGACATTCTAAGCTTAGGGGCAGGAAGCCCCAGCACAGAGCGTTCAGGCTTCTGGCTAATCTGGTTCATTTGCTTCTCAATCAAAAGCTTAGCTGGATTTACTATTACTTTTTCTTCCTATGGTTACCATTTTATATTGTTTTTAATAAAAATTAGAAGGACATCATTTAGAGATGCATACTAAGATACTTAAAGATGAAATAATACCTTATCAGGGATTTGCTTCAAAATTACCTTTGTGGAGGATGGTGGAGAAATAGATCAAACAGAGGCGACCACGATTTGATAACTCTTGGGCCTCGGAAATTAACCACACCGGGTTATATTATTGTCTAGTCACTACTATTTTATATGTATAAAATCCTCTTTAATAAAACATTTAATTTCTGTTTGTTTTTCATGTTTAGAGACATGAGAAACTTGTCCTGTTGCTTTATCAGTAGTGAAAAAGCTAATCTAAGCTATTAATTTAACTGCCTTTGTAAAACAAGATAAGGTTGTAAGCAAGGAAGGAGTGAAGAATAAAATGTATAATTATACTACTATATTTATCTGTGTGATTGCTTGGGAAGTTATATAACGTCAAATCACTGGGTTATACACCTGAAACTAGTATAATATTGTAGGTCAAGTATAACTGAAAATTTAAAAAATTATTTTAATATAAAATAAAATGTAGTATAACTGCTCTCCCAAACAGAGCAGGACATGGTTATTAGTGAATGTTAATTTTGATTATATAAATCCATTGAAAGTAGAAATACTGTATATCTTACATAATATTTTAATAAGCCATTCTAATTGGATATAGCATTAAAATATTTCACAAGAATTATATAAAATTAGTATACCTCTCAAAAAAGGGAAAACATTTTTATTTATTAGAACCAAAAATAATTTTAACATAAGTCATAAGAATAGAAAATGTTTTCTTTTTCATTGTTTTCCTCTGTGCTACTTAAAGTATGAGCAAGGAACCTTCATGGTTCCCCAGATTTTCTCAGGGGGTCCACAAGGTCGTAACTGTTTTCATAGCAGCGCTAAGGCAGCACTTGCCTTCCGCACTCTCGTTGCCTTGTGACTGCAGTTTTTCAAAAGCAACACATTGGCCACAGAGTAGATATGAGAATTCAGCTGTTATATTTAGCTCAGAATTAAGCAGATTTGTTGTAATGTAAAACAATGCCACCCTTCTCATTTTATTTTTTAAATCATTTATATTTAATATGTGATTTATTTTAACATGGAATGAGTTTATTATTATTTTAATTCATTATTAACTTTTAAATTTTTTTGTTTTAACTTATAATACAGAATCTGTATGTAGGTATAAATCACATAAACAAAAGCTCTGTAAGGTTCTCGGTACTATTAAAGAGTGTAAATGGCTCCTTGAAACCAAAATGTTTGAAAATCACGACTCTCAGGACATTTGTAAGAGAAGGTTAAAAAGTTACAAGTAAGCTCTTCTTTTCTCTGTAAAAATGTATACAACATAAATTATTTTGTAACCATTTTTATAGCTTACCGAATGCATTTAAAATTTTTTATTCACTAATACATGCTCATTGAACACTCTTGGTGTGATTTACGTTGTGTTGATTGTTGGATTAATAGAATGAATACAGCAAACCCTTGTTCTGAAACTTACTTATAATTTAGTAGAAGAATATGAAATGTAAGTAATTATTAAAGTAAAAATTTAGGAACAACTGAGAGAAAGTGAAGGAATCGGTAAAACTTTGTTGTTCATATCCATACGTGTGGATGTGTGTGTGCCCACATATACAATTGCATCATTACTTATACTTTTTTAATGCACGCAGACACAAATACATACATACACTTTTCTATTAAATGGTCCATAAGTTTTAGAAAATGCATCCTTTAACTTTTAACTGTAAACTTCAAAACTATAATTATACATGGTGATCAACAACTTCACAATGTTTTTTTATTACTATTTTTTAGAGGGGGGAAGGGAGGAAGAAAGAGAGGGAGAGAAACATTGATGTGTGCGAGAGAAACATGGATGGGCTGTCTCTCCAACACCCCCAGTGGGGGACCTGGCCTGTGACCAAGACATGTGCCCTGTCCAGGAATCAAACCAGCGGCCCTTCTGTTCACAGGCCAGCACTCAATCCATCGAGCCACACTACCCATGGCTGTACAATGGTTTTGAAAGTCTTTATTCAGCCAAGCACAAGAGAGCAAAATGGAGAGCACAGGTAATGAGTTTTAGAGTCAGAAAGATCTAAGTTGGAATTCAGCTCTACCACTTAAATTTTGAGAATATGTTTGTTCTATGAGAGCAGTAAGGCCAGCTCTATGTATCTCACATAACTGCAAGGGAACCTAGCGCAAAGTCTTGCACTTACTATATATCTAACAAATATTACTTCCCCTTCTCTTAGATTATCAGAAAAAAATGTAATGCTTAAGAAATGAGTCTCTTTTATTTAGAATTCCACCTTCTGCCTCTGGAAACACAGCTGTTCAAACTAGCCAAAAAAAATTCGTCTGATTTTAAAAAAGATATTGCTTCTCTACAGTTCCTTAATGGACTGGTTACATCTGCAAGGCTAGAAAGACTAATTAGCAAGTGTAATATTGAAGAACACTTAAAATGTTTAGCTTCAAAAGGTAGCAATGCCTTCTATGGAAATAGCGGCTGATGTTCTATTCCTCAATAGTTCACTGTCTTACTGGGCTTTTAGGAACAGGAGACAAATGTAACAAGTCTCAGTGGGTCTGAGCCAATAGCAATACCAGATCTGGGTAGCTCTTTTTATTATTTTTGTTTCAACATCTGTAATGAGGTATAGTGTACATATAAATGTTCACAGTGTCAGTGTATAAATCAATGACTTCTAGTAAGTTTATGAAGTTGTACTACCATTACTACAGTCTAAAACACTGTTTTAGAACATTTCAGTCATTACAAAGTTCCCTTGAACCTGCTAGCAGCATCAACCTCCAGCATTGCTCAACCTGTTCAATCACAGGTGAGACTTACTTTCTATCTCGGTAAGTTTACATTTTCTGGGAAGTTCACACAAACTTAATCATGCAGCTTTGGTGCCTGGTTCCTTTCACTTACTGTAACTTTTGCGGTTTGTCTATTTGTAGCATATAACAGTAGTTTGCTTTTTTATTCCTAAGTAATAATCCATTGTCTGTATATTATACATGCATTTATCCATTAGATTTTTCTGTTTTTAAAATTTGCATACACAGTTTAGATGTATGATATTTTTGCATGGTTTTTTAGAAGTGGAATTGTATGATAATTTCTTTTTAACTGTTCAAGAACTGTCAAATAGACTTTCAGTCAAGATGGAGGCGTAGGTAAACATGGCTCTCCTCCTCGCACAGCCACAGCAGAAAATTACAACTAACCTACAAAACAAATTCACCCAGAATCGTCAAAAAATCAAGCTGTATGGAAGTCCAACAACCAAGAAATTAAAGAAGTCACATTTATCCAGAAGGGTAGGAGGGGTGGAGACATGGGGATGTAGAACAAACAGACCCATACCCATGTGCAGTGGATTAAAATCAGGAGGGATACCTTGGGAGCGAGGGATCCCAGCCCCACATCAGACCACCTAACCCAGGGTTGCAGTGCCAAGAAAATAAATTCCTGTAACTTCTGGCTGTAAAAACTAGTGGGGGGAGTGGGTTGGTGGAAGAAATTGCAGCATTCTCAGGTGTCCCCTCAAAAAGGGCTTGCAACAGACTTGGGATTTACACAGACTCACTCCCTCTGGGCTCCAGCACTAGGGCAATAGCTGGAAGAGCACTAGTGGTATATGGGGAAAAACTGAAGTGACTGCCAGGGGACAGATTCTTCCCAGACAAAACACCAGAGGCCAGGAAGTAGCCATTGTCCATTTTCTGAGCCCTCTCCCACATGGAGACACAGAGCAGCAACACCATATCTGAGAGTACAGCAACCTGGTCCGCGTAGGTTGACCCACCCTGGCAATTATCTAAGGCCACCCAACTTATGGATGTGTTTTTCTGTAATAGGCCACACAACTTCAAGACAGGGAGTCAAAGGAGCTCTACCTATTAAATAGAAAGAAACACAAGAAGGCTGCCAAAATGAGGAGACAAAGAAATATGGCCCAAATGAAATAACAGAACAAAACTCCAGAAAAAGAACTACCCAAAGTGGAGAGAAGCAATCTATAAGGTAGAGAGTTCAAAGCACTGGTTATTAGCATGCTCAAGGAACACATTGAGTACTTCAACAGCATAAAAAAGACCCTGGCATAAATGAAGTCTACAGTAAGTGAAATAAAGACAAATGTATGGGGAATCAACAGTAAAGTGGGTGAAGCTGAGAATCAAGCCAATGATTTGGAACATAAGGAAGAAAAAAAACATTCAATCAGAACAGCAAGGAGAAAAAAGAAACTTCCCCCACAAAAAATGAGGATAAGTTAAGGAGCCTCTGGGACAACTTCAAACATACCAACATCTGAAATGTAGGGATGCCAGGAAGAAGAGGAAGAGCAAGAAATTGAAAACTTATTTGAACAAATAATGAAAGAAAACTTCCCTAATTTGGCAAAGGAAATAGACATACAAATCCAAGAAGCACAAAGAATCCCAAACATGTTGGACCCAAAGAAGACCACACCAAGACACATCATAATTAAAATGTCGATGTTTAAAGATAAAGAGAAAATATTAAAAGCAGCAAGAGAAAAGCAGTTAGTTTCCTACAGGAGAGTTCCCATAAGACTATTAGCTGATTTCTCAAAAGAAACTTTGCAGGCTAGAAGGGACTGTCAAGAAGTATTCAAAGTGATGAAAAGACCTACAACCTGGATTACTGTATCCAGCAAACCTATCAGTTACAATGGAAGGGCAGACAAAGTAAAGCTAAAGGAATTTATCATCACCAAGGCATTATTATATAAAATGCTAGAGGGACTTATTTAAGATGAAGATCAAAACTATGAACATTAAAATGGAAATAAATTCACATCAGCAATTGAATCTAAAAATGCAAACAAGCAGAACAGAAACAGATCATAAATATGGAGATCATTTGGAGGATTATCAATTTGGAGGGGGAAGGGGAGAATGGGGGAAAAGGTGGAGGGTATAAGAAGTACATATTGGTAGGAACAGAAGAGATGGAAGGATGTTACAAACAATATGAGAAATGGAGAGCCAAAGAACTTATATGCATGACCCATGGATGTGAACTAAGGGGGCTGTTGCTAGAGGGAGTTGAGGGTCCTGGGTAGAGGGGAGCAAAGGGAGAGAATTGGGACAACTGTAACATCATGATAAATATATTAAAAACTGTCAAATAACAATGTCTAAGGGCTCCACTTTCTCCTTATCACTGCCAGCATTTGGTAATGTCTGTCTTTTGGGGTGGGTATGGATATATCTTATTTTAACTTATATTTTCCTAATACTTATAAAGAATAGCTCAGTGGATTGAGCTCGGGCTGCGAACCAAAGGGTCGCCAGTTTGATTCCCAGTCAGGGCACATGCCTGGGTTGCCATCCAGGTCCCCAGTGGGGGCCGTGTGAGAGGCAATCACACATTGATGTTTCTCTTCCTCTCTTTCTCCTTCCCTTCCCCTCTCCCTAAAAATAAATAAAATCTTTTTTAAAAAAGGTAGAACTAGTACACATAAAACAATGAATACTAAGAACTCTATGTTGAAAATTAAAATATGTGCAACAAACCATGACTAAGTGCATGTATGTACGTGTACAATTTTTGTACAGTACTCTCTTCATTTGTACAAAGAATTTTATGAAGGGGTAGAGAAAAACCTTTTTCCCCATTTTCTCATGAAGATTTTAATTTCTCTGTTTCCTCTTAGAGATACCAAAAGCAACCCTCCTATCTGGCTCTCAGCTGCCAGTAGCTAATGCACATCACTCTCAGTCCTTTCTGTATGTATGTATACAAAAACATGAGAGTGTGTGTGTGTGTGTGTGTGTGTGTGAAGATGGATGGTGGGTAGGTGGGTGGATGGATAGATAGATAAATGATAGATCCTCTTTAAAATGTAGTACCCATGAAAAGTAAAAAGTAAAAAGATTTTATTACTAAAATAAAAGCCATCATAATTTTATAATTTATATTTTCTTCATTTTCTTCCTGTTGTCTTCATACCCATGTAGACACAAACTAAAAGTTGATGATATATTGTAATGTAGCTTACATATATATTAATATCCTATAAATTGCCTGATAAAGTAACTTTCCTGTTATACCAAAAATTCTTTACAAACATATGTTTAATGGCTAGTTTTTACTATATTGTGTAGGTATTTATTTCAGCCATTCCAAGAAGAGTTCAGATTGGTGACCTTGCTCAGCAGTTTGGGGAGGAGATCTCACGGTGAGGCCATTCAAGGCCCTCCTGATTTCTCCAGTTAATGAGGTAGCATGTAATATTTAGTTTTAATTTTAGGCTTTAGACCATAATTTGACTTTTTTCTTTAGTATGCTGGAGCACAGAGTATTGTTACTTGGAGTTCTGTGTTTCGTTGTGCTGCATCACAGAGTATGTAGGAGAGACCAAAGTTAGAGCCAGATCATGGTGTTCTAGGTAGACAGAGAGTCTCAATTTCATTGGATTGGCCGGATAGGCATCACTGAAATCATGGAAGATGTAGCTTCCTTTTTGAGGGTATTTTTTTAATTGTTTGCTTCAAAGTTGAATTCTGATAGTAGCCTAACCGTAAAGAAAAAGGTACACCGGTTTTTAAAAATAAGTTTAATTTTTTTTTCTTGAGACCACACTGGTACCCTCAACTGTGGTGCAACAAATACAGAGAACTGAAGGAAAAATGTGGTGAGCCACTCCATCTGGTTTAGTTAAAAACCCACTTAACGCCTCTCCAGCATCATTGATGTGAACATTTCATGAGATACTTGTTTTTCACATCAGGCCAAGTCTTAGTATAGAAAGTTAAAAAAATTATGTCATCTCTTCTACTTCTTGCGGAAGACCAAGAGAAAGTGTATTTGTCACCTTGAGAACCCATGTTCCATTCTGACTACTGGGGCATCTGGGGAGCTGAACAGGTCCTACACCCTGGGTGCTGACGCTGAAATTTCTCCCTCCCCAATCAGGATGGCTTCTCCTCTTTTATTTTTATTTTAACAGTGTCATTATATATGATATAATTTTCATTGTAAGCTCTCAAATTATTTTTACAAATAAACTAAGTATAAAACTATTGAAATATAATAAGGTTCTGGTTGAATCTCTTCTAAAATCACAATTTCTTCCTGATAAATTTTAATAAAAGCTTGCATTTGTTACCTCAGTAACAGAGAAAGTATTGACTGTCAGAACTAGTTCTAGGTTAACATCATAACTACTGGCGGACTTCCGTCAGGATAAATATCGCTTGCACACTTGTGTTCCTGCTAAGGAAGTGACATTGTAAGTTTTGCTTCCCACTGCATAGGTTAGCACATTTTTCTATTCACTCTTAATAAAAGAAAATTAAAGGAATTAATTGATTCTGTGAGGAGAAGATGAAGACATTCAAGATGTTTAACTTATAGGAAAGGAAGATAAGTGGTAACATTGATGTGAAATTTAAGGGTATAAATATAAAATGTATATGAATTGGCTGTGGGGAAATGGGCAATAAGAAATGAGATTCAGTAAAGAATAAGAGTTTATATTGATCGTCT
This sequence comes from Desmodus rotundus, assembly GCF_022682495.2. Classification (NCBI taxonomy): domain Eukaryota; kingdom Metazoa; phylum Chordata; class Mammalia; order Chiroptera; family Phyllostomidae; genus Desmodus; species Desmodus rotundus. The sequence goes on from NC_071392.1 coordinate 39,087,275, forward strand.
AGAATATTGTCTTTGCAATGAGAGCGCTGAGCTAATATATGTGGAAAGAACGAAGATTGGGAGTCAAGGAAAAAAGTGCTCTTAGCTCTTCCACGTGCTGGACAACCTGGGCAAGGTGCTCACCTTCTTTAGTCTCAGCTTTTGTGTCTGGAAATGGTGTGGATAGTACCCACCATGAAAAGTTACAGAGAAAAATGTTTTAAATAACATAAGATATGTAGAAGAAATTCTCAAAATGTGATGGTACCTCCTTTTCTCTTCTACCCCTGAAGATGATATTGAAGAGATTGGGAAAAATAAAGTAATATATTACGTATAAAATAATACTGACACAAGGTACAGAAACCAAATAGAATTCATCAATTCAAAGTCATATGTTTTGTGAGGTTTAGCAACTAAAAGTTGAGTAAATTTTGATATAATAGAACATTAGATGAAAATTAAAGTGACCCTCTTTTTGTTTGAGATGTGTTGTCAGTGTACTTTTTGAATATTCTTAGCTTGTCACCTGAAAACATTTGACATTTCTTGTTTATTCCAGATGGGGTAGCACTTCTCCTAATTTAACAGATATCCATATTCATTTCATATCTTAATACAAATGCTAAAGTACAAAAATGATAAAAAGCATAAAACTAAAAATAACAATTTTCTTTTTTTAAATGTTAGCTAATGATATAAACAAGGCATAAAAGCATTATTCATCAATAGAAAAATTGAAATTACACTGACAAAACAAGCATAATCTTTCTCAACTAATTAGTTAGAGCTACAGATTAACCTGTACTGCATGACTTGTGGGCTGCCTAAGCCAGAAACATTTCTTCTCCTCAGTCTTGCCTGAGAGATGATCTGTCCTGACATTTTTTGTATCTCAGGGTTTCTCCTTGTAACGCTCTGATTTCAATTATCCCATCACTCTCCTCTTTACAACTGAATGAGTAAAGGAAGGGCTGCATGTGCTGCTCCCAAACCCATGCCTTCTGATTCTCAGCCGGGCACCCTGGCGCCAACCAGACAGGAGTCGCATTTCTGAGTCACTCACAGTGAGAGTGCGGGCCCCGCTCTGGCTTGCCCATGCATTACGTGTTGCCTTGAGCAACGAATCTCTCAAAGCCTCATTTTTCTCCTGCCTGAAACACAGGGTGTTTTTGTTTGTTTGTTATTTTTACTTTAAGATCCAATGAGTTGATGTAATTTTAAAGGAATTTTTGGAACTTAGAATACAATACAAATCTATTTTAACACCATTATCATTGACCCATTAGCCCCACTTGGGGAAAATAGGCATTTCAATATTCATCTATTCATTATTCATTCAGTTATATACTTAGTTCTGCTTAGATGCCATACACTTGCTGTACGCATTGTACCAGAACACCAGCAAGCAGAAATGATGAGGTTTTCTTCTTGTTTGTGAAGGGCAAAAAGTTACTTTTCATGGCCAGTTTTCCTTTTATTCCTCCCGTCTATCACTGCTCAGTCACTGTGGTAACTAGTATAATCACAAATGTTCTACAAGTTTTGCTACCAACATAATGTCCATATTATGTGCCCAGAAAACTCAGCATACAGCTTGTATTTTTCTATTTTCTATTGATGTATAACAAACTTAATGACTTAAAACAACACATATTTAGTATCCCACAGTTTTCATGGGTCAAGAACCCAGGCATGGCTTAACTGGGTCCCCTGGTCAGGGTCTCACAGGGCTGCGATCTGTTTGCTGGCTGACTGGTTTCTATTCTGGAGCTTGGGAATCTTCATTCAAGCTCATGTACTTATTGGCAGAATTCAGTTCCTCCAAGTTGTAGGACTAAGTTCCTTGTTTTCTTGCTGGCTCTCAGTGTCTAGAGTCACCCTTCAACTCCTTGCCTTGGCCCTCTCCCAGACCTTCTGGCATGGCACATGGCTGTTTACTTCTTCAAGGCCAGCAGAGACTCTCATGCTAGTCTGTAGGAGGGAGTCATATAATATACTCACGGTTGTGACTGTCAAATCACCTTTGTGAGATCTTTTGATTAGACATAAGATGCATATTCTACCTGCACTCGCAGAGAGGGTATTATACTGGAAGTGACTCACCAGGAGCCACGAAAGTACATTTCTTTGAACCCTATTATGTCCAGAAGTACAAAAGGAACACTTATTATTCAATACTGAATTAGAATAGTATTTTTCTTCCTACTTATTGTTTATATAAGTAAAACTGACATTTATTTTGGAAAGCACATTATCACTTTATTGAGATGTAACTTTATTAAATTTGCAGTGACATTCTAGGGTTGCATCGGAGTCTCCTCCAACACAACAATTTTCTTTAGCGCACATAGTAAGTGACCCCATGTCCAGTCCTTGCCTGTGATTAATGAGATGAGCACCTGAACAAGTCACTGTTAAGGCCGTATCTGTAAACTGTCCCTATCTCTAATGTTATAGCATCCACTTTTATATCAAAGAATCATTTTGTTTTGGACCCTAAGTACCACTAAATGGAAATAATTATTTTTAGTTAGATGTAGTTGACAGGTAATAATATATTAGTTTCAGATGTACAACATAATAATTTGATATTTGTACATGTTGGGAAATGATCACCACAAGAAGTCTAATTAACACCCATCACAGTACACAGTTCCAAAATTATTTTTTGTGCTGAAACTTTTAAGATCTATACTCTTAGCAACTTTTTTTTAAAGATTTTATTTATTTTTAGACAGAGGGGAAGGGAAGGAGAAAGAGGAAGAGAAAACTTCAATGTGTAGTTGTCTCTCACGTGCCCCCTACTGGGGTCCTGGCCCACAACCCAGGCTTGTGCCCTAATCTGGAATTGAACCAGTGAACCTTTGGTCTGCAGGCCAGCACTCAGTCCACTGAGCTACACCAGCTAGGGCAAGCAACTTTTAAATACACAGCACAGTTTTTTTTAATATAGTCACCATGCTGTACATTATATCTCCATGATTCATTAATTTTGTAACTAGAAGTTTGTACTTTATAACCCCCTTACCCATTTTCCACACCCCTCACCCCTACCCTTCCACCCCTGGCAGTCACAAATCTGTTATCTGTATCCATGAGCATATTTTTTTGTTTGTTTGTTTTGCTTCCTAGGGTTTTTGTAAGATTTTTCATACAGTGAGAACAGATAGTCTTTGTCTTTCTCTGACTGCTTTCACTTAGCAAAATGCCTTCAAATTTCATTCATGTTGTCACAAATGGCAAGATTTCAGCAAGATTTCCCTCTTTTATGGGTGAAAAATATTCCATTGGGTAGATAGACCACAATTTTTATCTCCATTCACCTGTCAGTAGACTCTTAGGTCGCTTCCATATCCTGGCTATTATAAATAGTGCTGCAGTGGATATGGGGATGAATATATTGTTTTGAATTAGTATTTTTATTTTCTTTAGATAAATACCTAGAAGTGGGATTTCCAGTTTACATTCCCACCACAGTGCACAAGGGTTTCCTTTTTTCCTCATTCTCACCAACATTTATTTCTTGTCTTTTTGATAATAGCCACTCTAATAGGTATGAGGTGGCATCTCAAAGTGGTTTGGTTTACATTTCCCTCATGATTACTGATACTGAGCACCTTTTCATATACCTAGTGGCCTTCTCTGTATCTCCTTCGGAAAAATGTATATTCAGACCCTTTTTTAATGGGATTGTTTCATTTTGTGCTACTTAGTTGTATGAATTTTTATGTATTTTTAGATATTAACCCCTTATCAAATATTTTATTTGCAAATACTTCATCCCATTCAATGGGTTGTCTTTTCATTTTGTTTATGGTTTCTTTTGCTGTAGAGTTTTTTAGTTTGAGTAGTTCCACTTGTTTATTTTTACTTTTGTTCCCTTTGCTATCAAATCCAAAATATCATTGCTGAGTCTGATGTCAAGGATCCGTAGGAAGGGGAAATTCCATGTCCTTTTAGTAAAGTCACTTTATCAGTACATGCATCATCTGTCATTTGAAAGATGTTCAACAAACCAGAATCCTAGTGTCTTTTGATGTATCTTTGTGACTTGTCTCCCTTATTTCCCATGCCAATGGCAATTTCAGCGCTACGGCAGGCCAACTTGGACACATTTCATGCAGTATGGTGTGAGTATAAATAGTCTCTTATACATACCTTGAACACCAGGTAACATTTTTATCTTAACATTATTCACATTACATTAGAAAAATTTAGCATTAACTTCCACTCATGGAGATGAGATAAAATATTCTCTCAAGTCTTTCACATACACAGAGGATACATATTTAAAACTAGGAAAAATGATACTACACAGCAATTGGATGGACTAGGAAAACTTTATGGAAATTGCTGTTTATAATTTGCATGTTCAGGTTTAAAGCCGGATTAGATTTGGCATGAATCTGCCATTGCCATTTTGATGTTGCTGGAAACAGTCGAGTGTGGATTGCTATTAAGGCAATTGGTGTGCTTAGTTCTGTTTGTAGGAACGTTTTTCTTATAATGAGCAGAAGTTATTAACGATAAAGGACAAATAGTGAAATATTCTTTAGATCTGAATGTTCAGGTATTAATGAATTCAGGTAGCATTTGGCAGGATACAAAGGGGATGTTACTGTGATTTTAAATATATTTGGTTTATTTTCCTAAACATTTACATAGATAATTTGTAACATAGAAATTATTAGGTAAAAGAATATGAAAATAAACCTTCCCGCCTTACCCAGGAGTATAGTTAACATGTAAACTATAAAAATAAATTTAATTGAACTGCTCTTCAGGGACTTTGCTGCATTAGCCTTAGTACCTCATTAGCATTAATATTTATAATGATAATCTTTTCTGATGATAATCTGATATCTTCTCCTTTAGGCCAATTAATAACATGACTAAACCATACAATATATCTTCATTTTGTGGTTAACTTTTTATGAACAATAAACTATTGATTTAAAGACTACTAATCATAAAATTGTATGTTCACTCTTACACATTTTGCTTTTCTTGATGCTTAGAGGTAGAATATGATAGTGTTGAAATGAAATAACTATTTTAATTTTGTACAAACTTAATGCTGTAATTATAACATCATAAAGTTTTCATATATTATTTTCATGATAAAAATAAAAACACTTTGTAATATTTAAAATTATTACAGCTTTTCATGTAACATTTTAATAAATGTAAAAACTAAGGTAGATTTAAACTGCAAATTTAAATGCAATTGTAAAAACTTTTCATCTAGGATTTTTATGGTCTGGGGACTTAAATTTAAGTCTTTTATCCATTTTGAGTTTTCTATATATGGTGTAAGTTGGTGGTCTAGTTTCTTTTCTTTTTTTTTTTTTTTTGCATGTACCAGTCCAGTTTTCCCAGCACCATTTATTGAAGAGACTGTTGTTGCTCCATTGTATGCTCTTGAGACCTTTGTCCAATATCAATTGGTCATAAAGGCATGAGTTTATTTCTGGGCTGTCTGTTCTGGTCCATTAATCTATATGTCTCTTCTTATGCCAGTACCAGGCTGTTTTGATTACAGTGGCCTTACATCAGGAGTTGCGATACCTTCAGCTTCATTCTTCTCTCACAAAATTGCTGAGGCTATTTGGGGTCTTCTGTGGTTCCATATAAATTTGGAATATTTGTTCTAGTTCTGTGAAATATGCCATTGAATTTCAATAGGAAGTTTGTTGAATGTGTAGATGGCTTTGGGTAGAATGAACATTTTAATGATGTTCATTCTTCCAATCTTTGAACAGGTTATATGCTTCCTCTTATTTGTATTTTCTTCAATTTCTTTCTTCAGTGGCCTATAGTTTTCTGAGCACAGGTCTTTTCCTTCCTTGGTTGAATTTATTTCTAGGTACCTTATGTTTTGTTATTCTTGCATTGGTAAATGGAATTGTTTTCTTAGATTCTCTTTCTGAAAGCTCATTATAAGTGAATAAAAATGCCATCAATTTCTTGGTATGTTCATAGTAGCCCTATTTCAGTAGCCAAGATTTGGGAACAATCTAAATGCCCATCAGTAGATCAGTGGATAAAAAACTTTTGGTACATTTACACAATGGAATACTACACAGCAGTAAAAAAGAAGAAACTCTTACATTTTGCAAGAGCATGGATGGACCTAGAGAATATTATGCTAAGTGAATTAAGCCAGTTAGTGAAAGACAAATACCACATGATCTAACTTACTGTGGAATGTAATGAGCACAATAAATTAATAAACAAAATATAACAAAAGCTTAGATATGTGGAACAGACAGAGAACTGCCAGAGGGGTGGGATAAGAGATGGTGGAGGGTTTAACCAAAGAATTCTTACGTACAACCCATGGGCACATACAATAATGGGGATTGACTTAGGGAGGGGAGAGAGTGGGACTTGGTGGAGGTGGGGAAAGGGAGAAAAAATGGGAACGACTGTAATAGAATAAACACTATAAATAAACAAATAAATAGAAAAAAAATGTAACTTTACAAAAAGTGACAGCTCCTAAATGTCAGAAAAGTTATTGGTTGTTTAGTATGTATCAAATGTGTTTTTAAATGGAAAGCTAAAACCTACATAAACTCTACTTGCCAAGGAAATATTTTTTCCTATGCTCATGCAGTTTACTTTTTATCTTTTTATTTTTTTATTTCAGGTCTTTGAGGTATAATGGATTTAAAATATTTTAACCTATTTAAAATGTGCATCATGGTTATTTGATTCATGTATGAGGTCTGTCCAGAAGGTATCCAGTCATGTACTATGAAAAAAGAGACATTTATTAAAGAAGATATAAGAAACATTGATGCTCACTCCCCTTCAAAGTCGGCCCCTTGGGACCTCACACACTTCTCCCAATTACCATCAGCTGCCCTATAGTATTTTCCTGAATCTCATCAATGGTCTGAAATCTCTTCCCTTTCAAAAGTGATTTCAGTTTTGGGAAAAGCCAGAAGTCATAGGATGCCAAATCTGGGGTGTGGGGTGCCTGAGTCACCTGGGTGATCTGATGTTTCACAAAAAAACACTGCATGAGATGTGATGCATGAGTGGGCTCATTGTTGTGATATAGTTGCCAATCACCAGTTGCTCATAGTTGTGGCCTTCTGAATCATCCGAATAGTTTCCACGGAGAAAAATATTCAAGCTTAATGCAAAATTTGATGCAGATTTGTTGCTCTACTCGCTCAGCCATTTTGAATGTCATGGTCACACAGTACACATGCTCACTCAGTAGGTGTCTACCACCCCACTGATTAGTACAGTGAAGTCACTATTGTTCATACATGCATATTCCAGCTCACTGTCCTTGGCTTCCAGGTTACATCAGTATCACACAAACCATTCTCATTATATTAACAATGGCTTGACTTTTTCTGAACAGACTAAATAATTCACATAGATGAATTATATGTATGTGTGTGTTTATAACTGGCAAATTGCACACACACACAAAATAATGGAATATTAATGAATCATGAGAAAGAAGGAAATTCTGCCATTTGGGACAAATTGGATGGAACTCGAGAGCATTTTACTCCTTGAAATAGGCCATAGAGAGAAAGACAAATACTGCAGGCTGTGACTTATATGTGGAAAATAAGTCAATCTCCTAGAAAGAGAGAATAGAAACATGGTGACCAAGGTCTGAGGGTGGGGCAAATAAAGAACAGTTGTTAAAAAGGTACACAGCTATACAATGGACAAGATCTGAGGCTGTAATGTAAAACGTGACTGTCGGTGCTAACACTGTATGTGTACTTGAGCTTTGCTAAAAGAGTAAAACAAATACCCTCACACATGAAGAAGATAAATTCTATGAGGCAATGGATGTGCTAGTTAACTTGATGGAGGGGACCCCTTTCACAATGTATGTGTATACAGTATATACTCATTCATCAGTCCGAGCACATAAAGATTATTTCCATATCTTGGCTATTGTAATAATGCTGTAATAGATGTAAAGATGTATATATATTTTCAAATTAGTATTTTCATATTCTTTTGCTAAATACCTAGAGGAGGAATTGCTGCATCATATGGTAGTCTTAATTGTCATTTTTGTGAAACCATAATGTTTTCCCTAGTGGCTTTACCAATTTACATCCCCACCAACAATGCTGAAGGTTCCCTCTTCTCCACATCCTTGCCAACACTTGTTATTTCTTATGTTTTAGATAATGACCATTCTAAAAGAATTATGCTGTCATCTCATTGTCATTTGATTTGCACTGGTATTTGACTGGTATTCAAATTTACTGATTCTTTCTTCCATTTTTCTAGTCTGTTGTTGAACCCTTCTATGAATTTTGCAGTTCAATTATTACATTTCTTTAGTTCTATGATTTTCATTTGGTACTTTTTTATTTTACTTTTTTACTTTTTTATTTTTATTTTTTTATTTTATTGTTGTTGAAGTACAGTTGTCTGCCTTTTCCCCTCACCGCTCCCTTGGTACTTTTTTATATTTTCTTATCTGTTTGTTGAAATTTTTACTTTGTTCATCCATTGGTCTCCTAACCTTGGTGAGCACCCTTATGATTATTTTTAACTTTATACCAGGCAAATAACTTGTATCTATTTCATTACAGGCTGTTTTTGGAGTTTTATGTTATTTTGTAGCTGGGAAATATTTCTTTGTTACTTAATTTTCTTTCCTTCTTTGTGTTGGTTTCTATGCATTAGATAAAATAGCCACTTCTCCCAGTCTGGATGGGATGGTCTCGTATAGGAGACGAACATCAGTATTCAGCCGGGCCTGTGCTCTTGGTTGTCTCTCAAATCTTTGTGATTGCCCAAGCTGCCTTAGTCTGAGGGTGTGCCAAGGCCGGCTGATGCAGGTGTTTCTTCATCTACCTGATGTGCAGGAGTAACTCAGTTAGTTTCTGGGTTTCTTTCAGAGTAATTGCCCCACATTAACTGTAGATTGAGAGGGCCTATGGGAGGAGGTAAGTTCGGGAGCCTTGTGTTTTGTCATCTTGGACTAGAACTTTACAACTAACTACAAAACAGTATATGTATCACATAGTTATAAATAGGGGTGACCGACCTGGATTCCATGGGCCACGTGCAGCCCAGGATGGTTGTGAATGTGGCCCAACACAAAATTGTAAGTTTACTTAAAACATGAGATTTTTTTGTGATTATGTGGCACAATATATTTAATGTGTGTCTCAAGATAACTCTTCCTCTTCCAGTGTGGCCCAGAGATGCCAAAAGTTTGGACTCCCCTGAGAGAGACTTGAAAATACCAATGCATTTTAATTTTATTCCTATGACTATTAATGTAATACTTGTGCTTGGTGATTTTGCTACATTTATCATTAAATTTTTCTTTTTTAATAACTATCCCTTACATACTTTAAAGGATTTCTGAAATTTAGATTATCTTCTAGGACTTTCTTTTTCTTAACCACATCTATGCTTATATGTTGTGAAATTACTATAAGATATGATAATCTCTCAACTAAAGCTCCTGTGTTCCCAATGGGCCTCTCTCCTCTGACATACTGTGAACTAAAGAGCAAGACCAATGCATTTTTCTGGTGTCGGACTGAGGAAGCATTTTAGCCATGATTCCAATGGAACAGAAGCAGAGAGGCAAAAGAAGTTTATGTTTATAAAAACATGTCAAAATTTGAAAAGCAATGATAATACAAACATTACTTGCCAAGGACCATTTAGATCTAAGCATTTCAGTTAAAAATAATGTTTCTAGAGCTTATTAAATCTTGTATTGGAATCTGTGCTTTGGATTCAAGCTGGGATGTTTTATTTTTATAAAAACATTTGTGTTCATTGTGTCTGTATTTAATATATAAAATACCAGAGTATAGCTATTGAAATGTTAAATTAAAATTTCCAGATTTAATTTTTAGAAGTTTAAATTAAATTTATATTCATGCTATCCAAATTAAAATACAGGTAGCCACTGTTAAATAAACAAAAAATGTTACCCTTCTTGAGTTGTTCTATTTTTTACCATGCTGTTCTTTCACAGAGTTTTAATATTTCTGTTACTTTTTTGTACATGTGAAAAACAGTAGTAGCAACAACAACACATCAACAAGAGTAACAGTAATTTTTGAAAATTTACTCAGTGCATGAAATAGTATACACATAAAATCTTATCTCTCATAGTATTGTCATGACTATATATTACTCCCATTTTACCAAAAATACTGAGTCTTATATATTTAGAATTTGTTTTGAGTACTTGAATTCACTTGTGTAAGGCTATATTTGACAAAATTCAATAATTATTGTGTTGTGCCTCTTACAAACATGGATATAATTACAGTTTCCTATCACTTATCCTTTAGTGTAGGGTTTTACACTGTGCTCAGTCACTAAAATTAAATGGCCCTGAAGACCCAGCAACTTAAGCCATAAGACATTGTCGTCTACAGAATGAAGTTATAACCAAATTTTTAAAAATAGTTGCTTATTTAAATTAATAGATTTTGAAGTTCTAAAGTAGTTTTTGAGGTATACCTTTACACATTGTAACAATTCTATTTGTAGATTCTAAGCATAAGGCTGCACCATATAAAGTACTGAAATTGTTTTTATGGGCTATATGTATATTCTAATATTTAGGCTTAAACAGTAATATTAGGATCAATTTTCTGAGCACTCTACTATACCCTACTCAACTCTTCTCTATTATGTTCTAGCCTAAATTATGATAAATTTTGATAAAAGGCATGGTCTTTACTGTATGCCTTTATGCTAAGGATCATAATTCATGCTAAACATCATGAATTATGTTTTTGGTTGTCAGACTGACCATGTCTTAAGATTGATCTGAACATATTGACTGCATTAGAAACTCAGTGTATCTGTGGGTTTTTATAAAATCTTTAAGAAGTGATGAATTATAGCTTGTGAGTGATTCAGCCATGGGAAGTGAAACCAGATCTTTGCTTAAGAACCTATTTTTGGTTTTTACAGATAAATTCCATGGGCTAAACTTTTAATTATGGCCAGCTATTTTTATTTTTTTAAGATTTCATGTATTTATTTTTAAAGAGAGGGGAAGGAAGGGAGAAAGATAGAGAAGTATCGATATGAGAGAGAAACATTGATTGATTGCCTCTCGCACACTCCCCAACCAAGGACACTGCAACCCAGGCATGTGCCCTGACCAGGAATCGAACCAGCCACTGTTCACTTTGCAGAATGACACTCAACCAACTAAGCCACACTGGTCAGGGCAGGCCAGCTATTTTTAAATCATCATTTTGTAACTTCCTTAGTGCAGTCAAAAATAGGCCAAATTAATTGAATGAAGAGTGACTGAAAGCTTGTCTTCATCTGCTACACTTTAACACATATATTTAATATCTTATAGTAGAATCAGTTATGATGAATCCTTAAGGCTAATGTCTAAAAACTGTCTCTGGGCAGACAGATATTAGTCGTATCTGTCTACATATATTAGTCATATATTAGGTGATGTTCTGCATTTATTAGGTGATGTTCTGCATTTATTCAGTTACCATTAATCTGTATCATAGATCAATCTCTACTAAGATTAGTAACACTAGATGAAGAAACTTGTGACAGAAAAGCTCCACGCTAAGGTCAGAGAGAGCTAGTATCTTATTTAACTCTGACCTCTTGACAAACAGCAGGACACTTGGACGCAGTTAGGTAATTTGTTTTTGTTTTTGTTTTAACGCTGAATATTCAGAACACATACCCTGGTGAAAAAGCAGACATAGGGAGTCAGGTACTAGGTAAGTAGAGAGAGAGAAAAAAAGGGAAACAGTAGAGGAAGAAGGATGGAAAAAATGGGAGGAAGGAGGGAAGAAGAAAAGGAAGGAGGGAATTCATTTGGAAGTATCACATCACCTGGAAATAAGAAAAATGTTTTACCAAAATAAATCCCTACTGGGTAAATGTCAGACAGGTGTTGTAATTCAGTGGCACTGCTTGTTCAAAGTTTGAACTGTGCTCTGCTGACTGGAAGGGTTGTTTTTGGAGAGTAAAATGGGAAGGGAACAGGATTTTGAAGAGAGCTGACTTTTACTATTTTGGAGATTTTGAGAGTTGAAAATGGTACTTCAATTACTGAGTGGAATATATTTTAATTTAAAGAGATGATTAATTGTAACTGCAGAAATGGGGAAGATTTCTGCTCTCTTGTAGTACTGTCATTTTAAATTCTCCTTAATGTTTGTAACAAAAATATATCTGGCATTGTATATACTTACTAATTATTAGCTGTTTTTTTTTAAAAAAAACAAACTTAAAATATCAAAAGACCATTTGTATCTCAATTATACCTCTTATGATAATTTTTCGCCATCTTTTTTATGTGTGGCTAATTACACAACAAGCTGTTCTTTGGAGTAAAGAACAGTTTACTCACTTGCTCATCAGTCAAGAATAATTTTATGGTACCTGGTAGTACGTGTCAAGTTAATTTACAAATATTGTCTAATGAGGCTAAAAAGTGAATAACGATACGATCATGTTTCACTTCATCAATTGCAATCATTTGTATGTTTGGATTATGTCCACTCAATGTGGGTGGGATAGCCATTACTATCTTTTTCTAAGAAAATGCTCCTCAATTTTAAAAGTAAGTTGTATCCTCTGGAGTTTCTAGTACTGGGAGCATATTCATACAAAATTTGCACAAAAGATCTGCTCAATATGGACAAAGCCTTGGTATATTACTGAATACAGCTGAAGTAAAAAACAGTGTTTGTTAATATCAGGTTAATCACTACAGATCCTGCCAAGCTCTCAGAAAGTTCTATTTTGTATAGCCTACTATTGGAATAAGAATGGTGTCCTTTCGTTATTGTTGTTCAGTTTAAATACACATGTTCTTGCTAACTTCCGAGCACCAAAGACCACTTTGTATGTACCTTATACTTCGATAACTGTTGTCCCACCTTAACTTATTAATAATCATTTTTACTTATTCGATACAGGTAATGGATTAGGAATTAGAATTGTGGGTGGTAAAGAAATCCCTGGACATAGTGGAGAAATTGGAGCCTATATCGCCAAGATTCTTCCCGGGGGAAGTGCAGAACAGACAGGGAGGCTTATGGAAGGTAAGAATAAGGATTTCAAATAAATTAAAATAAATGAACTCATATAAACATATACTAACTTAATATGCACATTCCTTCTTTTTTGATGTCTAGGAAATCTTTTTCTTATGGTTGGTTGTGACCCTTTTGTATAGGAACAGAAAAGAAGATAAGCCCACAACTGCATTCGTCTTCCAATCGTATTGTCCTTTTGGCAGGTGGTTTGCTATGGGAATGTATCTTCTTTAAGAAATAGTAATTAGTCAAGATTTTTTACTGACTGGGGCAATATAAATAAAAGGTACCTTGTTGTAGGTATTAATGTTTCATGAATTCCAATAAAAATTATGTTGAAATCAGTGCTATAAAAATATCTGATGATTCAGTACATGTTCAAGTCAAGTCAGCAAGTTATGGACAAGCCAAGGGCCAAATCCATCTGCTGCCTGTTTTCATAAATATTGTTTTATTGGAGCACAGCCGGAATCATTAATTTACATATTGAATATGGATGTTCTCCACTGTAGTAGCAGAACTGTATTCACGAAAGAGATAGCATGGTCTACAGCGCCTAAAACATATACCCTTTGACCCTTTACAGAAAAAATTTGCCAACTTCTGTGCTAAGTACTGTCTACTTTGGATAACATTCCCCTCGTTACGCCATAAGCATTTTATTTATTTTTATTTTATTTTTTAATTTAATTTAATTTTTTCCATCACCATTTATCCCCCATACCCTCTTCTACCTCCACCCACTGCCCCTCCCCCCCAATCACCGCAGTGTTGTCTGTGTCCCTGAGTTCTTTCTCTTTTTCTTGTTTGCTTAACTCCTCCACCCCCAGCCCCACAAGCAATCATAAGTATTCTAAAATAGTGAACTTTACAGATGTATCTAATAGCCCATAAAGTTAATATTTGATTAGTTTCTTTCACTGAAATTTTACAGCTTGAATCACAAAATGCCCAATGATAACTTTTACTTGTTAATTAGATGATGCAGTCATTTGCATTTTCCAAACCATAGTGTATACTTTGGAAGTTTTGAGTGATATTGTTTATAATGAACAATTTTTATCATAAAGTAGCCTCAGCTGGTCCTTTTATTGTAACTGTAAATTATTTATTTGAAATGTGCTTTTCTGTCATTTTATAATTTAATAAAATTTCACCTGTTACTGCTTAAATTTTTTAATTATATTAAAATTATTCACTGTCATTGTCATTAATTAACAGTATTGGAACCCCCCAAAAAGTGTGTGGCTGTTTTGATAGACTATTAGAATACTCACAGACTTGAGGCAGTATTTATCATAGTGTTCCCCTCAACCAGCTCACACACCTTTTTCCAACTTCACATTCAGTGTCGTCACACTGATGGCTTCAGTTGGCCACAGTGAGAGTATTTATAACATGGAAATAGGCCAATGCTGTAAATCAGGCCATTTGTGTTTGTTTATTTGGTTGTTGGTTTTCAGAATTCCACTTACCAGGATATTACCAAATATGTTGCTAAAAGCATAAGATGAAAAATATTCTAATAGTATTCATAAAATAGGGAAAGTTAGAAGAGGTAGCCAGATAGCTAAATGAAGGACTGGAGGCTACACTGTATGCATCAAGATGTAAAGATACTGAGTAGAGCACTGGGTCTATATGAATTGTCTGGGACTGTAATACTGTCATCTCCGATGCTACTACTCTTTTTGTGTTGCAGTCTGCTTGAGATACAGGAACTGAGACCCATTTTTAAGGGTGGTAGTGACATGATTGTTCTCATATAACATACTCCAGAAAGCAGTGAACATTCTTATTTTTAAATAAAATTTGCAGCAGTGACCATGCCTGATATAATTTGACAGGAATACTTGAATGACTTAAAGATAAAATTTCATACCCTTCTTTTCATTTACACCATGGAAATAGACAAGTGCTATAAATTGGGATGATTTTAAACACAATTTCAACAAAGTATACTGTGGTCAGGTAATGCTCTTTGCACTTGGTAGCTTATATGGCCATTTTTAAGTTCATAAATTTAAAAACAGATATAATACAAACTTATTCAAGAGAAAAAATTGAAATGTACCTAAAATTATATTTGTGATTTTACAAACTCAAAGACCACCACAGAAGTCCTCATCTTTTTGGGAACTAGTAGTTTTGTAGTTTATCTAATTGGTTTAAGTGGGGAATTATTAATAACTATGTCCATATGATTTAAGTTTTTATTTTTATTAATTATGTTATTAATTAATTTTCTAAAAGCTTCCTCTGATTAGAGTCCAGTTCTTTCATAACCTACACCCATAATTCTTATTGATGATTTCCAGCTTTGCTTTACTTATTCTTATAACATAGGCCTTTAATAAAACACTTAGTAGTATTTCTATCAGGTTTATGATATTATCTTGACTGTCAATATTTAGGTCCTGATTTTGAAACATTAAATATTTCGAGGACTAACTTTGACATATGACAAATCACTTATTTTCTCCCACCCATATGTTCTGCGCTACCAGGCTCAAATGATGATGGTTTATTCTTTTTATGTCCAAAGATGAACTGACTAGAAGGCCGTCAGCCACGTGACTCTTCATAAGCACTTACTGTGATTAGACCAGTGCATTCTCTGCATGTGTGTGTGTATTGTGTGCATAGTTATATATAGTTTTTAATATATGATTGATTTATATTTGTCTATAATTATGAGTTCGATGTATACATGATATCTTTAGAGTCATCAGCCTCAACCCCTAATGGATTATCAAAAATGTTCAAAGTATTAGATTGGTTGAGATACAACTCTGCTTTTTATGCCAGATGTGAGGAATTTCTGTAATAATACTGATTTTTGGTCCCGGAGTTTGGGGTTTTTTTAATTTTCAAATTTTTTTCACTTCTGCTGATTGGTTTAAAAATGATTGAAGGCAATAAAGATCATTAATTTCAACAGTATGAGTTTAATTCTTTTCTAAGGAAAAATTATATGTCCAGTTTATGACCAGATAGATAGATAGATAGATAGATGATAGATAGATAGATAGATGTGTTTGTGTTGATGTGATTTAATTTCTCCAACTGTGCAATGAACTCTAGGTAGACATAGAGATTGATTTGACCTCTTCTGGTTGTATCTTTCTGCGTTCATGATTACAAAGGTATATAGACTGAGTCTTTAAGATTCAGTATTTTTTCTAGCTGATTTAAAACATGCCTGACAATTGGTTGACTATAGAATTTATAGACTCTGCTTTTTTCCTCTCCCAACTCTACAGCTGTTGTTCAGAAATAGTTTGGGTCTGCTGTGTTTTGCGTTTGGTCATTTCTCCTGTAACAGGCTGTACAGACGCATGGGAGCTGACGTGTTAACACTCTTGCAGTGCTCGATTTGCGTGGATTCTACTCCTTGTTAATTTGGAGGAGAGCAAGAGTACCTTCCAATTTCCTCAAGCTTTTTAACCTCTGGATTTAAAACATACTGACCAATCATGTAGGTTATCTGATGTTCATAAATGAAATATTATTCTGAAAGTAATCATTTATGTAACTAACACTAAATGGAATTAGAAAAAAAATCCCAAGTATATTTTCTGAGTCATTGCTCTGATTATTTTTTTAAAGAGTTTTATTCAACCTCCTGTTGAAAAATCTTTCTGAACAAGGCCGTCTCATTAAATAATCTTGAAGAATTTTGTTTTCAGAACACTGAGAATTAGTAATAATTGTTATTACTATACTCAATAAATTAGGTTGTACTCAAGAAATTGGTTTCAAAACATTTCTAATAATACTTTGTATACCATCTCCTAAACTAAAAATGACATGAATAGTGTCCCATTAATCAATATTTCCTGAACCAATCTTTTAGTATTACAACAGTCTACAATGATTTTCTAAAAGATCTCTGGCAATCGGGTGCGTGAGGGATCCTTATCTTCTACTATTTTAAACCTTATTTCCCAGGAACATTTAGTAACATTCTTAACAAAATACTGGACAAAAAAATAGTCTTTTCATACCTATTATTCTTCCTTTCAATGCATGAAATTGGTCTTTGTTCTGTTGAGAAAATGAAGGCAAAGATCTGGAGGATTGAACTACAAATCTAATTAAATGTCTAAAGTGCCATTTCTTGGTATTTGCTTTGTCTAAAAATTTAATAATTTTCGAATAATAGTGTCAGGGCCATGAAATGTTCATCAAAATTGGGGTTTCAAGTGATATCAGGTATTTTCTCATATGGGTCTTTGATATTGTTACTTCGTTTTAAACGAGTTTGAGCATCGAAAAGTACATTGAATATATGGACTCCGAATGCATATTTATAGCTTCCACCTCCATTTTAAGTGTTCACCCTTAGGTAAATGACTGTAAACCTTATTTATATTATAATATCAAAACAAAGTTCAGTATACTCAACACTTTAAATAACGGCTTCAAAAAATTAGATGCTTCCTCTGTCATATGCTTACTTTTCTCTAGACTCTCACCTGGAGAAACTTACTGAATATCATTACAATTTTAGGAAGTTTTGAATTCATGACAGGGTTTTAAATTTCATTTTCTTTATAAATAACTCTTAATATATTCTTCTCACATCAAAGTTCCAACCATCTCCAAATATGGGGAGTCCATAATGCAATTTTCGGTATCTCATGACAAGCACACACTTTATTTTTTATAAGACAAAAACCAGGTTCAGTTTTCTTCATGTTCTGTACTTGGTGCATATATCTGTTTTATTCCTTGACACTGAATTTTATTTTCTGCATATTCAGTGCCTAGCACAGTGCCTAGTGAAACAAATCTTGAAGCACTATATGTAGAAATGAGTTATGTAACTAACTCATTGCTTTTTATGCCAGATTCCTTTTCAGTTATAAAAATTGGGTGCTTATTAAGATATCATTCCTCAGAGGACTAATGTGAAGCAAATAAAATGATGCATGTAGTCACGTTCTACTATTTGTAAAGAGCCATGTACACTTGGTAATACTTGGTTGGATTATTTTTCAGACAAGATGTACAAAGTGGAAACTGTTTCCTCTGGGCACAGGTTCATAAAACGTTGAGCTTAACTGCTCATAGATTTACATAAACGTACTGTAGTATTCTTTTTCTTGTTTGTTTGTGTTTTGCTTTGAATTTAAACTCAGATGCCAGGAGTGGGGGTAAGGGATTGGATTGTTACTGACAGAGAAAAAGCCCTCTAGTCTGGAAAACGCGCCGCCACTTCCCTCTGCAGGGGCAAAGTGTAAGAAAGGGATTTTTCTCGGGCAGTTCTCTGGCCCAGAATCTCCCCAATCGTTGTGCTTGCTGGCGGTTAAGAGAGGGTGATGGGCACAAGTCACAGAAGTTTTATATTTGAAATTAAAATCTTGATCTCAAAGTAGTAAGTAATATGTGGAAGTGTTTGGTGCCTGGCACATCTGTTTCTAGTTCATTTGCACTAAACAGTGAGTGTGTTTTGCTCTCAGTCTTGTATAAGTTTTTACTGACACAACGCAGTGGTTGCTTTCTTTATTACGTGGTAATCAAGAAAGTCAGAATCTGATGTTTACTAATTCATTAAAAATAGATGTGCCCTGGCTGGTGTGGCTCAGTGGATTGAGTGCTGGCCTGTGAACCAAAGGGTCACTAGTTTGATTCCCAGTCAGGGCACATGCCTGGCTTGCAGGCCAGGTCCCCAGTGGGAGCACGTGAAAGGCAACCACATATTGGTGTTTCTTTCCCTCTATTTCTCCCTCCCTTACCCTCTGTCTAAAAATAAATAGTCTTTTTTAAAAAGAAAAGAAAAGTTTAAGAAAAATAGATGTGATTTTCCTTAGCCTAAGCCTCCTCCCCAATCAGAAAAACTGCCTTGTAAGATTCTCACGACTTATTCACACGTTTCTTCTCCTCACATATGGAGATGCCAGCTCAACACCCCATATCTGTTCCTCCTTCCCTGATGGGAGTGGGGCAGAGGGAGCTTCTTTGCATTTGTGGTTTGGTGTGTGCAATTTAACACTTAATCAAGTGCTGACCTGTAATTTTTATTACAAATGTCAAGTGTACAAAAAACCTGTAAAAAATAATATGGCAAACAACCAGGTACCCACCATACTATGTTAAGTCTTAACATTTTGCTGTATTTGTTTCATATTTTAGGAGATATAAGTACCTATAAATCAATTAAGGCCTCTTGTCATCATCCCACCTCTCCCAAACCTTTCTTAGAGCCTGGAAACCTCTCCGGTTTTCTCATCTGTGATTTGCCAGTTCTTTTGTTTATTATTTAATTGGTTTGTTTGTATATTTTAAATTGAATTTAGGGACTCTTTATAAATTCAGTGGATATAATTCTTTGTCAATTATGTAGGCTATAAATACCTTATTCTAGTCTGTGGCTTGTATTTTAAGTTTCTGTATTTACTTTTTAAAGAAGTTGGAAGTTTATATAGTTAAATTTGTCATTTTGTTTCTATTAAGGTTGATAAATATCCTAAATTGTTTAAGAAGTTCTCCTTGTCTTACAGTCTTCAAAGTTGAGTTCTTTGTCCTGGCCTTACTGGTTGTCAGTGTCACGCTGTTCTAACTCTATCTGTACATTAAGTTCTGGCACACAGTAGGTGGACTTACATAATGCTGATCTTAAAAACCCTCTTGAGACAGTTCTTGACCTTCGATCTTGCTTGTACGTTCTAGAACCAGCTTGTTGATTTTCAGGAGAATCTCTGGAGCTTTGATAGTGATTATATTAAGGATACAGATTAATCTGGAATTTTTTTTCACATTGAGTCATGTCTATTTGAGTGTTCAATGGTTTCACAATGCTGGACATTTCTTCTACCTACCTAAAGACTTAATGATTTATTCTGAATCCATACAATAAAATTAGAACATTAAAAAATGAACACATAGCAATTGTTAAATTTAATACTTTTCTATCATTTTATATCAACTTATAACATTATCATATCTCTAGAAAAGTCAAAGTAGATAAATATAACATAAATAAAATACTGTCTTTTAAGAAATATAATGGGCCAAACTTAATCATCTATGTGCATTTCATTGATTTTAATCTTTATTTAATCACTGAGTTTCTTGAACTTATTTTCCAAATTATTTTTCCTGGTATTATGTATCATAATATCATAATTTTGAAATATAATATAGTGCTATACTTTTAAAATTCAAAATTTTTAATAAAATAACAATACATCTAAACATCTAAACATTGCCGTAAGAACTAAACATCTTTTAGGCAATGAATCTGAAACAATTATTTGTTTATATTGATAGGTTCTCCAATTAGTCGGAAGTTATTTTAATAAAATACTTTAAAGAAAACTTGTATCTACATCATCATGATTATTATTATTATTGGTATTTAAATTAAATTTGTTTGGAAAATTTTTGGAAAGCTATTTGGCATTAAGGTGGTAATATAGTGTTAGGATGTGAATGTAACTTCAACAACCTTCTTAATGAATCGGTGGGAATATAGGAGAGCAAGAAGTAAAAACCGGTGATAGCCCGTGTTTGCTTGTGGATTTAGCCAGACCTGTATGGAAAGTTAGCCTCTCACAAGCTCATAAAGCTTGTGAAGAAATGAGTTCATCTTTGTTTGTCCATATGCTGTCTGTGAGGAAATGTGCCTGTGTCATAAGTTCTAACTCATGGATATTTTTAAACTGTTGTTTCAATGCAGGTGATATTGGTCCAGCTAGCTAGCTTTTGCTAAAGATGAACTTGACAGGGTTCTCTGGTAAGAAATCGCTGTTGGATTTATGGTTGAGAATCAGTATTGGAGTGAAGGTGAAGTTAGCTGTGTTTATCGTGGTGGTTTTGATTTTAGAAGTTGGCCTCTGGAGCTCCTTGTCAGAAAGACATGCATGGGTGAAGAAGAGCTAATTCCAGTAGTATTATTGGAAGACACAGTCCTGTGTGACTAAAGGGAGAATGTTCCTAGGCAAGAAAGTCTCTATTTCTGCTTATGCTTTTTTGGCATATGTTACAGATGGCATGGCAGAGATCAAGGTTGGCGACCAAGAAACACACCACACAGATGAGTGAGCTTCCTTGTTCTTGTTCCAGGGGGATAACCAGGTACGGATTGGTAACTAGCATGAGATTTCTCAAAATTCCCGCAAGCTGGTGCGTTAGGTACATGTGACACAAGGTCATATTTTATGTTGATACAAAGCTTTTCTAATATTTAGGGAACTACCTTCTGGGAAGAAAAATATAAAAGTTGGGTATCTGAATGGATAGGTTGTAATATATTATTTTTAGTGATCATACTTACTTTGACAGGATATTAATGATTAGCTATATTCCCAAGAAAGATTTATTTAAAAATTTATTAGAATAACATTATATTAGAGTTATAACATTTCTGATAAGGACATGAAGAAAAGTAAATAATTGACCTGATTTATACATTTTAGTATGCGTAATACTCCAAACTTTACTTTGATTGCTTTTATTGGCAAGAATGACATACCTTGAAATATTTGTGTATGTCTAAG
Source organism: Desmodus rotundus (assembly GCF_022682495.2). Taxonomy (NCBI): domain Eukaryota; kingdom Metazoa; phylum Chordata; class Mammalia; order Chiroptera; family Phyllostomidae; genus Desmodus; species Desmodus rotundus. The sequence goes on from NC_071392.1 coordinate 39,108,825, forward strand.
TGGTACTGCCTCTGTGCTTAAATTTCTAGATTTTTAAAATAATAAGCCATAGAACCAGCTTTATTGTTTAATCCTGTCCCAAAGATATGTTTATTGACTTTAGAAAGAAGTTTGTGGGGAGAGAAAGAGAAAGAGAGAGAGAGAGAGAGAGAAACTTCAATGTGACAAACATCAATCAGTTGCCTCCCTTATACGCTCCAACCAGGGACTGAACCTACAACTTAGATATGTGCCCTGACCAGGGATCGAACCTACAACCTTTGGTATATAGGATGATGCTCCAACCAACTGAGCCACCTAGCCAAGGCCAAGCTACATTTTGTATGTGTGTGAACTTGAAGTGGTTATTTTTGAAGCAAGGATGATGAACACTCTATTTAATATCCATACCAAATCTCTAATTGCCCATGCTTTAGCTTCAATGACAAACAGAGAAAATATTTTTAGAGTCAGACATATCAATGTCAATATTTAAATCCAGCTCTGGTACATCCTGTCTGGATAACTTGTTTAATTTTTGGTGCCTTGATGTTCTCTTTGGGTAATTAGGGTAATAACAGTCTTGGCAAAATGGTCTTTAGATTTAGAAATAATTTTTCAGAAACATGTAATATATTGTTTATCATAGTGTTTCACATAAGTGGTGAAAAGACTGGGCTTACCTTCACTTTGGAGATCGTTGATGGTGAGAAGAACATTTGCTAGACTAAGCTTGAATTCTGTATCCCCCATGTCTGTGCATGCTTAGGTAATCGACCATGGTCATGTCCAAGTTCTCAACTGCAGGGACTTAGGTTACTCATAATGGAAAACAGAACCAAACTTGAAATCAGAAGACTCTGAATTAATGCCATTTTCATGACTTCCGGCAAGTTACTTGTGTTCTCTGAGACTCCTTTTATGTCACCTGCAGAATTAAGAGGTTTCAACCTATTTCACCTGTCTCACAGGGTTACCAGTAAGGGTGAAAGGTGATGTATTTTGTATGCTTTGTTTACAGCACTAGTGTAGCTGTTTTGTTGAGGATAGATATTTTCATAGATGACTATTAATGTTATCATTTTCAGGCTTTCTGTAAGGGAATCTTGAAATGCTAGAGGTATCTGCTATAATTGTATATTATTTTAAATATCAGACTTCCATAAATAAAAAATATATTAAAATGCATGAAGCAATTATGCCATTTCTCATGTAATTATATCACCACCTAAACATAAAGCCATAGTTTTGGCTAATCTTTTAAAAGGTTTCTAAATTTTTCTCCTCATCAACAAGATAATAATCAGTAAACTTCATGCTCTTATTAAAATCTGTGGGCATGAATACAAGTGAATATCTGTTTGTGTAACTTTCATGTAACTTACATGGTCATGTAAAACTTTGACTGAAAACACGTCTTATTAGTGAACAGCATCCTGGCATAGGTGTCATATGTCTGGCTCCCAGTGTCTGGTCCAATCTTTCTTATCAATTCCTTTCGTGTGTGACTTTTGAAAAATCACAGAAACTGGGTATTCAGTGTTAAATGTAAGGGATCCTGCACAAGATCCTTCTCTTGGGTTGGCCAAAAAATCCATTTAGTTTTGTGGGTGGGGTTGGTAAAATAAAAGACACATTTTCAATGTTCACCAATAACTGGTTTAAATATTATGAGTGTGTCGGCTACCTCCTCCATGGTATAACGTCAATTGCTCTCAATTAATGTCTCAATTTGATTCTGATCAACTTTAACTGGTCTATCTGACCATGGAGCATCATCCAGTGAGAAATCTCCAGCACAAAACTTCACAAACCACTTTTGACACATTTGATCAGTCACAGCACCTTCTCCATGCACTGCACAAATCTTTTTTTTGCATTTCAGTTGTGTTTTTACCTTTCTTGAAATAATAAAGCATAACATACCAAAAATGTTGCATATTTTCTTCTACCTTCAATGTTAAAATGGCTACACAAAAATTCACCAATTTTGGTAAGGTTTTTTAATGCATGCCGATATGACAGCTGTCACAATACAATCTAACAAAATTGTTTTTATTGAAGTTTAAGACAACTGAGTGCTACTAGAGCCATCTTATGGAAAAAACTTGATGAGTGTTTTGGCCAACCCAATATAGTGTGTACTTAGGAGGCACCTTACCTCATGAAGAGTTGTGGGGAAGAGATTGTGCCTTGAGGAGAGACACGTAGTTAAGGTTTGGAAAAGGGAGGAGAGAGAGTAGTATGGGAACCATGACAAGCTGGGGATGTTACATGATAGAAATTGAATCACTAGAATTAAGAATGTTAAATTAATTATATGGGATAAAAGAAAAAATAAGATCAGAATGGAAAATTATGACACTAAGAAAATTTAAGTCTGAAGTCTACTCCATCAGTTGTAGTGGCCCCTTACAAAGCTCCAGGAGTTTCTAAGGAATATACAATGTTTGTGGTGCTTTTCAGATTTTTAACATTTGTAATTTGTTGTGATTGCTTTTGTCCTTTTAACAAATATTCACTTATATCTAATTTTATATTCATAATTTTAGATTTTTATTAAAATTGCACAATCCTTGGGCCTTGTAAAACTTGAATTCATCCCTGCATTAGATGTTGTTTCTTATCGGGAAAAGACATTGAGATACTCAGAGCAGAATTATGAGGCGCTACTGATATTCAGTAATAATAGGGTGAAAGGGCACATGGAAGGGATAAGCAGGGAGTTCAGAAAAAGATTTTAAAAGTTTGTTGTGGAGTAGAGGTAAGATGATTGGGAATACTGGAAACAAAGAATGAAATGGATCAAAACATTTATTCAGTAACTACTGTGTACAGGTATATCCTAGAATGATCGAGAATAATAGGATTCTGTTTTACTTTCAAGGTGCTTGCAGTATAAATGCAGAGGAGATATTCATTGTGGAAGAAAAGTTTGATCAGGGTCTGAATGACTAGAGTATGAAATAAATACAAAGAACTGGAGAAAGATACCTGGAAGGAAACAAAACCCTTTCTTTAATGACTTTTATTTGGTGACATAAAAGAATTCAGATTAAAAGCTTTCTTTGTGCTTCAGTGAGAGAAATAGAAATGCAGACTACATTGTCCGCTTCTGCATACATTACAACCAGAACTGTAACTAGTAGGGCTTACAGACATCCCTCGTCCCAGGCCACAGAATTCCAGGTAACTTTCACATGATTTCTAAGAACAGACTGCGACGTCCCCAGGGAAATGAACTGTGCAGGAACTAAATTAGATCTTTCTAGACTTCCATCTGTGCAATGTGCTAATTTTTAAGTTAGTTCAACATGTTTTTTTTTTTATTGTTGTTCAAGTATAGTTGTCTCCATTTTCACCCCATCTTTGCCCCCCACCCCACCCATCCCCACCTCCCACCCTCATTCCTACCCCCTTTGGCTTTGTCCACATGTCCTTTATACATGTTCCTTGATGGACCTTCCCCTATTTTCCCACATTATCCCTCTCACCTCTTACCTCTGGTTACTGTCAGTTTGTTCTTTAATTCAATGTCTCTGGTTGTATTTTGCTTTTTTGTTTGTTTTGTTGATTAGGTTCCACTTATAGGTGAGATCATATGGTATTTGTCTTTCACTGCCTGGCTTATTTCACTTAGCATAATGCTCTCCGGTTCCATCCATGCTGTAGTGAAGGGCAGGAGCTCCTCCTTTCTTTCTGCTGCGTAGTATTCTATTGTGTAAATGCACCACAGTTTTTTGATCCACTCATTTACTGGTGACATTTAGATTGCTTCCAGCACTTGGCTATTGTGAATTGTGCTGCTGTCAACATTGGGGTGCACAGGTTCTTTTGGATTCATGTTTCAGGATCCTCAGAATATAATCACAGCAGTAGAATTGCCGGGTCAAAGGGCAGTTCCATTTTCAGTTTTCTTAGGAAATTCCATACTGTTTTCCACAGTGGCTGCACCAGTCTGCATTCCCACCAACAGTGCACTAGGGTTCCCTTTTCTCCACAACCTCACCAGAACTTGTTTGTCGATTTGTTTATGATGGCCATTCTGATTAGTGTGAAGTAATCAGAAGGTATCTCATTGTGGTTTTAATTTGCATCTCTCTGATGGCTAGTGATGCTGAGCATCTTTTCGTACATCTCTGAGCCCTCTGTATGTCCTCCTTGGAGAAGTGTCAGTCTAAGTCCTTTGCCCATTAGTTCAACATACTTATGGAGTACTCTTATGTTCCACATAGTGATGAGTGCTAAGGCAGAATTATTCTATAGAAGTGCAGGTTTTTACTTCAGCACTCAATGAATTCAGATTAAAAGCTTTTCCTATTTATGTCATACTGAGAGTATGAAAGTAGGTAATATTTATGGTAAATTTTCTCTTAATCTACCTTTGTGTTCCTTTCCTTTTTATTCTTTCCTAGATTTTTGTCACTGTCAGCTGTCACACTTGAATTTGCTGAGTACCATCACTGATTCACTTATTCTTTCAGTAATTCATTTTTAGTGCCTGCTATAGAGAGCAATCTCACTGGGTTCTGTGGGGACATAGGACATAAATAAAGAGAGCATGGACCATATATTGTGGTAGGTGAAGCAGAAAATAACATTTATTATACATGTCATATATTAAGTGGTAACATGTGATGAAGTGAAAAATATAACAGTGAGGGTGGGCATGGCATGTAGGCGGGTGGGGCTGCACTTTTAGATGCGGTGGCCAGGAAAGGCCTCACCAAGAAGGCAAAATTGAGCAAAATCCCCAAGGAAAGGAAGGAGCGAGCCAGGAGTTACCTGTATTAAAGTCAGAGGAATGAAAGGGCCAAGGCCTAGAGCAAGAGCATGCCTAGTGTGTGCAAGAAACAGTAAGACAGCGAGGAGGCCATTGTGGCTGGAACTGAGTGAGCGTGTGAGAGAAAGGACAGCAGGCATTTCAATCAGAGGAGTAACAGAGGTAGAATGTTGTAGGACATTGTAAGGAGTTCAGCTTCTGCTAATGTGAGGTGAGAATCCACTGGGCTGACGCAAGCTGAGGGACGTTTAAACAGGATCACTCTGACCTTTGTGACGAGAACAGTTTAGAGGACTAAAGGATAGAAAGAAGGAGAGGGGATACAAAGCTATGGTAATAACCCAAGCATGAAATGTGGCTGTTCAGACCAAGGTGGGAACAGGGGATGTGGTGATAAATGATTATGTTATATCTCATACATTTATAAATGTTAATGCAATACAGCATGTATGTTAATTTTAGCTCGATGGAAATGACCTCAATATGTTCATTCTTTCTTTTTTGACACATAGTATTCAAATTTAGTAGGCAAAAGCATTTCACCATTAAAAAAAATACTTAAATCCTTACATAATATAACAAAACTACAAAATAAAACATGAAAGAGACTTATACTAGCTTTCTGAATTTGGGAGTGACAAAGGGAAAAAAGGCATACACCCTTTCAAACTGCAGAATGTCATTAAAATAACAATTTGATTATTGTAACCTTTCCTCTTATGTCTTATATTATCAAATTAATTAAGCCCAAGTTCAGTGTGATCTACCAGGCCTTTTGCAGCGTACACCAACTTGTTCAACTCATCCTTGCCCATCCCACCCCCAAGTCTCAGCTCCCTACCCATCACCCATGTTGGGGTTATCTTTACACTGGAATTGGGATCTCATTTGCCTTATGTGAGCATTTATTTGTTCATGATGGTCCTGCTCCTTTGTAGGAGAAGTCAGGTCATAAGTAATAACTGATACCATGTGTAACCCATAATATAGTCCTCTTTTTGATACACACTGACTAAACATTTTTGGACTTCATGTAGTTAATCATAGTTAAATACCTTTATTTCTAATGATTATACACTTAAATCTAAGATATTACCTATAAAAGTAGTCAGAATTTTTAGATATTCTATGTATCTTAAACGTAAAACAGTCCTTAAAATGCCAATATTCTTGAACTTAGATGAGAAATCAGGATAACTAGCTTTTTGAACCACCACTAATATAATTTCTAAAGCTGAGATTTCACATTTGAAAAAAAAAAAAGTGGAATAGTTACACTTACCCTACCTATTCCACTGGATTGCTGAAAAGATAAAATGAGAAAAACTGTGCAAAACAACTTTTAAAAAAAGGTCTTGTATCAGTGCTATTAATGCAAGTAAAATTAATCTAATTTTATTCCCTTTAATCAAAAGAATTTCTTATATTCAGATGGTATGAAAGTCCTTAATAGTTCACCTGGAATATAATGCCATTTTTGTGGTCATAATAGTGTTTGCTTATCAGGTAAAGGAAATAATTTCTCTGCATGAGTTTTATAGAACTGAATAATTATATGATTAACCATGTAATTTATCATTATCACTATATAATGATAACAGAATTAAGACTTGGGTAGGGAGCTGAGACTTGGGTAGGGATGGGCAAGGGTGAGTTGAACAAGTTGGTGTACGCTGCAAAAGGCCTGGTGGATCACACTGAACTTGGGCTTACATAATTTGATAATATAAGACATAAGAGGAAAGATTACAATAATCAAATTGTTATTGTAATGACATTCTGCAGTTTGAAAGGGTGTATGCCTTTTTTCCCTTTGTCACTCCCAAATTCAGAAAGTTAGTTTAAGTCTTTTTCATGTTTTATTTTGTAGTTTTGTTATATTATGTTTTGTTGTTGGGAACCGCCCTGCCTGGTTTCAGAGGCTGTAACCCCTCATGGTTAAGGCTGAGTCAGAGTTGGGACCATAAGCCACTAAGGAGCCAAAGCTTGTCTCCCTGGCAGAAGTGCCACCTCTGCCTACTTCACCCTGCTTGGCCCTGAGCTTGGCCAGTTAGCCAATGACGGGTAAGAATCCTCAAGGGAGGATCAACCTAAGACAGGCTCTGGTCACGGAAGAGGCCTGCAGGGAAGGACTCGGGGGGGGGGGGGGGGGTGGCTGTGGAAAAAGGGGGTGATGGACCCTCGCCCCTTGGCTTTGAAATAGCCTGAGTCCTCATTCTGTCTGCAAGAAGTCTCCTAATCTCTTGGCTGCCTTACTTTCCTTGCCTGACTTAAGCCTGAAGCAATAACAGAGGGCAGTGCAGTCCTGTGCTGGGAGGGGCGGATTCCCTGGGGAATCAGGCCTAACAAAAATACATACATTCCTGTGAAACCTACTTAATTTGTACCCTCAGTTTAAGAGATAAGGGTCCAGACCTGAGATGAGTCTGGCGCCTAAAGTTTTATGGCCCTCTAACTAATTGGCTGTAACTCAGAATAAGCCCTCAGAGTTCTCTGTAAATCTTGTATTGTTTAACCCTTACTGGCTGACAATGATTGATGAGCTTTATCCGTATTCCTATGCGAATGAACCTAATAAAAGCCCCGGGAGAGAGAGGCTCGGGGCCCTTGAGAGAAACGGCCACCTCTCCTCCCCAAGCAGATCATGTCTTGGTAGTCTTTTTCTTCGGCCGTGGCGGAACCCAGGGGGCTGCATTAAAGCCCCCCCCGACATTTTGTTATCATTATATAACGATAATGGTAATAATTATATAATAACTATATTGTGTCTTTGACTCAAAAATAAGCAAAATATAAAACTTAACTTTTTATGCACAGCATTTGACCAAATTGTAATATTTCTGGTGATAACCTCTTGAATTATGATAAATTCCTCTTCTTTTTCAAGGTAAATATTTTATTTTCTTATATTACAGATGAGTATATTTGAATTTTACTTTTGCTGTTGAATTTTGATTGGGGGACTTTATAACTTTCCTTTTTGGAAATGTAGTTTCTTTTTTGTCTCATTTTACACATGATTTAAAGTTACACATCAATAATCAAGGCAAAGTTCTGCACATTTTATCTGTAAGATAATCCTATGAAATGAAATTTATATTGCCCTTTCATGTATGCTCAGTGCAAATGATGCTGCTGCTGATGATGATGATGACTTTGCCAATAGTTCAAACGGTTCCTCTATTTATTAGGAAACTATTTTCCTGGTATAAACCGAAGAAATTTTAGGTTGAAATGCATTGTCTGTGTAGTGGGATGCATTTAAATAACACAACAAGGGAACAGTTCAGAATGCACAAATATCAGAAAAGGTGAAGAACGTAATTAAAGTTAAAATACTTAATGATTCACTGGGGGTACTTACAGCGGAGGAGCAGCCATTAAGGCAAGCATTTCGCACGCACAGTTGTGTCGCGCACCCTGGCTTCCGCTGCCCATCCAATTACCCGTAACCATGAATCTCTGTGGGATCATGAGAGTTATGGGTTAGTCTGTCGCTGTTAGCTGCTCACAGTATTCTTCAGATTTGATGGTATTAATCTATTAATGTCATTTAAATAAAAAGTCAAAAGAAAATATTCATTCTGGGTATTTTAACAGAATAGGTTGGGAAATTAAGAAAAGCATATAAGTTTATGAACTGTAATCTACTTTGAGGAGATGATTACATTATATGCCTATCATTAGATAACTTCATTATTCTACTTTCTTGGGATCAATAAAATGTTACCGGTCTACTGATACCCCTTCTCCCGTCTCATTCAACACATTCTGTACTAGTCTGTTTCAAATAACATATCTAATTTTAAACATTATAAACTATATCCATAGAGCGACATTGGCATCTATACTGATCCTTCTGGGATTTGGGGGCTGGAATGCTAGATTATTTTGGTGGTCATAGTGATTACAAACAAAATCTTATCATGATGATCTTTCTCAAGGGGAACTGCAAATCATGACTAATTCTATTCCCCTATTTACCTTAACTGTTCAAAAAGCATGAATTTGCAAGAGCCATTTCAAAGGGCAAAAATACATTACTATTTTTTCTGTAACTCGGATATGATTAGCTCCAGCCTCCCCTTCATGTTCTGGTGAGAAATTGAATCACATTCATTATTTGATGTTTCCTGCCCCACAAGCTCTGGGAAAATTCCCAGGAAAGGTCTTACACATTCTAGAACACTGGGGTCGGTCCCTATACATTGATCCACACCACTGAGAACAATGTCCAAGACAGCACTATTCTTGAAAGTGGGAGGCTCCCTTAACTGTGACCAAGTTTTACTGAGAGTAGTTCTGCCTTGGCTGAAAGCCACAAAATCTACTGTCATCTTTTCTAATGACACCACACAACTTTTCCTTTGAGTTAATTCGATCTTCCCCGAACCATATGAGCAAGCAGGATGCTGCCCCCTACTACCTTTGCAATATCTCACCACCATGTTGGGGGATGTCACCTCCCTAGAACTGACTCTCCACCTCTTTTTCCTTTCATTTGTTCTACATTCTTTTCTTTCTTTACTTTTTTTAAAAATTGTAATTCATACTATTAACATGAGCTCTCAAAATCTTTAGAGATTTTAGATATTTTAAGTGTATAATACCATATTATCTACAGACATAAAGTTGTTTATCATATCTAAACCTTATATGTTTTACATAACAGAAATTTTGTACAAATTAATTTGAACCAGTTTCTCTCTTTCATATTCTTGGCAACCACAATTCTGTTATTTGCTTCTGAATCTAATCATTTATATGAGAATTTTATAAATGGAATATAAATGGAATTAAATGGAATTTTGTAGTATTTGTCCTTCTGCATCTGGATTATTTCTCCTAGCATGTCTTTAAGATTCATTCATGTGTTTTCATAAGAGTTCCTCTTTTTTAAAGCAGAATAATCTCATTGTGTGTATAAACTACACTTGCTTTGTCTATTCTATTCATCTGTCAGTGGATATTTAGGTTATTTCCACATTTTGGCTGTTCTGTTTAGCACTTCAGTGAACATGGGCATGCTACTCTCGCCTCAAGTTCCTGATCTCAGTTTTTGGTAAATACTCAGAAATGGGATTGTCAGATAAAATGGTACTTCAATTTTTCATTTTAGGTGCTTCAAGTTTTAATTTTTAGGGAACTTAATGGCTGCACCATTTTGTGTTCTAACAGAGTATAAGGGTTTCAATTTCTACACCTTCTCAAAAACACTATTGTTTGGGTTTTTGACAATAGTCATCCTAACAGGTATGAGATGATACACCATTGTTATTGGAATTTGCATTTCCCTAATCATTTATGACATTGAGCAATTCTTCCTACATTATTTTCTCTTCCAGCAGGGATCAGGGTAATTTCCCATCTATGTGCCTGTAGAAATGTGATACGGACTGACTCCTTTTCTGGAATGGAGGAGAGAAAAGAGCTGAGAAAGCTGATCAGATTTTTTTCATTCCTAGTTGTCATTATTTACCCACCATAAAATGATATAGCCACAATAACCTTCTGTTTGTTCAATAATGTCTTCAATGTTTGCAAGCCCAAGTCTTCTAATAATATTATCATCTAGATAATTAATAAAATTTCTAAATAATCTTTCCTTTTTGTAATTAAAATGGTATTATAAATAAACAGATGCGTTCTTTGTGCTCTCTTTTACACATTTGACCACTGTTTATAGTCGGGTAGTCTGGAATGTGGGTTGATTGGCATACATTGAATGAGTTTTCATGTTAACCAATACTAGCATTGGCCTTGGAGACTAAGTTCATATTTCTGCGCTACCGTTAACTAACTGTGTGATGTTAGAAAAGTCATGTTACCTAATGTTTCACTTTTATAATACATTGTATAAAAGACTAAACTAGAGCATCTACAAGGATATTTCCTGATTTATAGTAAGTTTATAAAATGTGTTGTGCTTTTAAACATATAGTTTGATTCATGTAATCTTTCTTCAATGATCTTTTTATTATGACCATTAATACTGCAAGATATGTGATAATGGATTTTCTTTACAATTATTATTTTTTTATAATTAAAGCTAAATCCGTTTTAGATATGGTGTAAAAGTCATTGATTCCAGATACTTTCAATGGACTCAGACTCAGAAAAGAAGTATGGATAAGAACTTCCTGTTCAACTGTAGTCTTTGATATATCTTAGATATTTTTTTAGATATTCAGATATTTATTTTAGGTACTTAGATATTTTTAGGTATTTAGATATCATAATGTTGTGAGAATTTTTAATACGCAAATGATTTCATTTGAAAATTTATATGTAAAACCATTCTTTCCTGATTTTAATTCCTTGTTCTTCACAAAATGTGTGAGTGAATGAAGAAACATGGAAAGTGAATTGCTCAAGATTATACCCCAAATTAATGAGTCACTATAGATTCTCCTTCTTTAATTCTGAGCTATTTAAAAGTATAACTAAGCTGAATCAATAGTTTTATCAATAGTCTGCCCAAGGATGAAAATAGAACACATTATCGTAGTATATACTTTGCTTAATAATCTGTTTTATTTGTTTTGTGCTTGTGTCTGTTCAATATAAAATATACAATAGCTTAAATCAAAAAAGTAGAAAAATACCCCCAAATCTTCTATATGTATATATTGAATACTGAAATTTGAAAGACTATAAATGTATAGCATTTACATTACAATTTTAGTTAAATTATGTTATCTTTATACTATAAAGAGAGTAAATTATAACCTATTAATTTTTAAATGTATATTTTAATACATTAAAATTTTGGTATTTTAGATTGAACTCAACTTTGAGTTTAAGTAGCATTAGCACTAGGTACTTGGACTGCAAGGCTTGTAAAGTTAAACCAAATTTAGATTCAAACGATAGATTGGATGTTCCAACCAATGAGTTACCCAACCCACATAAAGCCATTTCCAGAGAAGATCAGCTAGGTAGGGAGAAACCATAGGAACCCTGGGAGCCAAGACCAGCCAGAAGAACCTGAACTACCACTGACTGAGGACAGTGAGGAGAAATGTGGTGGGTACAAAAAAAGAAAAATTAGATGATGTGATTCCTATGCTAGAACATTTTAGTGTTTATGAAAATAAAGTAGATTAGGAAAATAATTTAAAAGCAAATGGAAATTTCAGGATTCTACAATATTTGTTAAATTCCTCATATAAGCCTGCAGCTTAAAAATTGCATTTTTATTAATTACAAGCAAAATGTTTTGATTTTCCTTCTATCATCTTCATAGCATTCCCCACACCATAGAGTAAAAATAAACTAAAATAGCAGTCTAACAAGTATAATTTCCCTTGAGGAGGCCAAGGATGGTAGGTGAACCAATTTATGGAAGGTCATGACAGCTGGTTAATAACAAAGCTAAATGTGAACAAAATTTGATTATGAAGAGGAAGTATCAACAGTCAACTATCAGCAGCACATTGGTTCATAAAAAGTGTTTCTGATAGATAAAATGTTTATCTTTTGAAAGTAGTACATGTGGTCTTTATTAAAAGATAGGCAGATTTTAATTTTTAGTTGTTTAATGCTAAAGATTAGACACAAAGACACACAAATATACTGTTGTATTTAAAAGCATTATTAGAATTATTGGATTAAAAGATAAATTATAGCACATTATTGTAGTCATTTTTAGTAATCCAAACACCATTTTCAAGAAAGTGAAATTTAGATTATCTTCTTTCCTGTGTATCTCCAGAGACAGTGTCCTAAGTTAATGAAAGTTGTGAGGTCATTTTAAATTCATAACTTACTAAGGTACATTGGGGAAACAGGATTCCCTACAAATGTCTAAGGGCACCTACAGAGTGGGACCTGGGGAATGAGGAGGAGGAAACCAGGTTCATGGAGACTGCTGCAATGAAAGTAGCTCCATTTTTACGTATTTTGAACACTGGCACTCTGTTTTGTTCTGTTTGAACTATGGGTTCCAAGAATAAAACTAACAGCAATATTAATGACAGTGACAAAAATGGCAATATTATGAGATTTGCTGTTCGACAGATACTTTCCAACTTTAGGATTTTATACTTGTACATGAGTTTCTTTGGAAAAATGTATCTGAACGTCTTATTACATTATCTTTTTCTTTTACCAAAGATTCCCACCTTCCATTCTTTTTTTTCCTTTCCTTCTTTCCTTTCTTCCACCTTTTTTTAAGGTTAATGTATTAATAAGTTAAAATTGTAAAATATAGAACATGAAATTAAAAATAATAAAATCCATTCATTTATGTATTTATTTCTCTTACGTTAACACTGCCTAAATTGATGATGAATGAGTAATTACTATAAGTAATGTGGACAATGTATTGGACTCCTGAAACTCATTTATGGAAATTGTTCACTATTTAGAAAGCCAGGGCAGGTGATCAGTTCAGCTGATTTTTTGCTGCTGCTTCTAGTTTGTAAAGGACTCTTGAGAGTGGATGACCAAACTTAGTAAATTAATCTATAGTCATGATTAATCATATCAGCAGAGAAAAAAAGGTTTAAAACTAGAAATTACAAAAATATATACAGGTATTTTTAATTGGTTTTTTGTTTGTGTTTTTATCCCAGCTGCATCAGACTCTCATTTCGTAGCACACCAGTCTCATTGGTTCATGTAAGGTCTCCTCCTGTGTGTGCGTGTGTGGTTTTCTTGTTTGTTTATTTGGTCATTTATGAGCTCATTCTTTTTTACCTTATTTTCTTTTCCCAATCCCTTCTTTCCTCCATAAGCAACTATTATAATTTATGTGATCTTATTTATTTGTAAAATGTATAATGTTAACTCGTGTCATTATCATTTTCACATACATAAATGCCATTGCCATATAGATCAGATCCTGTTTCTCACTTGTTTTCACTTGGCAAGTGATCTTTAGGATGGATTCACCTGATGGTGTTAACACCGGACATGGTCTGTTTCCTGCAGACCATGCAGAGCGTTTTCATTGTGAGCATTTACTGCGCTCTCGTCCATATCTCCTAATACTGCACGCCCCCCTCCACAAAGAGATCCTCAAGAAGAACATTTCCGGGTCATAGGGTTTACCTGTGCTTAATTTAACAATAATCTTCCCAGGTGGCCCTCCAGAAAGATTGTGCTTATCTGTATCTCCATTAAAATAATAATTACATTTTTATAAATTGTAAATAAGCAATAGTTTCATTTTTCACTCTGATGTAGTCTCACATCATAGAGTAGGATAAATCTGAAAAACCATCTAGCAAGGATAATCTTTTTTGAAGTCAAAGTCAAGTAATCCCACATTGGGGTCACATGGTATTTTCTGGCTTTCAAAATTTTGCAAGATGATGAGAGATAAGTAACATGTCATTATTGTTTAATTTGTATTTTCTAATCACTGATGAGTCTGAGCTCTTCTTCATATAATACTTTGGACTTTCCTTCTGTGTCATTTTACTAATTGCTAAGATATTTCTGTTTTTTTCTAGTATAATATTTTATTAATTTATATGGCAGCGTAAAATACTGACATACAGAGCACAGAGGTGGTGATCATTAACAAGTGTTGAATTGTGAATTGCCTGTCACATACTAGCTGACAAAATATCTGTGGACAAAGTAAATAAAAGGCACGAGCTTTTGTGTAATATATGGTAGGAGGTACAGTAACCTTTGACCTTGTTAACTCGATAATTTTAATCTGTAGATGTTTTTGAAGTAATGGTAAATATTAAGTACAGACAAAGAAATAACATAGATGAAATTTTATATTATAAAGATAAGAATAGCTTGTGCCAGTTTGAGGAACATTAAAATTAAGTAATTTCAGAAGTTATGAAAACACATTTGAGTATGTTTTATTCTGTTGATTGATTTTTTGAATTCAAATATTACCTGATTATAATTTTACATTTTGATAACCTATTAAGTATAAGATTTTGAGTGCCACGTCCTATCATCACTGTTGCACATTCAGCAAAAATTTAGGTTTTCTTAGTTTTCCTAATAGAAATGAGTAGAATAGGCACTTTCTATGGATATAATTGATGAATCATCTGTACATTCTCAAACTTGAACAATTGGTAAACATACATGTTGATATATAATTTAAATATAAAAATGTAAATATTTGCTCATAATGCTAAATAATAGATTTGATCATTTGTGTGTACACTATCTTCCAGGAATTATTTCTTAAAGACAGAGTAAAAAGTTACCTGAAGTTTGAATATGCTTACATTCAAATCAGTTAAATGGTAAAATACTATTTTAGTGTACTTCCTTGTAGTATGATCACTTTCAACAAATTTTTGCATGCATTTTTAAATAGTTTATAGAATTTTTAAATTAACATATTTTTCAAAAATACTGTATTTAAAGTTTCAAAATAATTCTCACAACTATTAAAACTGCCTAATGAATTAATAAGGAGTTATTAGAATATTCACTTGGTTATTTTATATTGGTGGTTCCCATGGGATTCGTAGAAAGTTGAAGAGGCAATGCAAATGGGAGGTGTTACTAAGTGACTGTGTCCGAGTAGTCCCAGTCCCTGTAGTGTCTGAAACTCACTATTGCAACCACGAATAAAAGGGTAAAAGAACTGGGAAATCTTTTGAACTCTAGTACTGCACCACCTCTGGTGGGAAACTGAGTGATGGAAAAGGTTAGCAGGTGCATCATGGGACAGAGCAGAGCATAGAGTGCCTGAGCTCAGGTAAATATCTAGGCATGATGCTAGTTTTCTCTATATTTTGTTTAGTAATATGATTAATATTTCTAAGTAGTTTTCCTTTTTATGACTAAAAGCATTTTTCATTTCAGTGGATAATTATGTTTTGTAAATTTGCCCCATTATTTTGAGGTGTGAAAAATAAACAGGTAAATCCAACAAAAGTAGCATGAAGATTATGCAGCTTTATTTTTTTTTCGTAGAATATGCTGCTGCAGAAAAGGAACCATGCAATTTCTGGATTATACCACCATTAATTTGTTTCTATTCAAAATCATCTCTTTGTAAATATACTCTTACTCCTGACTAAAAGAAAAAAGCGTGTGTTTCAGTGTGTTGTTTTTCCTCTTTCAGTAGTAAATTTTCCTTTAGTGGTATCACCGCTGTCTTTTATGTAATTTTCTCGTTTTGTATGTACAACAGCCTGGCACTGTTGAAATAAGCCTAAGGCCCATCTGAAGAGAAAGTTTTCTTGGAGTAAGTTATGGGAAACTCCTTCTTGTTTGTGTTATTGTGAGCATTTTCATGGACTTTTTTTGTCATTTCACTATAGTAAAAACATTTCCCACACTTGCTGGCAACTGGTAAGATGCTTTTCAATGTATATGAAATCACTGAAACTCTTAAGGACTCAGTCATGCCATGTTTAGAATTTCCCATGGAAACCAGTGTTGACCAATAGGTAATTTCACATAGGCATCTGTGAAGATCATTGGACACATAGTTTTTCAACAAGTATATTTTTATTTAATCCTAGCCTAGTGTGGCATACACAGATTTTTCTAAGGTCAAGCTAGTAGCATAGACAAATATACCAGCATTCACAGTAATTTTGGATGGTTTTATCTAATTTATATGCCCCTCACAAAGCCACATTATTGGGACCATCTGATTTTTGCCAAGTGATTTGTCCCTAAATATTTTGACAGATCATACGAAATAGACCAAAGAAAATAAACATAAGATGTTGAAATATTAAATGTTACTACTTTTTATATGAAAATTACCTTTTAAGATAGAAAGGAAACACGAAAAGCTCTGTCACTAGCCCGGCATCCTAATATACAAGACACGGTGCAAAATAAAATTGTAGAGCTCTTTGTTCACACATCGTTAAGAATCTCAAGATGGCAAAGGAAAGCACTAAACCAAGCATAGGACCTTCTGAGCACAAGGCCTTATACTACTGCACAGGCCACACACATCCCTGAAGCTACGCTCTCTGTAGTACTTCTGCTGCTGCTGCTCGGGGGTGTGTTGCCTGGAGTGAAGAAAAGATGCAGCGTGGAAATTGATTTGTCTTAGCCAAGCTGAAGGTATAACAGTTTCTTACGTCAAGCTCCACATCAAAATCCTAATGATTTTTTTCTGTAACTCCCATTCCAGGATGGAATATGGAAGTTTACATTCTTCTGGTTACTTGTTCCCATGAAAAAAATTACATTGGTGGTTGTAATTATTTTTTATCCAACACAAAATTATTCTAAGCAATATACATTAAATAATGTTTTCTTTATAGAAGTGTGAACAAAATGCATGTGTTTGGTAATTAACAGATTTTTAAAAGCAACATTTTGCATGGTGTATTAAATGCATTTTATGTGTTCAGGTAAGTGGATGAAATGAAACGACAGGTGGTTTTGGTGTTAATGTTCCGGAGAACTTTGAACTAATGTTCTCTGAAATGTGTGCTGAGTTGGTTTGTTAATACAACACGATGTCTTCTATGCCCTACTGACCCAAACTAGAAACAGCACACAGTTCTCATGTTACACTTGAATTTGTCTTTTTAGGGATGCAAGTACTGGAATGGAATGGAATTCCTTTAACTTCCAAAACGTATGAAGAAGTACAGAGTATCATTAGTCAGCAAAGTGGGGAAGCAGAAATATGTGTAAGACTGTGAGTTTTTCCCCATCTTTTTGTTTCCATTTTTTGGCTATTCATGGCTCTTTTAATTTAAAATTGTTAAGGTGGAACCTTTGCCAGTCAGCAAGATTTTCTGTAATTAGAAATAAAGTGAATACAAGTTTTTTTAGATTTCTTGTGTTCAGAATCAAAGTCTAAAGCATAGAAAGAATTCAGCTAATTTTGTCTCTGATTGATGTTAACAGCCTTCTCCTTTCATGCTTTTTATTGAAACATGCTTCATTTAAATGAAAACTTAAACCCATTTAGGTTTCATAGATGTGTATAGTACTTCAAAATAAACTTACATTTAATCCATAAAGATTTCACCTTAAATTATCATTTTTATCAGCTGACTTTTAACAGCATTGCAAAAATATATTTGGTTAGAAGGGTGAGCATGCTTTGCAATTGCTTTATATCATTAACCACTTCACATTTACCTATTGAAAAAAATATTCAGGGTATTTGGGGAAAAGGGCCTTTGTCTCAGGTTTCCTCAATTTCTTTCTTAATTTTTTTGTTTTAATTTTTAGGGACCTCAATATGTTATCAGATTCTGAAAATTCCCAGCATCTAGAACTTCAGGAACCACCAAAATCTGGTATGTGAAAGAAATCTGCTTTCAATTGTGAGCAAAAATGTAGAAGTATAAATGCGTCTCTACTTAGAGTGTGGTTACACCCCAAGAAACCCATCATAAGCCGAAAATATCATTGTCAAAAATGCATTGAATACACCTAACTTACCAAACATCATAGCCCATATATGAACGTACCATAAATGTGCTCGGAACACTTACATTAGCCTGCAGTTGGGCAAAACCATCTAAAACAAAGTCTATCTTATAATAAATCATTGAATATCTCATGTAATGTTTTATACATATCACTCTTGCACCTTTTTGTAAAGTTGAAAAGTTGTTAAATCAAACTATTGTAAGTTGAGAACCATCTGCAATTATTGAGGCAAATGTAGCTGTAGATGAAAATATAGACATAAACGTAGATATAGGCAAAAATAAAGCTATAGGCTAATAGATGTTTATATATTTATGTAATTGTCAACAAAATTAAAAGCATTACAGCTACATTTTTAGCATTTTAGGGAAACACATTTGTGTGTTAGACCCATTAAAGAAATTTATATGAAATTCTTGCTATGTGAATTCATATTTAATTCATCCCATCAAAGTAATTTAAGGAGCCATTTATTTTTGGTCTTATATAATTTTTAGGTAATACTTGATCTTTTTTACTGTAACTGAGTTTGGAACACCTATTCCTGAATCTTTTGATTGCCTTTGATAATAAATGAAAATCAACATACACACTATAAAGTTAGATCAATTGTAAGATTAAAAACATCACTTATTCCCTTGTTAACAAATACGTGTTGACTGCTTCCTGTGCTGCAGTCAGCATGTGGGGAGTCTGGGCTACTACACTAGACAGAACAGACCAAGGCCTGTAGAATCTTTCCTACATCTGTAAGTGTTCATACACTCTGAAATTCCCTCCTTACAGAAAGATGTATTTCAGATTTGGAGGAAACAAAATAGCTAGTCATACAAATTAAATCCCAGTAAATAAAATAGAATATTTCATCTTCATACAATTTTCTATGTAAAAAATTAAAAGCATTTTTCTGAAGTTGTAAGAGAACCTCAGTTACCCTCTGTAACTCAGAATTACTTTACTCTTCCCTGAGCCTTCGAGACTTCTTTGAAATAGATACATAAAGGTACATTATGTTTATTTTTTAATATTTGGCTTGTATAATATTTTGACTTTGTCCTATGGAACTCAAATAAGTTCCATGGATTTAAGTGCCTGTGAAATTGAGGAATGTGTAAAGGCTTTTTGTTTTGTTGTAGTGGATAAAGCAAAATCCCCAGGGGTTGATCCTAAGCAGTTGGCAGCAGAGCTCCAGAAAGTTTCGCTACAGCAGTCACCACTGGTTCTGTCCTCTGTCGTTGAAAAAGGATCTCACGTGCATTCAGGTCCTACGTCCGCAGGATCCAGTTCTGTTCCCAGCCCTGGGCAACCAGGGTCACCCTCGGTGAGCAAAAAGAAGCACAGCAGCAGCAAGGTGAGACGTGCTCCGCGTGACCATTGAGTTACTTACTTTCTAGTTCCTTATTTAGAATAGGAGATAGGAAATATAATATTATTTTCCAAGTTGCTCCTATTTTTCCACATTTCCTATCTCTCTACTGAAAAAAAAAAGTTTTCTATTTCTGAGTATGTAACTGATTCACGATGTATCAAGACGACATATTTCTACCTTAAAGCATTTTAACAGTCATTGTAAGGAACTTGAAAAATATGTCTGATGCTTCTCATTTCCTTGTTTTTTTTCTCTTCCTTCCTGTTGCATAAATCTCAGCCTTTTTATATATCAAATATTAGTTTTGCATCTTTTTAGAAAAACAAGATATGCATTACATTAGATTTTGTAACTTAAAAAGGACACAGATAAAGAGAATTTAGAATAATGACAAACAAGGAAAAAGAGTAATATAGTATTGCTATTTTGAATTTTATCCCTAATTCCATACTAATAAATGTTTTCCTGATGCAAATCTTTATTTGAAACAAATGTTTCTAATGCTATTATTTCAAAGTTACTGGAGAATTTTAAAAAAAAACATAGAATTAATTGTTTAACCTTATGAAAGCAGAGGAAAATGTAGACAATTTATAATTTTTCCCTCAAACTGTGATTGTTAACAAAGAAACTCTCCTTGTGGTCAGTAAATACTTTGGAAAATTTTTTGTTTGATTAAACATGCATAAAGGTTTTTTCTTTATGTGGTGATTTATATGAGAGGGACAGGTCATTCTTGGTTAAACTGACTTGACTTCAGAATAAAAGGTTTGTTTTACTAAAGTATAAAAATACAGCACATATCACCAAAAATGCCTTTTATTCAGAAGCCAACAAGAAAGGTAGGATGATTTTAATCACTGCATCATAAAGTTACTTACTCCAAACCAAATATAGCAAGACTTCATTCAGAGATAGTTTGACTCGATTTCAAAATAAATTTTAACACAACTATATTTTATAAAACGCACTTATGTGTTAATTATGGAGAATTGCCTCATGGAGACTGCCAATCTCTAGAACTAGACTGATATTTCTTTCTCACTATCTGCATGTAGGAAACCTAAAGATATGGCAAACTCTGTTAACAAGCAAGCACATTGTAGTTCTGTAAGCCTGTCATCTGCTATTTTTTATTTCAGCAGTTGACATCACCATTCTCTCACAAAATTAAGGAAAGAAATAATTTAAGAGCACCATTGCCTTCTATTTGCTCTTCATTCACATTGTCTAATCAGTTCCTGAATTCTAATCCTATGATTTCTGGTTTTCTAGTAAGTCTCTAGTAACTTTCTGTTGTCTTTGAACTCACCAATTCCCTTTAGCAAGGCATTATTTTTATTTACCAACATTATTTATTGCATTCACTAAAGGAATTCCACTCATCAGTCTCTCTTCCTCCTAAACGATCCTCTAACTATCTAATCTGCGACACGGTGTTTTGGTTGGATTGTATCCTGTGTAGAAGGTATCCCTGCTACCTGGAATGTTGGCCGCACCTCTCTTTAGGACCCTATCCTGCTCATTCTGAAAGGGCCTGGACAAATGATTTTCCTTGGGAGATTATCATAATGTAGAAAGATCTGTACAATAGCCTTGCTTCTAAAGACGCTATTTGTTAAGGTTTCCAACTCATTCCTACTTTCCACAGATAGGTTTGGATACCACCTCAGTGCCAGGGGTTATACTCCGTACCCAAAATACAGAGGTGGATAAAATCCTGTCCCTGTGTACTCTGTAGCTCAGTGGTTGCAGAAGTGTGCCCCAGCCCACCAGCATCAGCATCATCTAGGAAGTTGTTAAAAATGCAAATTCCTGATCCCACCCTAGGCCTTCTGAATCAGGAACTCAGGAGGTGGCACAAAGCAACCTGGGTTTCAGTAAATGAGTATAAATCCCCTTGACGTCTGAGAAGTACCCTCTAACTCCAGATGAAGAATGCCATGTAAACAAACGCAGTGAAGGTATAATGTTGGAAGTCATTAGAGGTATAAAGAAAGCACTTAAGAGAGTAGAGTAAGGAAAGCTGGTACTTAGCTAATGAATCAGTTTGGTGAAGGTGAAAAAAAGGCCAAAATTCCAAGCAGAGTGCAGCATGAAAAAACTCTCAAAATGAAAAATTGCATGCCTGAGACAGTAGGTGTGCCAAAGACACAGGGGCAAGGAAATAAAGAAGTCTAGATGGTGGCAAATTGGAGGACATTATACACCATGTCCGCCTTTACACTACAGTAGGCGGGAAATGAAGAGCCAGGGATACGCTTTAAACAAAAATAAAAATGAAAGTAACAGGAAGCCTTTCTGAGGTCTTTCCATATTTTCATCCTCCTCTCAAGTCAGGAGTTAATTCCTTCCTCATTTCCTCCCTCCAAAGTGTCACATGCTTTATGCACCTCTTAAGACAATTTGTATCTTTTTTTAAAATTTTTATTGTTATTCAATTACAGTTAAATTTGTATCTTGATCGTAGTTACTTATTTGCTTACTTTACCCTCCCAACTGGCCTGTGAGCTCCTTAAGAACCAAGAACCATTTCCTGTTTTCTCTGTAGCCTCCTAAGCCCATAATAGAGTGGCTTGCCTAGAATAGTAACAAAATAAGTAAATATTGTAAATTAAAACATCAACAGCACTTGTGTGATAATATAGGGGTACAACACTTGATTTGTTGTAATATGTTAACTTCAGGACAATGATTAGAAGATGAAAGCAGGTATTGGAACACAAACACCAAGGAAATGACATTGACGGGTTTTAATGATATATGGTAATTTTTCTCCATGCCAAGAATGCGGCCTATGTAGTTTTCACAGTATTTTTGGTAAAACAAAAAGTTATAGAGCTGTACTGTTCATAGTATCTGCTAGCCCCATGTGGCAACTGAGCACTTGAAATGTGGCTAGTCCTCATTGAGGTACGCAGTACTGGGATGTGAGTTACCAGCCAAGTTTTGATGACGTAGTATGAAAAAAAGAATGTAATATATCTTGTTACAATTTCATATTGACTTCACGGTGGAATAACTGGGATTAAATAAAATATATTATTAGAAATTGATTTCACTAGCTCATTTGTACATTAAATGTGACTACTAGAATATGTAACATTAACTGTGTAGCTCACATTATATTCCACTGGACAGTGTTAGTATAGAAATTACTTAACTGTTACTGGTAATAATAGCAATAATCAAATCCAATTATTTTTGAAGTATATATGTATAGTCTTAATTGAACTGTATAGTCACCATATACTAACACTCTTGAAGAAAGGAACTATTACCTATTCATGGGGGTTTGGGGCATTATTATCGAGTTTACCTTGTACAGAGTTTCGCAAAACATTTTTGCCGAATGAATAAATAATTTAATGGTATTTCTTGACCCATCAACACGTAGAATGCTTAAAAGGCGATACTTTTATTTGTTCTCTAAATCCTACAATGTTAAAAAATTTATATTGGGAAATTATAGAAATATTAAATGATGGTCTGAAGTTTACATATTCCTGACTCAGGTAACATAATATTCCCAAATATTATATGTACTTTCAATAATATAGAGAATTACAGTTTTACCTTTTTTGTGTTTTCATTAAGTATGAAACTAAATATTAAATTACAATATATTAATATAATGAAATTTATTAAACTAAGACCTTTAAATTACATTTAGCATAATTGTACATTTAGACATTTAGAACACCATCTATTAAAAATTTTAAATGATTATTCATAAGTAATTGTTAGTCTTAATAATACACTAATTTAAATGATCCTTTCTGAATAAATGTAAGCAAAATTTGAATTTATATTAGTAAATACATATTAGATTTACATAAGCAATGTATGTAAGACTTTTACATTATTTTGCTTAAAGTAATTTAATATAAATTTTTGTCTTTAAAACGTTTATTTTGCTGCCTCAAGCTGTTTTGTCTCTGAAATTCCAACCAAACTTTATTTTATCTTTAAAGTCTGGATAATTTCAAGTCAGGGTATAAATAAATAATTCAACTAAAGTGCTTATTACTTTTAAATGTTCTTATGATATACGTCTTTGGATTCCCAAACTTTGCTGGTTATGGCTGACTTAACATTCTTTGTAACTTTTCTGTGGTGCTCATATGACCCCAAAATACCTAAAATAGTTTCATTCATTAAGAGTTGAGGTCCAAATAATTTAATCAGTATTTATGTCCTAACATCTTAGTAACCATTAGAAAAAAATAACATACACATAGAGTAAAATAAAAATATGTATTCATTTCACTGTTAATAACTAAAATTACGTATCAGTGGGATATGGGCGGCTGATAGGCACTGCACCACTATTCAAACTATGGAATCAGATTGGACACTAATTCTCTCATTTCCGGTTCCAGGCTGATCTTGCTTATTTTTGTTCAGTACATTTTTTATCACCACAATCATCAAAAACCAGCCTCACAAAACATGACTTCATTCAATAAAATGCAGTTGGCTCTGATCCTGATGTGTAACTACCTGCAGCTGGTAGTTTGCCTGGTGTCCAACAGATGCTGCTCTTTTTCCTTCTCTAATTTAAAATACCCCTCTGTGTCCTTATAAGTTCCCTGCCATATCCCCGGACAACCAAAAATGGTGCACAGGTTCATTCTCTGTGTAAGTCTAGTTAGGTTGGCGTGATTTTGTCAAATAAGTAGGACTGTTAAACAAACTCAAAACAAAATAGGTTACCAACAATCACCCTTTGCTTTTTCGTTTGTCTTACTTTTGACTTTTTATCTCAGCTACTCCCCAACTTTCCTCATTGAGATGCAAGGATATCTCAATATCTCAATATTGTTTTAGAAAACTCCCCTTCCTTAATTGAGATATAAATAGCTTCAGGATCTTGTGTGGTCCTTTTTCTAGATTCCGTTTTCTTTCCTTGAAATTGAAATAGTAGAAAACAGTATTAAACATAATTGTTCAATAACTAATTTCATTCTTTGTAGCCCGAGCATAGTTTCAGTGTTAATAAATGACCATCCTTATAACCGAGCTGAACCAATAAAAGATATGTGGCATAGAAAATTCAAAACGTGCTCCGTAACATTGCCGATGATTACATGAGCTTTTTTCTCTGTTTCACTGAACAAGGCCTGGAGTATTGCTGTCTCCTTTTGGTAGCTCTCATTTCTCAGATAAAAATCTAAAGGAAGAAGGTGGCAGAACAAGTATATCAAGGATCTTTCCTAGTTAATCATAAAAACAAGACCTGTGGGGCCTTATTTGTCCTAAGCCGGCCTCCATCTCAGTGAATATCTCCCTATCTTGTGCCACATTGCCTGAAATTCTGTGAGATCTGGGGTCAAGGCATCATTTCTCCCTTTCTGCAAACATTCCATTAAAATGTAACAACTCAGACATCAGTCATTGAGTCAACAGTGTGAATCAGTTTACGAAATCACATTCCTGTTTTTAAGGTTTCACCAACATAAGGGATGTATTAGAGAAATGAGAACATAATAGGGTGGGATGGAATTATAATCAAGGGTGAGACACTAGAAAGCGATTGCCTAGGAACAGGGAGGGGCTGACCCCTAACAAAGGCGTGAAAGGACAGACCTCCCTAACTTCTGTACCCTAGGCAGCTGTTGGAGGAAAGCCGTATCTTTTTTCGTTCCTCTCTAGATCTTTAAATCCTGTAAATACTTAAATGGAGTACTTTAAACCGAAAGTGTTTATTTCCTTCAGTAATTGAAAATATATTGCTGCAGGTATAAAATTATAGCTTCAAAACAGGCTTAACAAAATGAAAAGTAGATTTATGTACCTATAAAATTAAATATGTATTGAGAAGTATAAGCAGGCGGCATAATCTGAAGCAGACAAATGGGTGAAATATGTTTTCCAGGCAGTGTGCTCTGACCAAATAGAAACTAATTTCAGAAGGAAGTTTAAATGGTAAATTCTATGAAGGGGTTATCCATTATTGTAATGTATGTTTTTAATGTTACAGCCTACTGATGCAACAAAGGTTGTCTCTCATCCAATTACGGGGGAAATTCAGGTATGAAAGGTTTTTTACTTTTAAATCATCATTATACCATCTTTTTTAGTTGTTTTTCCCCTCTGGCCTATTGAAGTTGGAAACACTGTTAGAACCTTTTACATTTTATAGCACCTACTGATCAATAAAGGTAAAGTGCAATCTCATAGAATAGTATTTTAATATAAATATGTTTAATGAAACCTAATTATATCAGTGGTGTTCTATATTTTGAATCCCACCTGGTGCCTTAGCAGTATTAACACATTTTGTGCCTCAGGTATTTTATACTCGTTAAATATGTTTCAAACATGACAGATTTTCCTGGAAATTTGTAGCTCCTTCTTCAAGAGTTTCATGAGTCTAATGCTATCCTCATTTCCTCTCCTGATTAACAATTGTTAAATAATGGCTAAACAAGTCTTGTAAAGCCATGTTTCTTACTGGAAGTCATAAGCAATGTTTAATTTATAAAGTCAGTTTAGTGGATTTTGACCAGGAAAACAGAGGAAAGATAGTATAAGTCACTACTTTTTAGTTCTATGTATGTGTTTCTGTGTTTGAGTAATATATTGTAACATATATTTCCTACTGTGGGTCATAGTAAAAAATATTAGATAAACTGCATTTCAGATGGAACCCAGATGTAATTTGGAGTAGATAAGAAATGCCACATAGAAAGAATTTATACAATATAAAATAATAACTTTGAAGATAGTAAGGTTCAATAAGGGGAATGAGAACAGTAAGTCTTAGCTGTGTCTCCAACACCTTCTAGAGGAAATTTTCATAAAAAACTTCACAAAGGATAACAAGAGATTGGAACTAATTTGAGGATAAGCAGAGAGAAAGGGGAGTGAGTCCCTGGAAGAAGAAATGGTACAAGGAAAGGTTCCACTGCCACAGTAATGAAACGAAGAGGTCAGCTTGCTGCCCTGCAATGTCCCTGTAGAGATAAGTTAAGACTAAATTAAAAAGAACCTTGACCCTGGCCAGGCAGCTCAGTAGCTTCGAGTATTGTCCTGATACACCAAGGTCGTGGGTTCCATCTCAGGTCAGGGCGCATAAAAGAAGCAACCAGTGAATGCATAAATAAGTGGAACCAAAAAATTGAGGTATCTCTCTCTTTCTCGCTCTCCCCCTTCCTATCTCTCTCTCTCTCTCTAAAATGAATAAAAAAATTTTAAAGAATCCCGAACATAGCTGAGGGGGGTTAGCCTCTACATAACAGGGTGATCAATAAACATTTTGGCATAAGGAGGAGACCGGCCGAAAGGACTAAACACCACGCAATGAAAGGTCATACAGCAGTGGCATACGGGAAGTATTATAAAGGGGTGGACACACAAAGTAATCAATTAAGTGATTGTCTAGGCACACACTGTTAAAGTGAAAGTGCAGTCGCACAGTGGAAATAGAGAAAAAGTGCTGAAGGGGGGCACCTTTCTAAGAAGATTCTAGAAGGATGGAGCCTGAGTACGTATGGACTCCTGATCTTGCTGACTCACTTCTGTTTCCCACTTCTAGAAAACCTTACTCTGATCCTGCATTTCACAAATGAAGAAAAAGAAAGCTAGCTTTTCTGATTTAAAATATCTTTCTCTCTCTCATTTTTTTTTTCACTCCTTGCCCAGGGACCAGTATTTGCTGTGGTTTTCTTTGTTTGTTTGTTGTTGTTTGTTCTTATGTTATTTTCCTTTCCTTTGGGCAGTAATATTTAATTCTACAGTGGAAATTTACACTAATGACATTCCTTCTTAACTCTTGGGATACTTTCCATTTTTCTTTAATTTCCTTATAACAATGACTTTATTTAGTTTTTGAAGCAAAACTGTATTCCAAGTAAACCTTTATGTGGACACCCAAGCAATGAATCTGCCAGCACTGAGTAGCTCTGGATGAGGGTTCCTGTGGAATCTCACTCTCTCTTGGAAGTTCTAAATGTTTTCTAAGGCCCCACCAGGGTCAGTTTTGAAAAGCACTGTCTCAGGGAAGCCTGCAAGTTTTTATTTCAATAGTAAATGGTTTTGAAAAAAAATAGTTTTGATGCCTCATCAGTTAAAAGTGGACTGTAAGGCTAGCAGACAAAAGAGAATGTAGGGAAGAATTTCCCCTTAAAAATTTGGAAGCTGTTCTCAATCTCGGTGGAACTACTTTCATAGTAATTGTGTAGTTCAGTCCCCGTGATGGCACCCAGTCACCGCAGTTCTAAACCCCCCGTTTCTCCTCTGCCTTCATGGCACTTCATTCTGTGTTTCCCATTGATTTCATGATGGCCACACTCTGGGCTTTTCTGTACTGAGAAAATGAATTGAAAATTCCTTTTTACTACAAAACATACCAGATCTAAATCATGCTAAAATTAAGGATTATTTTAATTATGAAATTTTAGATACAGTTCAACTCATCTAAATTATCTTATTTTCATTATAACCAGATTACATGTCTTGTAAGATTATAAAAAATATGTATTTTTATTTATGGATTTTCCCCTTTGAAATACAAATGTTTTCCCTTTTTGTTAATTAATAAAAACAGCATCAAAAAGAATTAAGTCTTATTCTAATGCGAAAAGACTCTTCCAATTTCTAAGGAGAAGATTTAATTGATTCTATTATTTTGAATTATGCACACTTCTCAAATATTTATTAGAAATATAAATCTTTTACTATTTCAATGACAGTGTTGCAACAGCTATTAAGCATCTATGAGACAATGCCTCTTCTTCCCTCTTCAGCTTCTAAAAGTAAAGAACAAGATTTCATTATCTTGATCTCTCACTCTACCAGAAAAGCAGGTGGAACAGAAAGAAAAGCTGTAGGTTTAATATCACATAATGCAATATAGAAAGAGAGAAATTGTACACATTCTAAAATATTCTTTCATTTCAGTAATGATAGCTCTATCTTGAAATACTGATTCTATCTACCGCTAATTATTTGGTGCAATG
Organism: Desmodus rotundus; assembly: GCF_022682495.2. Classification (NCBI taxonomy): domain Eukaryota; kingdom Metazoa; phylum Chordata; class Mammalia; order Chiroptera; family Phyllostomidae; genus Desmodus; species Desmodus rotundus. The sequence goes on from NC_071392.1 coordinate 39,137,269, forward strand.
CAAAACATTTTCTAATAAAATTATCAACTAGTTAATTTATTTTCAAAATCCTGTTAATTGTATTCATGAATGTTAAACGTTTACTATTTTTCAAAGAGCAGTTATTAAGTTTTAAAGTACAACTAGAATTCACTGTATGATTTTTCTTCTGAATGAACTTTATTTTATTTTTAAAAATTATTTTATTGTTGTATTACAGTTGTCTGCATTTTCTCCTCACCCCAGCCAAACCCACCTCCCTCCCCTACTTCCACCCTTCCCCCTTGGTTTTGTCTGTGTGTCCTTTATAGTAGTTCCTGAAAACCCTTCCCCCCACTGTCCCTTCCCCCCTCCCTTCTGGCTATTATTAGATTGTTCTTAACTTCAATGTCTCTGATTATATTTTGCTTGTTTTTTTCTGTTGATTATGTTCCAGTTAAAGGTGAGATCATATGGTATCTGTCCCTCACCACCTGGCTTATTTCACTTAGCATAATGCTCTCCAGTTCCATCCATGCTGTTGCAAAGGGTATAAGCTCCTTCTTTCTCTCTGCTGTGTAGAATTCCATTGTGTAAGTGTACCATAGTTTTTGGATCCACTCATTTGCTGATGGGCACTTAGGTTGCTTCCAGAACTTGGCTATTGTAAATTGTGCTGCTATGAACATTGGGGTGCATAGGTTCTCTGGTTTCTCTTCAGATTGTATAAATCTAAATGAATTTTACACAAGCCAGGGCTTTCACAGAAGAAAAAATGAACAACACTTTTTCTAATAATTACATGTGCTTGGCAGTTTCCAATTAAATTAGACATCTACTGGTCAGTTAGTTTCAAATAAAGTGGAAATAAGGGTTGATGCTTCTTATGAGAAAAAAATACCTATAAAATATTGAAGATAATATACGTTTTTAAAACAAAAAAAAATCACCACATATATTTCTGTTTCTTTAAGCTTCAAATCAACTATGATCTTGGAAATCTCATAATACATATTCTCCAAGCAAGAAACCTAGTCCCTCGAGACAACAATGGTTATTCTGACCCCTTTGTTAAAGTGTACCTTCTTCCAGGGAGAGGGTAAGTAAAGAATCAATGTCTTCTAAGTACTGCATCCTCTGATGTAAAAAATAGTGGACCCTGGCCGTGTAGCTACATTGGTTAAAGCGTCATCCCATTATGCCAATGCTGTGGATTTGATCTCCAGTCAGTACACATACAAGAATCCACTAATGAATACAAAAATAAGTGGGACAACAAATGAATGTTTCTCTCTCTCTCCCTCTGCCTTCTGCCCCCTACATCAATCAATTTAAAAAACAAAAGTAAAATAAATTTAAAATAGTGATATAATGGCTCTTCTAGACTCTAATTTCAAAGAGTATAACATCATTTCCTTAGTTTTTATCCACTTGTCATATTTATTTATTTATAACTAGTAGATAAGGCAGAATTAAAATTTACAATTAAGCCTTAAACGGTTCCAGGAGAGCCACTGATCACAATAAAATCTGCCTCAATGAGAGGGAGCATATCAGGAATTCGAAACCACATCTGGAAACCACTCTTGCTGTGACCAATCAGATCATCTGTGTAATTATTTAAGAAATTATTTGTGGGAGACTTAAGAAATTACCTTACATTCCCAAATTTACTTGAGAAACCAGTGTTCAGGGACTCATAAGTTAGTATTTTATTTTATAGGACACATGTATTATCCATTATGTTAAATGCTCATGAAGTGACTTGTTGATGTATCTTTATTTATATGCATATTTCAAATCAGTGTTTTAAGAACACTGATAAAATTTTAAAAACAAGAATAATAGTTGAAATGTTGACTTGGTTAAATAAATGACAATTATCTCTGAATTTCTTGTGTAATATATAAACTGCTCATATAAAGCAAGTGCTCTTTGGAGATACTTAACTTGCACATAATAAATGCAAATTGCTATACTCTAATATATAAATCAGTACTCAAGGATGGTTTCGAAATAGTGATTGGAACCCAACAGATTGTTATGCCTTATGTGAACAATTTATATTAGACAAATAAACAAAGGTTGTCTCTCATCCAATTACGGGGGAAATTCAGGTATGAAAGTTTTTTTAATTTTAAATCATCATTATACCATCTTTTTTCATTGTTTCTCCCCTCTGGCCTATTGCAGTTGTAAACACTGTTAGAACCTTGAAATTAACAAACATTTTGGACTGGAAACTGAGAACTCTGGTTTTATTTTTGTTCATTTTTATTTAATTTGAGGAGTGGCATTCCAATATTACCTTTTCCTTGGAAGTCTTCAATTGTCGGACGTAGTGGAGAGAGTAGTATAATGGCCCAGCACGTACCCAGAACTCAGCTTCAGTAATGGTCACTTCCTAGTCAGTCATGTTTCATTTTGCCCTCATACACTCTCTCCAAACAGACTATTTTAAGGAAATGTCAACTAGTGGAACTTTCTCCCACAAATATTTTAGTATATATTTTGAAAAGACTAATTTCAAAAATAATCATAATACCATAGAACCATAATAATTTTTAAATTTATAAATCCTTCATTTCCCCATTGCCTTCCTACTTGGTTTGATGACCTAATTAATATTTATATAACATTTTACTCATTAAAGCAGAATATATATTCTTTTCAAGTGCACATGGAACACTCACCAAGACAAACTATGTTCTGGGCCATAAAACAAACCTCAACAAATTTAAAAGCACTGAAATCATAAGAAGGCATGTTTATGACCGTAGTTGGGTTGTTTGTACGGGACCTAAATTAGAGTTATACGTTGCACCTGCACTGCTACGTACTAATTATATCACCACAGGTAGATCACCAATTTTTTGAAATTCAGTTTCCTTGATGTTGAGAGAGCCAAGGTAGGCAGAGCCATAATTTTTGGTTTGTCAAGTGAATCAAATTAGGTAACATTCAGAAAATAGTTTGAAAAGTTCCAGGTGCTATATCAAATTCAGTATACATTCCTTTAATTTTATCCCAGCTAATAATTTTATTTAGAAACTGGAATTGCTGGTATCATTGTTCTAGTTTTAATTTATTGATTTAATTTATAGAGATCACCAATTAGCCATATAATGCAAGAAAAGAGAGTTGTTATTTTATGTTAATTCATTTACATCTTTATATATTAGTTATAACTGTAATTTGGCTACATGGTTGAAACTTGGGTATAACAACAAACTGATACTTCATTCTGCCTTCGATTTGAGTCATTAGAGCTTCAGTGTTGTTTAATCACAATAGAACGGGATAAGAGGAAATCTATGCCCGGGGTATACATCTAATTAACATTTGCTAATGAATTAAAATAAAGCCCTATCTTTTATTTTTAATTTTTAATGATATCCTAGAGTTTTACCTTTTAAACAATATGAGAGTCTCTATCTTAATTTATTGCAGGACTATGCTTCAATTAGACTATTATAAACTTGAAAAACCAGAAGGGGTAGGCAAGTAACAAAACTATATCACTCCATTCTAGTAAAGCAGGGTCAGGTGGGAATTACAGTGAAATGAAGAATGAGTTTCCCACCTAAAGCGATCCTCATGCAATTTGTCGAATGAAACATTCCTTCTTGGTGGGATTTGGCCCAGAGGTGGCTAATATGCTACTCCCGTTCAATTCGTAGCCCTTTATTAAATTACTCCTAATTATTACAGTGGCCAAGGCCTTGGGGTTTATTATGCTTGGAAGATATTATTTTCACTTTGGGTCTAAGATTATGTACTGCCTCATGTCATTTGTATGTTGTGGTATAGCTTCTCTAATTATTGTTCTCACATTTTCTTTGTTATTTCTGTTCCTAACTTTTTTCTTCCTGTCCTTCCTACTTCCTGTTGTACCCTTTGCTCGCACCCCTGGAATCAATGCAGTCAAGTCATGGTTGTCCAGAACGCAAGGTAGAGTTGGTTCTCTTTCAGTGTTCAGCTCTGCTGTTCTGTCTGGGGTCGTAATTTTTGCCCTATTGTGTACATACACCTGCAGTTCAACTTGGGCTGTACTTTTTATTTTTCTACATGTTGGTATCTGTTGATTTAGGCTTAACAGCAAATTGTTCCAACTACAACATTACTAAATAGTTGTAGCAGATGTGTGCAATAGAACATACAAAACTAGAAAATATTAAATACAATAGAAGAGTATGGATAAGAAAATATCACCTTTAAATTAGATATAACAACTTTTAGTCATAATTTTTACATTAAAATTAATGTAGCTTCACTTATGATAATCACATCTTAAATTCTCCTGAGTTTTGTATTACAAATAAAAAATATCTGGAGTCGTTATTCAGAAGGAGTTACCTGATCTGCACGTCTAGTACTTACGTGTATGCCTTATCTTACAGACCATAGATGTCTGGTTTTATCCCTCACTTAGACTTCGATATTAAAACATTCCCATGCCTTTATATCTCTGCACCACAAAATTATTGCGGTGCAGTATGGGATGCCGTAACCTGCCTGTTCTATTGAATCAGCAACAACATACGAACATCCTTTGTTTGCCAATAGGAGGAGACTGTTTTCTCCTAGAGCTCATTACAGGTTGCATCACTACATGGTCAGCTAAGGCTGTCTCTCCATAGGTAGCCAAAAGCGTTCTTTTGCACGTCTCATTGCATTTTAAATTGAATGTGTTGTTTAGTTGGGAAGGAGAATTTTGTACCATCTGTAGCACCAGGGTGATGAGAATTTTAATCTCATCCAGAATATTAATGGTACAGGATTTGTTTTTGTCGGTGACATTAAAATTTGACATTTTTCCTAATCCTGACAAACTGTGCCCAAAAGAGGCTGTTTCTGATTCTTCAAGGCATAAATATTTCAATATTTTAAAGAATTAGATTAGTCACCACAGTCTTTCTAGTGCCCAGAAACTCTGTTTCCTTGCAGCCATATAAGGACGGCAAACAGTAAAATGCAGTAACTGAGAAAAGTTGCCCGTTATGATGGGCTCTCTCGCGTCAGGTCCCATCCATACCTCTCAGACTGACACGCAAAATCAGTTGTTCGAAGAGACAGTGTCATTTTAGAACAGACATTATCAACCACTTTAATCAGATCCTTCTTATCTTTTATCTAGAGAAACTGGGGATCCATTGACAGAATGACAGTGGTTGTATATATTTAACTTAGAAGAGAACATGTTTTGTAAGTGTAAATAATGATTGAAATGGCCTAAGTCGTGTTAGATTATAATTTAGGAGATCTAGAAATCACTTTCTAGTCATACCTTTCATCTAAAAGTCGCTTTAGTCATCTCTGAGAGCTGTCAGTGTGGGAAGGGATTATAATGACAAGGTAATGACATTGTAAATTAAGCTGAAGAGGCCAGTGAGTCAAGTCTTTAAAAAATTGGCTTTGAATTTCAGCCCTCCCACATTGTGAGGTTTCTCCAAAACTATTTCCTTTTCTGCTAGAAAAGCTTACAATAGCCTCCCTCCTGGGCCTTTGGTGAAACACACAGAGTAATACACCAAAAGTGATAAGCCTATTGTATGGCACTTAATAAGCTCTAAATAAATGTCAGTTGCTATTATTGCTAGTAATATGTATATTAAACTTCATGTAGCCAATGGTCAGTTATCTATGGAAAAAAAGAGATACAGAATGTTTAGGCTACTGCATTAAAGTAACTTTTTAAAGAATGCCATATAGAAAACCCAATGTTTTTCTTATCTTCAATGATAAAGTATAATACATCCATCATTCCTAACATTAAAGAAATATATCTCCTGTTAACTAATAAGCATTTCACTGGTCCAGCTTTCTTATCTTCTTTTATATTCTCTTTCCACCCTCTGATCAAAATACTCACAAGCTCAGAAAGCCCAAATGTCAGCCAAGATGAGTTGAAAGAAAGACAGGGAAAGAGCCTGAAGAATCTGTGGACTCAATACTTGCCCCTGGATAATTGAGAAATAGAAGTAAGGATATCTGGAAGATCTCGTTATGGTTTTCTCTCATTACACTATTGGACAAAGCACAGCCTTTTTTCACAATAATGAGATTTTTGTATGAATGAAGCTGATTTTAGTTATCATGATACCTGTAAACCTAGTTCCTTGGCAGGACTTTCTCTAAACACCCTTGTTAGCATAAGCTATTTCCTACATGACCTATGTAAAGCTGACACAGGTGTTGTAATGTTTATTTACAATTTGAAGACCAAAAATTAATTTATTGCAGTAAATTTTAAAGGGGAAAAAGTAGAAGATCTTTTTAAGGGTGCATCCAATAAACACTTAGCACAGACTGCTCCAGACACTGAGCCAGGTGCTGTGGTTAGGGTTGACAAAACACCCATTGTCTTTGACCTCAGGAAACACAGAGGACAATAAAGTGATGGTCCCTGAACACATTCTTCCGCAGAAAAACAGAGTTTATAAAATGAGGTCTGCTCTGCATATCTTTCTAAATTAAAAGAAGACTAGTTTTGAAAACTGATATATACTGTATTTCTTTATGGGATGTATACTTTTGCATTAAAGGAATATATGTATATATTTCCAATAAAGGAAAACCAAATAAAATTTTTAATGAGGATCTTAGTTTAGATAATTTTATAAAAGTTAAATACAAGGAGGCCATCATATTCCATTCTTCATTCTCAATATTTCTTTTGAAATTAAAAAGAGAAACTCAGATAACTGTTTTTCAGCTGGATTAAGATAGAATAATTTATTTTAAATATATTTTGCTACCTATCTTAAAAGCATATCTGCTTATGATAAATTGACTGGCCAATAAAAAGATGAAAGAAAAAAGAAATTAGTCAAAACTTCACAAGAATGAATGTTTAGGGTTTTTTAAAAAAATATAAACACCATTTCCCATATGGATAAATTGACTTTTTTTCTCAATCCTTATTAGAAAACTTCTGATTGTTAAATGTGGCCTAATTTTCCAAATATATAACATTCTAATGAGGGAATTAATTTTGTTTACCAGACAAGGAAGGAAGGAAAAAAGAAAATGAGCTCCCCTATTTTCTCAACCTGAATTTGTACTCGCATTTAAGCCCCCTGATTACCTGGACATCTTCAATTTGTGAATCCACAGAATCGTGGAATTTTCAGTTGTGTAATGTGGCATCGCAGCCCATTGGGATCATGCTCCAGTTGGTCAGTACATGATAATTATTTTTTAAAAAAACCTGTTACCAAAGGAATGCTTTTGTCTGGCCATATCCTCTGTCAGGAAATTCAAGTGCAAAATGACTGCAAAGGAATTCACTGGCATTCACACTGGAAGACTGTGGGTGGTGGAGGGGGGCTCAGGAACAAGGTGTGTTTACCTCCATTAATCCTAGAGGCGCTGGATACCTTGAGTGTGGAGGGAATTGGAGAATCAAACTGATTAATAAAATTAAGGTACTCTATTAAAATGAACATCTAAATTTTCCCCAAACAATTTCAGTTATTTGAGTATATCTGGGAAAAATAAATATTTATAGTAATTATCCTTAATTCTATGACACTCTTAGGATATATCATTGAGAATTTCCCCAAGCAACTCTGAAACTTACCTAATTGTTTAATGATATTTTATATGTACATACACATCATATGGAATTTATATTATCTATATGAAATACATATTTAAATAGGAAATATCTATATTTAAATTGATATAAAATTTTTAATTATAGGGGAGAGAAGACAAACTAGACACTTAAGCTAATGAAGCCTGCAATTAAGAAAATTGATGGGTTATTCACATTCTATGATGAGCCTAATCAATTGAGTTCATATCACATATGTTTAAGAGCAGCCGCTTTCCCTGTGTTTGAATCGTGGTCCTACTGATTAATAATGATGCAATCTTCCCAACAAGCTTATATCTCAGAGCTTCAGGGGTTTTTTTTTTAAATCTATAAAATAGAACAGTAAATGATACCTGTCTCATAGAATTGCTGTTGGGATTAAATGAGTTAACACATTAAAAGCATTTAGAACTCTGCCTGGGATAAAAGTAAGTCCTTAATAAATGTTAGCTGTTTTTATTTTGATTTGCTCACTTTATAAAGTGCTTTTCATGTGTGAATCATATGTATACTGGTATGTCCATACAATTATATGTATATTGATAGAAAATCACAGCTCCTCCTATAGAGTTGGCATTCAATAGCTTTTGCTAAATGCGTTAGTAGAAAAAATGACTAAAACACACATGTGAAAAGTTAAACCAATTATTCATATTTATTAAGAAAAAATGGTAACTGATAAATTGTTTTGAACACATTTCAATAATGCAGACTAATGTTATATATATTGACATTTAGAATTTTAGTGAAAGTACATGAATTTGCATTTGACATTAATTTCCATTTTGTTATCAAATTATGCATTTATTTTTTTAGAATTTGAAAAATTAATTTTACTACTATTCACTATATTAGGAATCCTATCTTTAATATATTTTTACCATGATCTTATCAATGTGTTATCAAAGTCTGAAACAAATAGAGACTTTAAAGCTCATAGTATCATGTTTTTTTTCTAAGCTTACCTGCCTAGAAGAATAGCCAGGAATTGTAATAACAAAAGAAAAACATAAAATGTAAAGGGATATAGCTTACTCTATTTATTTTTATCTTATTCTAAAATATTTTAAACTTACTGAAAATTATAGAGAGACTTTGATATCTGCATTATTGCTATACAGTTTCATCAACTCCTAACATTTTCTTTTTGATAAAAGACATTTTACAGGTACTCCTTAAGCCCTCGGAAACCATTCTTCTGTCCACCTGAGAGAACCACTAAATAGAATTTGGTATCTATAAGTCCTAAGAGACTTATGAAATTAATGTGTTGATATCCATATAAACATGTGTGAATAGATAATTTACAGTATTATTCCACCTGATTTTAAATTTAAATTATTACAATTTAACTAGAGTTATCCTTCTGCAAATTTTTGCTCAATAATTTTTTAAGATACATCTTTCTTAGTATATAAAGGTATATTTTACTCATTTTAACTTCTGCTTACTATTTCATTGAATGACTATATCTTAATGTATTTACTTATTCATTATCAACGTACTATTAGAATCAATGTTGTGGTGAATGTTCTTGAACAAGATTCCTTGTGTATGGTTGGGAGAATTTCTCTAGGGTAGAAGTGGAGTAAGTCGAAGTGGAATTTTTCGAGTGTTTGGGTAACTAAACTGAAACTTCACTAGATATTGACAAGTTTATCTAAAATGTGTATGTACAAATTTATACTCTGTCTGCAATCTATGAGAGTACCTGCTTCTTTAAATCACTGAATAAACATTTCCACAAAGTTTTTTCAATGACAAAATTGTCAAATCCTGTTCTTATTTTTGAAAATTCATGTGAGTTGGTTGGAATTCAGAAGAGTGTTGTTTTATTTCTTAAATTGGATTCAGTTCACAAGGACTGAAAGGTGAGGTCTTAGGAGACATAAGTTTAGTGGTTCTCAATCTTGTCTACACATTAGATTTACCCAGGATATTTAAACAATTCCAATACACAAGTCTCACTGCAGACCAATTAAAGCAGAATCTCCTTGGGCTGCAGGGAGGGAGATGCTGGTGTGGTGCTGGCTGCCCCAGCATCCACCCTTGGGAACACAGATTCCTCAGTGATCCCAACATGCAATCAGTGTTAGGAATCACTGCCCTTGCATATGCCTGATAACAAAAAAGAAAAAGAAAAAAGAAAAGAGGAAGAAAGGAAGAAAGAAAAGAAAAGAAAACCAGAGAGAGAAAAAAGATAAAAGTTGATCATGGGCTAGAGCATTATTCCCAGTAGTGTTATCTAGAATGGATAGGTACATTAGAGTCTGGGGAATACTAGTAGGCGTTCCAGGATGTGATGATGCTTGCGGTCAGCAATGTAGCAAGAGGTAATCTTGTAGCTGAGAACAGAACTACAGATCGAGGGTCAGGATCCAGCCTCTTTAGAGACAAGTAAATTGTGAAGGCCAGGCTCATGACTACCCCAGAGAAGCAGGTTGGTTTTCAGGATTGTGGTGCCCATAGGACCTGAGACGTAAGCCTACACAGAAAACTCAGAACAATCCCACTTATGAATGTAAACATAAATTATAAATAAAATATTAGCAAACACAGCAGTATATTAAAAGATGAATACAAGTGACTACACATGGTTTATTCTAGGAATGAAATATTAGTTCAATATCAGAAAACCTTATCATATAAATTGACATATCAAATACTAACATATAAGTATATTATCATTTCCTTAGACACTAAAAAGCATTAGATAATATTGAATATCTGTCTGGATAAAATCTTTTGAACTGTAAACTGTTGGTACATCATTAATATGATAAAACATATTTCTCTTGATCCCCAAAGCAGCATTTATGCTAAATGATGACAGATTAGAAACATCCTCATTAAAACCAAGAATAAAATATAAATGTAAATCCCACAGTACTGGATAAAATTTCATTTTACACTCTGTACAAGTGTGTATCATGGTAACAATGGAAAGAAATGCAAGTTAAATATTTTCTTGTATTGTCTTGAGTAAGTTTTTTGAGAAGAACCAAGGACAGGGTGAGAGATATCCAAAAATAAATTGCAGTCAAACCAATTTTCATTACTATGCATGAAAGCATCCTGAATGATAATGTGTGATATGAAGCTTTGCTGTTCACCTATTTGAGAGTTTAAGAGATTAAAAGATGATAGAGTACCTAAAACTAAAAAAAAAAAAAAAAGAAAAGAAAAAAGAAAACTCAGAAAAAGCCTGGGAGGGTTAGAGAAAGGCCTTGTCTGTGTGGGCACCACTGGCTCATAGCAGAGAGCAGTAATCCAACCTCATCAGCTGGTCGATGCCAGCTACAGATGCTCTGTAAAATTTAATTAGGATAGGTCGTAGAAATTAGTTATTTTTTTATTGTTGTTCAAACACTATTGTCTCCATTTTCACCCCAACACCGCCTCCCACCCTGGCCCCCTTTGGCTTTGTCCATGTGTCCTCTATACATGTTCCTTGATGGCCCTTCCCCTGTTTTTCCCCATTATCCCTGCCCCCCCCCCCTGCAACCAGTTACTGTCAGTTTGTTCTTTATTTCCATGTCTCTGGTTGTATTTTGCTTGCTTGTTTTGTTGATTAGGTTCCCCTTATAGGTGAGATCATATGGTATCTGTCTTTCACTGCCTGGCTTATTTCACTTAGCATAATGCTCTCCAGTTCCATCCATGCTGTTGTGAAGGGTAGAAGCTCCTTGTTTCTTTCTCAGATAAGTTATTTTTAAACTTGTAGAATATAAACTTGTAACTGTTGTTCAGAGTGAATGGAAAGTCAAGATTAAACTCAAATGCTCCAGGTTGTAATAAATGAGAAAAAAATTAGTTTTGGTTCATCATTTGTAATATAAACTATTGACATAAACCAAGAATTTATACTTAATTAAACTGGTTTTATAACTAGATTAAATATCCTACTTTACTAAAACTGTCAGAATATATTTGAAACATAAGTTTAAAAATGTTCATTTTTTATCCTTTCCCCAGTCAAGCAATTATTACAACTTTTTTTGTGTGTTTGGACATAGGAAGTTGTATAGATCTTTTTCTTATTTCTCTTTTTTTTATTGTTGTTCAAGTACAGTTGTCTCCATTTTCTCCCTACCACTCCCCCCACCCCCAGTCATCCCTGCCTCCCACCCTCCATCCTTCCCCTCTTTGGCTTTTTCCACGTGTCCTTTATACATGTTCCTTGAAGACCCTTCCTTCTTTTCACCCCATTATCTCCTCCCACTCCCCTCTGGTTGCTGTCAGTTTGTTCTTAATTTCACTGTCTCTGGTTGTATTTTGCTTGCTTGTTTGTTTTGTTGATTAGGTTCCACTTATAGATGAGGTCATATGGTATTTATAGAAAAATGAATTAAAAGAGCACTTGGCTTTGCTGACATGATTAGATGCAAAAATATTGGAAAGTTAAATACTGAATTATTATTTATGACACAAGAAGTTACTAATGTAACTATATGGTTCATGTAATTATCTCCTTCATTCAGGAAAGAGGAAATTTCTAAAATTATAGGATCAATAGAACACCTGAAATGAGCTTTTTTTTTTTCCTGAAAAACTACTCTAGGGCAATTAAACCTAGAGGCATCCAACATATTTAAAATTTTTCACTGTTCATGTAACTTAAAATAAGTTTTGAGACATGAGGATAATGAGATGATTGCATAGTGATTCAAAACAAAATAGCATCTTAAAACGTCTGCATGCCCTTCAGGTTGACTATGAAGTCATCAGTTTAGGTGAATAATCAAGGTTACTCTTTCTTTTCTTCCAATTCAGTGCTGAGTACAAGAGAAGGACTAAATATGTTCAGAAAAGTCTTAATCCTGAGTGGAATCAAACAGTAATTTATAAAAGTATCTCCATGGAACAGGTACGCAATACTTATTTGCTACGTGACAGATTTAGGCTGATGGAAGAATAGTAATGACAAAATTATCGAAGGCCTGTGATCTGAAATTCAGAGAGAGAAGACTACAGTTAGGACAGGAAGATGACAACCATGTGAAACAATTTACAGATGAGTTGTCTTGTGAAATGAGATTTGTTATTGCCCTCTGGAAGATTTCTAATTTGACTATGAAGGAGAAGCTGAATATAAATTGTAATGCAGATTTTTGAATTTAAGATAAGTTAAATTTACCTGCAGAAGTAATACAGTGCTACTATGTTTTTTGGGAATTTACAGAAACAAAAAAACTCTTAATTCAAATACTTTATCTAAATAGCCTAGACAGTTTTGCAACTATGAATCCCATGTATTTAAAAAGTATTTATAGATTCTAATTTCTACTTTTAAAGATGGGGGTGGATTAACAGGGAATTACTAAAATTTATAAAATAGTGAGATCTCATGATACTATACTAGGTTAGACTACAAAACCATTGATACTTTATATAATATTAAATATAAGCCCAGATAGTTTTAGATAATATTTAAAGTATTTTTATATAAGGGGAAAGACTCAAGGAAGTGAAAATAGATGAGTCTATTATACGAATGTTATGAAGATTAATGATGAGAAATGGCGTGAATAACCTTTTGATTTGAACTGTAGCTCAAGAAGAAAACGCTGGAGGTGACAGTGTGGGATTATGATAGATTTTCTTCCAATGACTTTCTTGGCGAGGTGAGCTTTGATTTCTTTTCCCTTATTTGCTTTTGTTGTGAACTACCAATTAAAGCGTTATGCAAAGCATATTTCTTAAGTTCATAAGATAAACACTTCTGCATAGAGTCCTTTGGTAGATAGAATTTATTTTTAATTACCCTTTGAGTAGATGAATAACAACTCAATAAATGGTTTTTACTTTGCCACTTGATGTACTTACTAATTTGTAAGATTTTTTACTCACTTGCTTTATTGCACAATATACACACAACAACAGTCTAAGAATTCCAATACAAATACCACCATGAACATTATGATTTAAACATTAAATGTGTTTAAAAATTTTTGCAGTTCTTTCTGTCCTTAGGATATAACCCAATAGGGATGGATATAGAGTCAAATCGCTGTCTTTTAAAACTGCATGAACTGAGGTGGGGGATCCTGGTGGGAGAAGATTACAAGACAGAGGGGAATAAAGGGGAGAAAAAAATGGGACAACTGTAATAGCATAATCAATAAAATATATTAAAATTTAAAAATGTAATAAAAATAAAATTGCATGGAATAATCTCTCGAGTACAGAGTTAGGTTCACTTATTACATTTTGTTTTTGATCCTTATGGGATTGTTTTTTCCAGATTTTTAATTGAATTTTTTGGAGTGACATTGATGAATAAAATTATATATTGTTTTGATAGAAAGATAAATGATCATGCTTTGAATTCAAATGATTATGTTAAAGATTTAAGATAAATTTATTATAAAATTAACTGGACTTTTTAAAAAGCCTTTGTCAGGTTATTTAATTGCTGTCTCTCACTGCATGTATGATGACTCGTGACATTTTACATTCTTATTTCTTTCAAGTATCCAGAGAAAAATCTCTCACAATATTTTGAAAAACAAACTGGAAGAGATAACAATAAATATAGTTTTCTGTACATTCACAAGGAATCTAACCTAAACATGAAATTTGGTAAAGTAGGCCTTATCCTGTGATTTTTTTTATCTATCATATTTCAAAAGTATATATTTTGAGTAGTGAGCTTTGCTTAGAGCAGAAGTTGTAAATTATTGTTAAAAAAGTCATCTCCAAAAAGGTATAACACCTAGAAAATATGATGTCCTTTTGATAGGGACAACAGACTTGTATTAGTCTGGGCAACTGAGGGCTTGTTTGACTCCGAGACTCTGTCCCTTGCTTTTCCATCAGACTGGACCATCTGACCTTCACCTGCGGGCTCCATGCTGGTGCAGCCACTTGGGTTAACCTTGATCTTACACAAGTCTACTCTAATATAGAGTTATGTCTGACTCAGTGCCCTGCTTCAGAAAACTGGCCTAATGAAGTCCTTATAGTCTGTGTATATTTACATGAACCTAGAACATATCTTCATTTGCTAGTGTTCGCTTTTTATATCTCATTAAGTCTAAGATGCCAGCAACTATAAAACACACCATTATTGATGAAACGCTAAGAAAGAAAAAACACTACCAATTAAGCCATGACACAGTGCTTTCTTATCCTAAACTGTTAGTTATGTCCCTATTTCAGATGTGAACTAAAGTATGTTTTAAAATAGAGAGCATGAGTTATTAATTGCAAATTATTCATTCTTTTTTTATTTTGACCTTCATAACTAAAATCAATCTTCAAAACTGCTAGCCAAGTCGAGGACCAGAACATGTCCATTTAACAAAGCTTTATTTCATAAGGAGATTGACTTTTCATTCTACCTTTTACATTATCACCAAAAAATTGACTTAGTAGTCCAAGATTTTATACAGTTCGATTTAACCAAACATTCATTAAGTATCTAGCATGCCTCAGTTGTTATGCCCAATATTATGGGTGAAGAAAAAGAGGAAGACAACCTCATTGTCCTTGGGTTTATATCCTTGAAAAATGTTCAGATCACAGAAAAAAGTAATGAATTTATAGTAGCTTAATTTATAAATGTTATTGACTTCCCCGTGCTTTTTTTCAGGTGTTGATTGATTTGTCTAGCACATCTCACCTCGATAACACTCCTAGGTGGTACCCGCTCAAAGAACAGACAGAAAGCATTGATCATGGCAAGTCCCACTCCAGTCAGAGCAGCCAGCAGCCCCCAAAGCCGTCCGTCATCAAAAGCAGGAGCCATGGGATCTTCCCTGACCCAGCCAAGGGTAGGAGATATTTCAAGTAGAAAAAGCTTCGTCTTTTCGTTCACGCAGTTTCTTCTTCAATATGTATACCTGTATATTGAATATGTTTTGTGGGTTGAATTCTATTAGAAAATATTTAATATAATATAATGCAAAGAATAATGCATATGGAATGAGGAGAAATGGGATGGAGTCTCAGATCAGCCCATGATTAGGTTTATGGCTTTGCGATCTTCACCTTGCTGGCTCTCCATTTTTTAACTTGTAAAATGGCATAGGTTTTGGATATATGAGCTATTGGTTCTTTTCCAGCTCTCAAAATCCATGACAATATGATTTTATAAGATGAATTGGGGTGTTTCTTAAAGAAAGTATAAAAGTCCTCAGTAGTTCATTGACTAGGCATAATCATCATTATCACTTATAAATATTTCTTCTAATTGTTGAAATACTTATTTTTCATAGGTATGTTCATTCTTACACATTACATATAATGTATGATTATATATAAGTTCGCTTCCTCCTTTTTACTACTATCACATCAAAACATTTTTCCCTGTCATCAAATTAATTGGTATGCTGACATTTATTTAAACTTTTTATAAATGTTTGACTTGAGCTATTTCTATGACATTTTTAAAAAACAAATAATATTTTGAAAATATCACCACCAATCCTTGCTTTTGGAAATATGTACAGCATTCCCATTTGAATGAGCTTTTCCTTTGGGAGGTTCGTTACCAATTACCCTACAACACAACCTTAATCTTCATCATAAACTGAGTTACTGCCTGCATGAGATAACCATGCAGTATCTTACATTGATATGCTGAACTACTTACAAATATTAAATACAAATTTTTATACGGGACCTAATATTGCTTCCTTCTTTCCTACTCTCAGAAAGTACATCCAATTGAAAAGGGTCCTTTGCCATTAGAAAGGAATGGCATATAAGGACAAGTGTTCTGGGAAATAGAAAATGGAGGCCATCCACGTCCAGTGGGACATAGTAAATTGATATGACAAACCACTGACTACAATGGGTGCTATAGATTTATTATGGATGAATTTTACAGATTACTTATGGATTCCACAGGGCCAGATCAACTGTGGCCTGATTAACATTCTAGAAGATCATTAGTGTAAAGACCTCTCTCTCTATGACTGTTAGGATGTGCATATACATTCTCCAAATCAACTGATGTGAGGATTCTACAGTCTTCACCTTTAATATGTCCTAGCGACTCACCCACTTCATCCAAGAATTCACTACATTTCTGCTTACAACTCCTCCTGCGACAATGTTAGCCTTACCTGGTCCCTCTTAGAATTAGCAGAATTGCTTGGTGAAACTATAATATATTCCTTCACATAAGGTTAGTTAGAATGTATTCCTCTTCTCAAACTTCTCAAGATTTTTATCCATTTGCCTTTCCTCCCCCAAATTGTTTCCCAAATATTTAATCATATTACTGTATGGTAAGCAGTCCCATAAAAGAGCCAAAGAAACAGATTAACCTAAATCTCAAGACAGTTTCAAATTACATGAGACCAAGCTTGACAGGAGAAATGCTGGGGAAACGTTAACTCATGTTTTGCTCTCTTGTAACCAGACATGCAGGTTCCCACCATTGAGAAATCCCATAGTAGTCCCGGTAGCTCGAAATCCTCATCTGAAGGCCATCTCCGCTCTCATGGACCATCTCGCAGCCAAAGCAAAACCAGCGTCACTCAGACCCACCTGGAAGACGCAGGGGCTGCTATAGCCGCTGCGGAAGCTGCTGTGCAACAACTCCGCCTTCAACCAAGTAAAAGACGCAAATAAATTCCTCAGCATGGCAGCTTAATGTTCATCTGTTGCCTTTCTTTCCCGCTGTCCTTCCTTTCCTGTTCGCTTTCTGTTTTTGGCACACCCTGCTCACTCTGTTCTCTGTCCCTCTGTCTGTGTAAGAACTATCAATACATAAATACGCTCCTTCTTATTTAGACTTTTTTTTAATTTACATAGAGTGCAGTAAAACTGGCTGTTTCTACTCTGTCTCCACCATCCATCCGACCTGCCTCATGGTATTTGGTGGCTGTGTCTGTGATGTTTGCAGGCAGACGATGTCTTGTGTCCTTTTCGTGTGCACTGAACTATCCTTTAGAATATAGGAATTACAAGCACAGCAGCTGCCCATTCTCCAGGCATTACACCAAAAAAAAAAAAGCACACACACAAGCATTTAAAGCAGATTGTCCATGAGATTCTCACATCTAAAAACACTCAAATTTGAGGCAGAGGAGTAATACGACCAACAGTCAAGTTTTAGAAACTAGGGGGAAAAGCCATTTTAAGCTTTAAAATATTAATAGATTATGCATGTGAAACATTGTCATTTTCCATGTGGGAAACTTTATGGTCTTTCGGAAAAAGAAATCTATGAAGAAAATCACGTTTCTTATACTCTCAAGAAAGAGTATAATAGTAATGTGTATATAAGCACATGGGATGAGGCAGTACAACCTCATTGAGGAACACAATCAGGTCCGTTCTGTTGGATCCTACTTTGTATATGATAACAGGGAACGTACAGGTTATTTTTTTTCTAACCTTTGGAAATCTTTTGACAGTCAAATATCACTTAAAGCATAACAATTTACCCATCTTAACTGCTGCATTTTCATTCAATTTGTGAAAACTTAGTCAACTGATACATAAAGCCTTAAACAGAGGTTTTTACAAATGTGGGTGTGCTGTAACTTCCAAGAGGCACCAGCCAGACCATGGAGAAAGATGAACACATTCCCCCTATCTCCCCAAGTCGTCATGTCCAAAGAAACAGCCAGTTTTAACCCCCTTTAGTGCTGTGCATGTGGTGTCATTTGGGCATTTGAAAGCACAACTTATTTCAATAGAGCAAAAGATCACTTCTGTTTGCATGACTAGCATTGAAGCTGGTTTCATCTGAGGATACATACTCTGGGTTTCCATTTCACCCACACTGCCACAGCAGCACATAAAAGCGGTCAGTCTAATCATGCCAGGAAGCAGCACAGACACAGCATAGCAGGAGTCCTCCCCATTCAAAGAACTCAGTCTGATAATCTGCCTCCACCAGCCAATGGCAACCAAGACCAAAGCCAGCTAGCCCTCAGGAAGGTGATGTCTGACGGACCAGTCAAGCCAGAAGGAGGTGAGCAGAAAGGCGCTGTTCAAAGCACACAGCAAGAACATTCCCCAAATTTAAAGCCCTCATCTTTTAATTTTTAGAGATTGTCTGGTAAAAATATGTTTATCCACTTTTTAATGTGCTTTTGTGGGCATGGCATTTCAGGACTTCATCATCACCATGTAAGTCCCAAGATCAGTCCCATAATATACTGACTACAGTGATTTGTATTTTTCTATGCACCGGGCATCTTTTGACTTTTGTTGGGAAATAGATTAACGGTATTCATATGGCAGAATGGAATGCATGCTACTAACCTAATCTGTTCAAGCATGACTATAAATATGTTGCATTGTGATAAAACTTTAAACTGCTCTCAATTCAAGTTAGTGTACCAGCTAATAATGTAGATCAGTTTTTGTTACATATCATTTCAAGTGTAACTTTTAAAAAATTCAGTGGATTTTGGAAATTCTTAGAGGAAAGTAAAGGAAAAATTGTTAATGCACTCATTCACCTTTCCATGGTGAAAGTTCTCTATCCTACAAACAGACATTTTCCACTCATGTTTCCGTAGTTGTCAAGTGTATCGTGTTGGGCATGTGAATATCCAAGTGCCTGTGTAATAAATAAAGTATCTTTATTTCATTCATAAACTACTGGGTTCTGAGCCATTGTTATACGATGCAGCTTAAAATGAGTGTGTCAGTTTTTGCTTTCTCATTTGATTCCTTGCAATAGAGTATTCATAGTTATTGCTCCATTGTTGGTGAGAGTTGTAATGATAGAGCTTTGGGGAGCAGACCAAAGTTTCATGTCAAAAACATTATAAGATAGATAGAAAATTATTTCCGAATACAGAGCTTACATAAACATGTAAGTAAATAATGGAGTTGGGCTATTCTTAGGCAAGGCTTCCACTACTTCTTTCTCTCACATCTGGTCTACTTCACAGTCTTCTCAGGTTCCTGGACAGAGAAAGACAAATTCTATGTTTCCTTGCTCTGGAGATGCATCTAAACTTGATTCCATAGCTGTGATCAGAAAAGAAAGCAAATTTATATCTGTCCCTAACATGACACAGCATTTGTGGAATTTCCCCAGAGAAAGAGTGCCACTACCAGTGACAAAACTCAAACAAGGGTGAATATAACAATTATCTTCAAAAGCATATATAAAATAAAGTTTAAAAAATATAGGTTAGCTATGTTTGCCCCTTAGGTCTCTTCCAACCTTAAAATACTTGATTTTATGATTCGATAGTTCCACAAAATTAAAATCAAACCTTGTACTATCCTATAGAAATTGTCTGTATTCTCAGAAAATGAGAAAGTATACTACACTCTTGTCCCAACTAATTAGACATTAGGGGCTATGGAAGAGGTGTGTGGCGGTATGGAAGGTAAACCATTGTGATATTTCTCGAATTAGCCAGGTAACTGAGGAAACAATTAGCTTAAATGTTAGCATAATTCTCAATGTGCCCAATTTATACATTAGCTCCAAAGCACAAATTCTCTTTTCTAGTTAGCATACTTAAAATTCCTCTTCTCACCTTTTTTCATCAAATAAGTTTTGTTGATTTCTTAATGGTATTCATTTTCTTCCTTCAAATATTTTGTAATTATAAATATCAAAGTAGTTAATTGCTTCCTTTATTTCACATTCTGTGTTTAATTATCATGATTTAAGTTACTGTATAATATTTTGCCCATTTTTTATAAATATTGTTACAATTTTAGTAAATTGTTTTTAATACCCTTTTTACAAATAATAGTCTGATGGATATTCTCATACATTTAAGGTGCTATGATTGAGTCTTGAAATCATTCGTTATTGAAATTACAATCAAAAGAATATCAAGATTCCATAGTGTGGATTCTTGTTTAATTTTATTCTAATAGATGATAAAGCAAATGCCCTGTTTTCTAAAATGTAGTTACATTATATCCCTGCTACTAAAAAGTTACCAGGAATATAGTTCAACCATGCATTTTGCCAAACAACTAATTGGCAAATAAAGGATTAAATTTATACAAAATGCCATATAATGAGTCCAAAACTTAGAGAGTAAAAGTGGTAAGAGTTATAAACATATGAAGAGTCATCAAGTTCCTGTTCAGTAACTGCAGAATAAGTATTAGTATTAATTTTAATACATTGGATAAAAGTCTCCCACTTTATCCTCACAGGCAAACCCACATGACCCCATCTGCATCCTGAAAATAACGCTCTGTATGGAAATAATTCTTCACGTCGTACAAAGTGTCTTGTCACCCATTTTCCCATGTTATCGCACCTGGTAGATGGGGTATTAGTTGCAGATATCTTTCTGAGCAAGCAATTTGAGAGTCAGAGGACTAGAATAGAAGAACACACAGCTTGAAATTTTCAAAATCAGCAGCATAACCCTTGTCTTGTTATTAGGCTTAATTTACCTTTGCTTTTAAAATACATTGGCTCCTGGAAATTAAACTCCCCAGATTTCAAGAAAAACAACTGTCATTTACTTATTTTTTTTTCTTATTCAAGTTCCAACAAATGATTAGAGGTTGCCAGAAATAATGGGATACAATTTAGACTTCTTCTGCCTACATGATCCTCTTTGCTGAAGGCTGATGATTAAACTGCCACAAACCAAGAACATAAAATCCTCTCACTGCACAAGTGTGATGCATCAGTATCTGTAGTCATTTCTGTCAAGGGGGACGAAATTGTCCCCAAAGAGCTGTTCAACTTTTTTTTTCTGTGCTTTTCAGCGGATTTCTGCTTGAAGTAGCATAAAATATGGGTCAGGCAATAATTATGGAGTGAGCCAAAAAGAACTTTTTCTTTCCCTCCAGGATTCAGTTGCATGGCTGGAAACCTGAGGGGAAAGATTAGACAGATTGTGCCAGAACATCCTGATGCCGAAACAGCTCTCTGTATTTAGAAATCCCTGGAAATGTTTTTTTCAAGCCAGTTGTTTTGGTTGAACGCAGGCCCTGTCATTGCAGAAGGTGACGCCAACCGGGGAAGAGAGTTTAAAAAGTAATGAAAAAAAATGAAAACAAATTGAAGCATTCTTAAAACCTTGATAATGAATTTATTTGACATTCAATGTATTATTACATTTTAATTGCAGTTTGAATGTCCGGAGCTATTTTTGGTTGATACTAAGAGTTTTGGTGAGTTTTAAGTTTAGAGCCAGTAACACAGAGTGAATAGAAAGAATCCCTCTACTCTGGGCAATTGGAGCTTTGGGGATGGGTCAGTGAGGTTAGGCGGGAAGAGGAATCTGGGCGGGGATTGTGATTGGAGTTTGTTGGCGTGGCCAAGTTGTAGGAGACAGGCCTGAAGCTACTTGCACAGACCGCTGCGGGAAACTCCACTTTCACTAAGGCTCCTGCGGCACCTGTCAAAGAAGAGCTTCATATTCTTATGTTGCTGTGGGGCACCTTTCCTAAGCCATCACTCTGTGGGAGCCACTCTCCTGGGCGAGTGGGAATGGGTGGCTGGGCTGGGAAACCGAGGGCACTGGGCATGGAGGGAACTGTTACAAAAGGTGTTAGCTAATCAGTGTCTCATTCTCTTCGAACTGGAAGGAGACGGTCACTTTGGTCAGAAGGAATTTTGCATTCCCTGTTTATGGAGAGGGTCCAAAAGGGAAATCAAGAAGAGAAATCAGAATGAGTTTGTTGTGAGGTGAAGTCTTCTGTAACATTTGTAACAGGTTAATAAAAACAGATTTATATTCCTCATTTCAATAACTCATTTCAATGTGTTTGTAAAAAAGAAAAAGAAAACCTTAAAAAATCCTTGGATAGTTTAATATAATTGAAATTGAAACTGTAATGATTTGAACACAGCAAATGTAAAATCTGAGAAAATCAAATTGGATATCATTTTTCAAAGTTCTATGCCTAATTTCTCTGGAAATGAGGTTTTTGTTTCATTTTGTTTTGGTGTCTGTGAAAATCAAAATGACTGGTTTTTCTAAAGTTTTGTTCAAGAGTTACTGCTATTCCTTAGAATGATTGATTATGGTTTTCAACTCTTTCTCTAGTCTTCTAAAATGGATTGCCAGAACTATGCCTGTTGTACATGCAGAGTCACAGATAGTGAATGAAAAGCTCTGACCATATGACACTCTCTCTTACTTATGGACCTTCATTTACAAACATGAATCCACTGACCTACCATCAATGGAGATTTTTGGTCTTTTCCAGTAGTAGCCTTGGGTCTGCACAGAGCCATCCCCGTAGCGTGTGTTTGATTCACACTGGCAACTTCTGTGTTCATTTCATCTGCATGAATAGCAAGACCAACTGGCCCATCTAAGTATCAAAGTTGTCTTCAGTATTGCTGTGCCTTAGTCAGATGATCCACCTATGGGCCTGTGTAATTGGATGTGACTATCAATACATTATCTGAGAAGAAGATGAAGGCCTGAGTTTAACACAACAAAGTTCCATTAATACTTCTTATGATCTGTCTTTAACAAAGTTAAACTTAATTTTTAAAATGCAACTTATTTTACTTTGGGCTCAAGAAAATTATTTTTAAAAAGTAATTTATGAAATTACCCCCAGAGAGCAGAACTCTGAGGAAATGAGACAGGCGAGTAAATGCTGATGGCGAAAAGAAATAAGAAGCGTGGAGCATGAGAAGGCTGGTGGGGACACAGTGAGGGAGCCGGGACAGTATGACTGTGGGGCTGGGAACCTTGTCACCTGGGGAGGAGGGGTCATAGAACCAGGGAAATGCTACCCGAGGCAGAGGAATTCCAAAGGCGTTATTATCTGGCCACTTTAGGCAACAGTATTGCCTAAATCCAGACATCTAACTATCCATGAATTACCTAATTTTTCCCACTTTTCATCCCCATGTACTGCATTGTGTGAAATCATGATATTTCACCCATTCTTCATTGCACAAGATAATTTGGGGGGTGATAATTTGGGGGGTATGGGGTAGGATAAAAGGAACCTTCATGTGTCCTGAGGCAGATTGGGAAACTATCCTTTTTTCATTTTATTTCACTACTGTGTGGGATGTGTAAATAAATAATTAATTATTCAGGACCCACTTATGGGTTTTAAATGAAAACATATTAGAAATACAGGATTTTGAATAAAAATGAATAATATAGCTATATAATCATAGTTTAATACATTAACACAGTATCTCATCTTTAAGATACTGAAAGATAAATTTTAATTAATTAGTTAAATTGATAATTTGAACAGAACCTAATCAGTATATTAACATTACAAATCAAGCAAAAACAGGTGTTTTGAGAAGAAAATCTTTGATAAAAGTCAGGAGCACAAATCCCTAATTTTAAACGTACAAGAAAGACTAAAATTTCTGCTATATTCTTGAAATAAAAAGGAAAATTAGCTTCTCTTCATTACAAATTCAAAACTACATTTTTTTAAATTATATCGGTCACATTATATTTTAATTTGACTATATAAAATGAACTTAGAATCTATATAGAGAGATATAGAAAAGTACTTTTTATACCATGTAATTCAAGTTTCTATATATGCAAATAACTATTGAACTTTTGAACTTTTTATAAATAACTTGAACTTTTTATACCACATAATTCAAATTTCTATATGTAAATATTTTGTCTCCATCCAACTATTAATATACAAGAAAATTTTTTAATGTTTATGTGGAGAAAACCCCTTTTACGAAAGAATTTATATTATTTTACGCCAGCATATCTCATTATTTACTCTAGGTCTCTGCATGTCATAAAGTAGCTTTTTCAAGCAAAGAAGGGACAGACAAGCAAATCGTTATGATACATAAATTTTTAATTTAGATCTTATATTCCTGGAGTTTTCAAGTTCTGGATGGAATAAGTTTTGAAGATTAAAAAACGTAAAAAGGATAACAATATCAATAATAATAAATATTTTCAAGAAAAATGAACAACTTGATTTTTTTAGTCTAAAAATAAAAGACACCATAGAGTAATTGTTAATGTATTTAGTGGTTTAAGATGACTGTCATGAAAGCCTGGTGCTGTTTTTTCTCAGCTTCACAGTTAATGCTTCATTGTATACTGTAGGCCTAGACCACTTTTTCTCACAGTGTTCTTGATCCCTCTAGTTACGCGTCTACAAGATCAAAAAATTCTTAAGAATATGAAGATGTTATTTGCCTTTTTTACTCTTACCTTTCTCAAGGGAACAGTGGAGTTTTCCTGCATTTACATGAGATGTCAGGACTGCTTTGATGGCTAATGGAAAATGTATTTGATTGTTTATTTTTAATTTCTTTTAATATGATAAATATTGATAGGTATAACTAAAAGTTCAAAAATTCAATAATTTTTAAAAATGTAAAAGGAGTCCATCCGTTTGTTTCTTTCTTTCTTTTTCTTTCTTTTTTCTTTTTTTCTTTCTTTCTTTCTTTCTTTCTTTCTTTCTCTTTCTTTTTTTCTTTCTATTTTTATTGCTATTCAAGTGCAGTTTTCTCCATTTCCTCACCACTACTCCCACCCCAGCCATCCCCACCTCACACCCTCGAACCAACCCGGTTTGCCTTTGTCCATGTGTCCTTCATACATGTTCCTTAATGGCCCTTCCCTTAGTTTCCCCCGTTCATATTCATTCTCTCTTTTTTTAAAATCTGACTGGTAAATTGGCTATCAGCTGATCAAGCTATTCCCAAACTAAGGTGGACTGAGAGATAATATTATAAAGGTAGAATAAGTTTAATGCATCCTTATCTTAAAGTAAAATTTACTGGAAAAAACAATTGTTTATAAATTATTTGGCTTTTCTAAGTTTTTTTTTTATTATATTCTCTATGTTACCAGATCTGTATACTGCAGATTAACTGTGTTGGTGGAAATAACAATAGAAAAACTAAAGATCATCACTTTGATTCAAATTTGAGGCAAAATTAAGTTTTTACATCTTACCAATTTTTGACTCTAATTTTCAAGTACATAATTTAGCATGTTTTTAAATAATTAAAGCTAAAAAGAATTATGAAAATATGTATTTATCATTTAAAGAGAATAATATCAGAATTACCTATGTTAATTGTTCATCATCTATTACATTCATATATACATGCTTATTTTAAAATGAATATTATGTCCCAGACCTCTTCAAAGTGTTAGCAATACTGTAGTACACAAAACAGACAAAGTCACTGACCCTGCGAAACTTTTATCCCAGTGTTGCCTATTGAATAACCAGTTCAAGATATCTGGGAAGAATTCTGAAGAATGAGAAAGAATTTTGCCCACCCTCAACTGGGACTGAAAGAGAAAAATGCATTGACTTATGTTTATATGCAACCAAACTTAATCATGTCTAGAAATATCTGGAAGCATAATTAATTATATTTTTATTTGTTTGGGCTCTGATTCTCACTAATAGTCTTCACAGTCCACTGGGATATAATCAACTACAGGAGGAGAGAAAATATTTGAAAATCATTTATTTGGAAGGTAGAGAAGTGAATGAAATTAATGAGAAGTTAAATCCCATGCGGCTGGACAAGTCTTTATCAAATAATTGTCTAAACTCCTCTTGGTAGCCATTGACTACATTCGAGTGATGTGAAAAATACTAGTCACTGTTTGTTGTAGCATTCGCCATATAAATCAGTCTGCTGTTACTAATTGTATTTATTTATACTGGAAATACATTTTCTTTGAGCAGTATTTTTATATAAATCAAACTATTTGATTTCCATTTAAGGACAATACCCTTGTTATTGAAGTAGTCATGACCTGAGTCATCATTTTAGAGTGATGCAGGAGCATTTTGCAAATCTATTTTCGTAATTACTCAGATAATTCTGCGTGTTTTGCAAGTAAACTGACTGCAAGACAGAGGGTAGTTCTGCTTCAAAGGAAAATGAAATGAATATTGACAAATTAATAGTTGCCCTTGAATACGATGTAGATCTTGAGTGTTTTTTATTTCAGACATTATTCATTATTAGTTTTTTGAAGATAAAAATCTTTATTGTGTTACAGTTATGCTTGCGTCTTTCAGCACAAGTACCAAAACTTGGTACTTGATGAATAATCTTTGTTACTTCTATTTATTTTGATGGTGCTAGAGTTTAACCTAAATTTATGAAAGATAAAATGAACTCACCTTATTTTTTTATTTATGATAATGTCTTAACCATTTTTTCCATTATTTCCTGTGAAATTTTGATCCCACTTAAGCTGTATTTACTTTAAATGACTTCTTCCAAACCATTTCAGAACCAAAAACACTTTTAACAAGGAAGAGACAGCTAAAAGGCAACTTTATAGCATAAATGCAAGGACTGTAGTATACTGAGCCATCACATATATTTACGTAAGAAAAATCCCAGTCCTCCATGTTATTAATGAAGCTAACTTCACTCTCGTTTCCAAACACCTGTTGTATTGAAGTTGCATGCTATTACTTCTGTTCCCCACGTGATCATTGGACCTGTTATCTACAAAGACAGAGAACGAGTGAATAGTGAGCATGTGGGATACGTGGAAATTACTGATAGCATTAGGTAAAAACTGATCATTAAATTGATCGTTGGCGGTCATGAACAATTTGGTCATAAACTCAGTGCAGATGGAGAGGGAAGAGTGTGAATGTGATTGAGAGCTTCGCCATCTTTCCTGGAGCATAGAAATAGAGGGACCACATCTCCATCTCCCTCTCTGAACAGTGCTACTATGTGAATAGGGGATGTGTTGACACAAACATTCTGATTTTTTTAAGGAAAAAGATACTTCACATTCCATTTCTCATGGTTTGTTATGTTTTTAATATCTTTGGTTTTCTTAACCAATAATTTTTCAAATAAAAAAATATTTCAACTTCCTTTGTCTGCCACCCCCACATACCAAAGTTTGCAGAAGACTGATCTAGAAGTCAAGAGTTGTTTATTTTAAATATTTTTATCTGTGAAAACTTGTATTTTGGGAGTATGCGAAAACTTCTACAAAATATTTCAACTTTCTTCGTCCGCCACCCCCAACATACCAAAGTTTACAGATGATTGATGTAGAAGGCAGAGTTGCCTATTTTCAATATTTTTATCTCTGAAAATTTGTAATTTGGGAGTACGTGAACACTCCTACCTCTGCCATTTTTTTCTGATATCTGATTTCTTTTAAATCTTCCAAAATGCATAATGAATATGCTGAAGTAAAGTTAGAAAAATATAGTAAACTTCTAAAATTCTTGTAAGATGCACATCTCTTCTTAAGTTAATACCCTTGATCATCAATAGGACATATTTAAAAAGTTATTGGACATAATTTAAAGGAAAAACCTACCAAATAATGCTGTTAACGATGGAACTTAGAACTCATTTTCAGGGACACACTCAAATCAACAAGTGAGATGAGACTGCAGTCTCTTCAGTAACAGAGACAGCAGGACGCCAGCAGATGGACACAGAGGCAGAAAGACAGGCAGTGGCAGTGAGGAGATAGAGGCGGTCACCAGAGTCACCACCAGCACAGTTAAAGATGGCCAAGAAAAAGAAATATGTGCTCTAAATACATAAATTCTATAATAGCCAGATGGTTATTTCAGTTCCATCATTGAACAATTGGAATAAACAAAATAATTGTTAAGTTATTTTAATTTCAAGTAGCTGACCTTAAATCCTATAGAATGTATTCATGAGTATAATATTAATATTGTATCAACCAAGTGATCGGGAAATTGCAGGCAACCTGCATTATAAATTACTCTTGAAATGTTTGGCAATAGTTCTGAGTGGAATCAAACGATATAGAACCAATGAAAGAACATCACAGGCAGCAGGGTTTTATACTTTCCTAGCATGAATTCTGAGGGAGGCAGAGACCTCGGAATCTTTGTCTGACATAATTGGGTGTGATGGAAAAGTGGGTGGGGTTTTCTAGTTTGGATTCTCTTTCTCTCCTTAGTTAGTGAGCGAACTGAAACGAGTCACTTAATCTTTCTAGGGCATAGTTTTTCTATAGGCGAAAACATGGCTCAGGAGCAGGTTATCTCTAAGTCCTTACCAGCTTTTAATTTCCATGGCTCCACATAGTAAAATTGTCTTCAATTCTGATCTGCGGATTTTGAGCACAGCGCTGCCATCGTGTGGTAGGTACAGTGATAGTTCTGCATTTTTAAGTACCATCGTAGTGGCCGGGGTGGGGGAAAAAGACACTGCAAACTAATTGAAGACAGATGTGCAGCCAAAGAGACACTATAGTTTAATTAAGATTGGCCACAGTGGAGTGATACAACAGAATGATGTCTAACCATCTATCATTGGAAGAAAATGAAGAGGTGGAAAAATAATTTAAAGCAGATTAAATTGCCTCACTGAAGATGAAATTTGTTTACCTGAGATGCCCCATCAGTAACTGAGTCACAGAAACGATTCAGCACCCTAGGATTTACTCCTCTAGGACCAGGGGCCTCTCTACTGGAGCATGCTCGTTCTATCACATCTTTATTTACTTGAATTCACAAGGAAACAAGAATTCACGAAGAAAGTACCTATGAAAAAGTAGTCTCCAGAAATGTCCTATTGTTCAACAACCCTCGATCCTTCTGTAAAACACGCATTCCTCATGTGTGATACACAGACACGTGATGTGTCCATGCATGATAGGCCCATGATTTCTGGAACTCTGATGAAGAGTTGGAAGAGTTAAGCAGAGGTAAAATGCTTTTAAATTGTTAATTTTGAAATCCAAAAACTATGGAGAGTCATATTTAGTCTTAATGTTTTAAAATATCTTCTTCAGAATGTGGAAACACAAAGACAAGATGTGGAATTAACACAAGTGCTGCTGTCTATAATAACACCTTCTGGGGGTCCCGTGGAATGTTACTCTGTATGTCATTTTCTATTGTCATTCCACTCTAAATATTTATGTATAATATCCATGGTCTGTTGTGAACCTTTTTTAAGTTGACAAAGCTATGCTCTCTCGTGTTTAGTGTATTATCATTAAATATTTCTTGCAATCACCACTTTTGTGGGGGTTGGGAAAACAAAACATCTATTTGAATGCGTATCACATTTTCCTATATAGTATGACAGGCTAAAGTTGCCGTTGGCGGCAAATTGATAATGTCTATAAAACACACAGCTGGATAACATGAAATATTTCTAAGTCATTTAGAGGCATTAATTGGTTAAGGGAACAATTATTAATGTATTATTATTATTTTATTAAATATTGCTGTAGCATAGTCCCAGGATAAGCTTTTAAGAAGGCTGTGCTGGAGAAAACACAGGCTGTTCTTTGAACAGTGGCATGAATATAACTACAATCAAAGATGAAAGTAGTAATTGTCAAGAAAAGATGCATGGCCCTGTGCTCTGAGAGCCCAGGTACAGGAGAGTCCACTTCTGATTGGCGGGCCGTTGCTGGTCTGAGCTGGGCCTCTACTGATACGTGTAATTTCAATATGAAAAAGTGACAGGCACAGAGGAAGCACAACAAAATTGGAAAGAATAGTCTCAGTCAAGTTCAGGTAAAAGGAAACCAGAGCCAAGGGAGTCAGGCTGAATGGTCTGAGTGGACTTCCAGGTAAAGTGTACGAAGGAGAACTGGGGATGGGAGATACATTCGGAGAGGAACAGATGATAAGGGACTTTTAGAAGCAAACGAAAGAGTTTGACTGACTGCTTATGCTATCATAGATACCGCCTGGTAAAAAGTGGAAGTCCATTCTGCATTTTAATTGAATTTATTTTCAAAAACTAACTGAATGTCAGGCTATCTAATTCTACCTTACATTTACATGCCAGATGAAGAATTAAAAATTCAATCAAGCACCAGATGTTAAGATAATGCCAAACATCCACATTTATTTAAATTAGTTATCTAACTTTTAACTACCCAAAATTTCTTTAGACTCAACCTTACATGTAATTTTGTTTGCAAAGATGCTAGGTAGATTAGACTTATTCCAATACCTGTAAATGTTCCATAGATTTAGTTTTCTTTCTTTTTATATTCTTATAAAATGCCATTGGTTTGCATTTAAATGGACGGCACTTGCACAGTCTTTCCAAAGGAGATTTCTAATCATCTAAATAAGATGAAAGAACTGTCTTTCCTTAAATATACAGGGTCCAGCACAAATACCGCCCCTTTTTTAAATGCAAAATCTTCTGTTATAAAATCATAAGCATGCAATTCTGTAACATGACAATATCACACTCAAGCACACCTTATGACATTGAAGGTGAAATGTTCAAATCGTTGTCCATCTCGTGTGAGACATTCACGTTCCCTACGGACCACACTCAAGCAAGCCTCACTTCTGCCGGACCCTATATTTCTAACCTTCTTTCTTTTTTCCTATATTGTTTTGCATTCTGTACACATCTCAAATTTCCCAGAAGGGGAATAGAACTAGAAATTATATCAGGTAAAATCAAAGATCCAAAAAGAAAGATTTAATATTTTTAAATGTAAATAAGACATTCTTTCTATAATGTAGGTATTTTGATATAAGATTGTTTTGGGGGTGAAAATTGTTTTAATTGAGTAAAAATACATTGATTTACAAATACTGTTTATTAATTAAGGTTTTCCTTTGAAAATAGTATATTGTGATTTTCCAGTCAATGAAATTAAAGTTTTTTTATTAAATATCATACTAAAAATTATTTAAAATCTTGTTGGTTGGATTATATGACAATCAAAGTATGTGACAGCTTTCCTGCGTTTACTTCAGTTGACTAATCTGACTTACTATGTGGTTAATTAATAGTTTATAAATGTTAATAATTTTATATCAGTCAATATCTTTCCATTTTTAACTTATTTTTTGAAGAATTCTTTTCTTTAACATCTAATACATTATTTGGGTTTCTTCTAAATATATTGAAGAAAATGTTAAACAAACATTCTGTTCCTGCAAATCTGGTCCTCTGGGTTACTAATAATTGATTTGTCACTGGCTAAACAGGATTCGAGCCTTTTTCTAAATAGCTATTGTCGGTTACAGACACCTGATAGGTCATTGACTAATAAATACTTCTATTTTCCCCCTATTCTGAGAAAGTGATTCTACTATCATTGGAAGAGATATAAAATTTTCTGGTAGCTTCAGAGAATATGTTGTCCTGAAATGAGGAAAAAGCTAAAACTTTTGCAAGACTCAATCCTGGTTTCTCCCTGAGGATGGTCCCCACCCCTACATGGTCTCATCTCCGTATTTTCACGTCATTTGGTTATAGTAATTACATTGAAATTCCACCACATCAAAGTCATTGTGCTTGTATATAGTTCCTTAAGAATTATGTCAATATCTTAGGATCATTAAAAAAATTAGCAACTATTCATCCAGTAGTATGAATCTATCCCAACTGCTTACAAAACTTTTGATTGAACAGAGATGTATCCATGAAAGAGAGACCCTTAGCATAGTAGCCTAGAACAGTCCAGGATTAGAAGAGAACCCGGACAAATTTACTCTCAGGGACTACGTACCCTCAAGGACAGTAGGGAACAGCCATTGATGAGAGCTTGGGGGATGGCACAGTGACGAAGAGTAAGTCACCAGGCTCTTGCTTTCTCTTACTCCTCGTAGGCACCAGCTTATGAGATGGGCATTACTGACCCCATTATGTCCAAAGGAGGAAACTGAGACTTGTTAGGTTTCCTACAAAATGCATTGGGATTCAAAACCACATCAGTAAGATCAAAGCTCATGCTCTCCAACTCTGACCAGATAGAAGAGGATAAATAACAATTTCAAAATTTGCCTGGAGAATCTTCTCTCCGCAAAAATGAGAGGGAACACTTACCTTCTCTTCTTTTTTTACATCAAAAGTTTCCCCAAATCTCCTCTAATCTAGAACTCCATTATTAATAACATTAGTACTATACTCCTACTGCATAATTTACAGCACAAAAGTATTATGTTTCTATGGGAACATGGATTCTTACATCCAAAAAAAATATCAAACTCATGAAATTTTTTAAATAAGTGCTGGTCACAAACTAAGAAATACGTAAAGGAAACAAATATCTTCAAATTGAATAACCTGCTGGAGATAGTTGATAGAGCTACATAAAAACCAGCACAGAATTTTCAATCACTTCTTGAAATTATTTGTTCTATTTTGCATCTTCATGTCTCAAGATAAAAATAGATTATTAGTTATTAACATGGAAATAATTAAGCAACCTTTCCTTAGCCTGCTCTTTTTATCTACCCAACTCTCTAAATTCCTTTCTCCATGAAATAGCCAAAATTCGTATTTGCTTGCCATATCATATTGCAATACTGTACGATTAAACCACAAATAATAATAGTAGAATAGTTATATACTGTTTAACTCAGTCTAAAAATATGATGGCTTATCCCTAAAGGTGATTATTTTTCCCTTTATGTCCAATAAAGCAATTCTGTATGCTGGCATTGCCACTGTGCATTATCCCTTAAGAAAAACAAAATGAAAGGCAGGTTAAGAAATGTGGAGTTCTTGCTAGAGCTGTTTCTTTATACGTGTAGATGAAGAAAATGCATAATTATGCATTTGGAGGTCACTGGGAGCATCACTGATTGACTGTGGTGTTGACTCTTCCCACACCATGCAGCAAAGCCTACCAATCACCGGCCTGCAGAAAGCTCCGTGTCCACCGGCTCCTCGGGCAGCAGCTTTGGCAGTGGGTATAGCGTGGACAGTGAAGGAAGCAGCAGCACTGCAGGGGAGACTAATCTATTTCCTATTCCAAGGATGTAAGTGGTTCTTTTTTTCTCACTACAAAGCTAACAGCATCATGAGTAAGCTCTCCTTAACATTGAAGAGGAAATAACCGGATAATTATCCAATTCTGAGTCATTGTCCCTGAAGCGCTTCCCCCGTTCATGCTTACATAAATAATAGACTATTCAGGAAAGACTGGATTAATTTAGTTAATTCTAAGGATGAATGCTGGTCACTACCAGCATTACTTAATTAGTGCAATTTGTATTTAATAGAAAAACTGATAAAAAATCTGATTAGCCACGGCTGAGTTGCACTTTAATCACATAATGACCAAACATAAACATTATTGTTACTTGAGATAAACATAGATTAATTTACTGTGAATCAGGAGAGATTTAAACATCCTTTAAGAATTCACATATCATATTTGAAGCAGATAACACACTGGACCCCTCACACACCTCTTTCAACCATGAATCTCACTACAAGTCACATCGAAGGTTTTGGGTGTTTTCATGTTCTCTAGAACAAATATCATGTAGTACATAGGTCCCTGAGTAGATACTCTTGGAATAAAGTTCATTTATAATAAGGGAAGCCTCAAAAAAATCATATTGGAAATCAAATTAAAACTGGTTTGTCATTTAGAGTATGCTAAAATGTGGGGTTTAGTCATGTTGGTGGCACAATTCAGCAGCATCCAAGATATATTATGTCTGTTCCAATACAAAAATTGAAACATTTAAACCTTCCCTTCTCCTCCCCAGTACTAATTTTCTGGGTTTTCAAAAACGCCACTAGTCCATGCAGATCCAGAATCTAGGCCAGGGTGAATCCAGCCTGCCATCTGGTTTTGTAAGATCTGTGAGTTAAAAATGGCTTTTGAATTTTTACATGTTAAAAAAAACAGAATAGCACTTCATGACACATGTAAATCATATATAACTGAAATTTCAGGGTCATAAATTAAGTTTTGTTGGAAGCCAGCCACACCCATTCTTTTATGTGTTGCTAATGCCACTTCACACTACGGGGACATTTGTGAGTCGTTGTAACTGAGACCCTTCAAAGGAGACCATTCACACCGTTGGCTCTCTGTCCCTTTATAGAAAGACCTTGCAGACCCCTGGTCTGGAGCCCTGTTGGAAGGTCTGTTTTATTTTCTCCAAAGTTGAGTGAAACTTTCCTGGGAGTGGAATTTCTATTTCTTATTGTTCTAATGTCAAGGGTTTTTTTTACATAAACTTTCATTTTGATCTCCAGAATACTACTCATATTAGATAACGGCTCAATTTACAGAAAGCAAAATAATGGGGGAATGTATCTGTACTTCGAAAATGTGCTTATTTTGTGATTTTCAAGTTATATTTTTCCTACGCAAATTGAGCAATTGTTGGATCACATCTCTGTCTTTTATTTTTTAAGACTTAAGCCATGGATCAATAAAATTATTTATATTTAATTCTTTTTTATTGAAAATAATTTCTAAAAGAAGTCTGACCTCATTGGTTCTCAGCCCCTGGTGATCCAGTTTGAAGAGAATTTTAACAAATTCATTAAATTTCTCTCTGTAAATTGCAAATATCATATGAATTCAGAAGGTTTTGCATGGTACATCCCGCAACAACTTTGCCATTTATCCTTGCCTTTCAAAATACTGATTTACCACTGATGACGCAGTTACACTTTTGGAAAGTAAACTGTATCATTTCCTTAATACCGAATATCTGAAGTAGAAATAGATTACGTATTTTTACCAGATTCCAGTTTTGATTTCTTCCCCATTTTCCTATTTTGCTTCTAAATCAAAGCCTTTCAAAAACTGCCTAGGAGGCTCTTGTTCTGCCATATGAGCACAACCAAAAAGTTCTTTTTTGTACAACAGTATAGGGGATACATATGTAAAGGCAGAATTTAGTAGTGTTTTTATATACCCCCTTGTGTCTAACACAATTGTTGCCTGGGCCAACCTAAGTGCTCAGTAACTATTTGGTGAGTGAGTAATGAAGATAAATTATAAACTGTATAGTGAGAATGTTCCAAGCTGAAGATTATTTATTGAGAGTTCAGAAAAATTGCATCCTTCACACAACTCACAGGTATTTTTTTTTACTTCATTTAGCTTCATAATGCTGCAAAAATTTTCTATACAATCATGGAAATGCACCTAATACACATTTTGGCTAAGTACCTAATGTTAAAATCAGTTTTCATTAGAAGTAATGGCTGCATGTCATCCAGGGAAACAAAAAGGGTGTTTGGAGGGCTATGGGATGAATAGGGGGGGTGGGGCATGGGCGTCGTGCCATTTTTGGTCAAAAACTGCTCAGCACTCAATATGGTGTGGGCAGGTGCGCTCGTAAATCACCCTGCATGAAATGGGCACACACGTTGAGTCTTTAAAAAAAGTCACTGAAGCCGAATGCAGCCTCTCACAAAAACTCCAACTAGTACACTGATTCAGATGGGTTTCCAGAACCATCACCTAGCAGGGAAAGCCTGTACTAGAAAGGTCCCACCCTCCAGAAGATAATTCTCTTCTTTTAGGGGGGGAGTTCCCCCTTACATATTTTTCAATTTAGTGTTTTTGTTTTCTTCACATAAATACCCAGAAGTGAAATTTCTACATGGTATGTTAGCTGTATTTTTAATTTTCTGAGGGATCTCGGTCCTGTTTTCCATAGTCTGCAGTAATTTACAATCCCACCAAGGGGTCTGAGGGTCCCTTTTCTCCGCATACGCCAGCACTTGTTATCTGTGTATTCACTGGTGACAGCCGCTCTGACAGGGATGGTGTGGCATCTCACTCTGGTTTTAATTTGAATTTCCCTGATACTTAGTGATGTTGAGAATGTTTTATGTCTGTTGGCAATCTCTTTGTCCTCTTGCCCATTTTTAATTGGATTGTTTTCATTTTGGTGTTAAGTTATATGAGTTCTTACATATTTTTTATATTAACCACTTATCAGAAGTATCATCTGCAAATATGTTCTCCCATTAGATTGTCTTTTGTCTTGTTGATGTTTTACTTCGCTGTGCAAAAACTTTTTAGTTGAATGTAGTCCTATTTGTTTATTTTTTCTTTTGTTTCCCTTGCTCTTGGAGCTACACCTAGAAAGGTTATCACTAAGAGTGATGTCAAAGAGTTTACCGCATTTTCTTCTGTAAGTTTTATAATTTCATTGAAATCTTTAATCTTTTTTGGGTTTATTTTGGTACATGGTGTGAAAAAAGTGTTCCAATTCCATTTTTTGCAGTATCTGTCCAGTTTTGCCAACCCTGCTTTTTAAAGAGACTGCATTTACCCCATTGTGTTTTATTATTGTAGATTTGTAATAATTTTTGTATATATTCATAGAGTATATCTACATACACATATGTATATCTATGTATATACATATGAATATCTGTGTGTATATATAGGCTATGTTCTGTATATGTGTGTATCTATAATACATATGTGTATGTGTGTATATAAATGCATATGTGTATATATGTAGCCTGCATGTGAATACGAAGTGGGACAAAAGTAGGTTTGCAGTCATGAGTATGCAAAACACAGTTTATTCTTGTATTATTAATAATTATTGTGTCATTGTCCATATGAATAACTGTAAACCTACTTTTGCCCCACCCTGTACATACAAAAACATGACTATATATCTACACTAATCAAAACAGTGTGGAACTGGCATAAAAACAGATAGATAGATCAATGTAATAGAATAGAGAACCCAGAAAGCTTCACTTACGTGGTCAATTAATCTATGACAAAGAGCGCAAGGACATACAATGGGGTAAATACAGTCTCTTTAGTGTGGTATTGCCCATACTGGAGAGATACAAGCAAAAACTGAAATTGGACTGACCACTTTCTTACACCATATACCAAAATAAATGTATGTATGCATATATAATTTCTAATATTTTGCATGCATTTTGTTTCACATAATCACAATAAAAATTTGTGTCTGAGCCTTTGACTAGAATTGTCAAAATGAAACAATTTGATGGCTTTCAAGATAAAATAATTTCTGAATTGCATCTGTTCCTCTTTATCGTATGCAGAACAATGTTTTGAATGATAAAAGGATCTTTCGAGCAGTTTTCAAGTAAAATATAATTAGATTATTTTTAAATATTTGTTTTGAATTATAATTAACATACAATATTGTATTAGTTTCAGGTGTACAACATAGTGATTAAACACTTACATATCTTATGGAGTGATCACCCTGATAAATCTAGGACCCACCGGGCACCAGATAGAGTTATTACAATATTATTAACTATGTTCCCTATGCTGTGCATTACACCCCTGTGGATATTTTTACAACTGGAAATTTATACTTCTTAATCCCTTCATCTTTTTTACTCACCCCCTACCCTCCCCCAGTTTGGCAACCATCAATATTGTTTGATATCAGGTAGCATATCTCTCACTTTATTCTTCTTTTGTCAATATTGTTTTGGCTACTTGGAGTCTTTTGTAGTTCCATATAGATTTTAAGCTTACTTGTTTTAGTTCTGTGAAGAATACCATTGATATTTTGATAGGGACTGCATTAAATATGTAGATTGCTTTGGGTGATATGGTATAATTAGGTTCTTAAGAAATAAGTATGGCTACATTTTCAGTGGGTTCAGCAAACCAAATATTTTTGTGAAAGTAAGAACTGTTACTAACTCCTGCTATGTTAGATTTATTGTCTAGAAAGCACAGTATCAAGACATTCTTTTGTTCAAGCACCCTTTTTAACATGCATTTTTATTTCAGTTTTTAGAATATCTTATATACATCCATAGAAGGCAATTCCAAAATATTTTTATGCTATGTAGCTTTCTTCTGAGTAAAGAGAGAGAAATGGCCTACAGTCTTTTGGCTGTTACATTATCAATATTCTGAACCCACAGTGCTCGGAGTATTATAAATTATCTAGTTGGCTTTCGAACAAGTTTGAGTCTGAAACTAAAAGGAAGTAGCAGGCTCTGGCTGAATTCTAAGGCAGTTATGTGCGTGCCTACTATTAATACTTTATATTTATTGAACTTTATGGTATTTCAAGCACAGGGTTCAGTACTTTTTATAGACATCTTTCCATGGAGTTTGCTCAAAACCAGAAGGTTGCTAATGTTACTGTCCTTATACTACAAGACAAGAAATAGTCTGCACCCGATTACGTAGATTTGCTTAGATAACACATAGCATGAAACAGCAAAGCCGAAGCAGCCTGACCAAGCAGCCCTACTGCAAAAGCCGGTATGCTCCACACAGCTGAAAACACAGGCAGAATCTGAAAGGAAGCCAGTAAGTGAAATAAAAACCTGTGTTATTACAGTATTATTTTATGTTATTAATTCAGAATTTTCCTTCTCACCAACAGATCTAGACAACTCATCATAACTAAGAGTAAAAGTATAAAAAACCCTTCTCATTTTTGAATTTAAAATGGGAAAATAACCACCCCCAAACTCTAAACCATTGATAATTTCATGCTACTCTGATCTTTAATAAATCAATCAACAAATAAGAGACTGAATTTGGGGGTATTAGTTTGGACTTTGTAGGAATAATAAACGAGTTTCCATTTTAAAATTACCATTATGTATATGGGGAGGGGTAAAAAAATAAAATTACCGTTATGTAGAGCAATTTATTGTGTTTATGTTTGCCATTCGAGTAACTTACTGCAGATCTGAATATATAATGTCATTCTATTTTTGCAGTCTTGGCCTCCTCACTTGCACTTAGGAGAGCATAACCAAAACTAGTACAATCTTTGGTTTTCTTTATGTACAGAGGGAAGATGGGGCAGAACGGGCAAGAGCCTATGAAACAACCAGGAGTAGCAGTGGGACTGGCAGACACAGAAGGTAAGGTGAAATCTATGGTCCTAGATTTTGGTTGAATCTATATGCTACCCTAGAAGTGTTTTGATTTTTTTATGATGGTTAATTTTTAAGTACTAATGGCAAAAGCACTGTGAAATAATTCACTTAAATTACAGTGATTTTATAACTTCATTGAATAATTTTCCAATTTCCTCACTCGTGATTTAACATTCCAGTATTTGGGTGCGAGAACTTTAGAAGAGAAGGAAGAAGGATAATGATGACAGAGTGAAGACTCTCAGGAAAAAAATATCTCCTTCAAATTTTAAAGCTTTTTTCATTTAAAATATCATGCTAATAAAAATAAATAATGAAAGGTCATTTAAGTCAATAGAAATTCTTAGCTCTATATTACAGAGCTAAGATGAAACTAATGGTGTAAAAATCATTTTACAAAAAAGAATTATTGAACTAGCTTCTAAAGAGAAAACCTAATTTGAAACTAAATTTGTCTGCACTAAACAAATGGTAAGGTTATTACAAATGCAAGACCAAAATCCTTAACTTTAGCAAACACATAACCGGTATCTGCAAGGCGCACAACAACGGGCTTATCTTCGTAATAATGTGATAATTCCCAGTAGCACTGTTATGCCAAATGAACTGTACCAACCTCTCAATAATTTTAACTGTACTTATTATTTTACACTATTCTAAGTACTTCCAAAATGTATTATGTCATATATTTCTGAAAACTACTTATGTAGATAAATAATACCACATGCTTGTATTACATAAAAAGAAATGGAAGTGTAAACATACAAGATAAGAGCAAGTGAACCCAGGAAAATAATGCCAAATTGCATGCTATTTTAAAAAAAATATTAAAGGCACAGGATCACAAGGACACTAGACAGGGAAATGGGAAACCCAAATTTGGGTTTCACATCTGGTCCTGGTACGGAACTGGTGGCCTGATCTCTGTGTCTTCAGAAACCTCACCTGACAAGTGCTGGGTCCAAGGGATGCCTAAGGTGCCTCATGGAACTAAGTAGATATCATATTTTTTTCTGGTTATACTAAAAAATTTTGGGGGGGATTTATTCAAAGACTGTGCTTCCTCTCTCTGTTGCCATATTTCCCAGGGTTCCATCCTCAATCCTCCAATCCATTTACCCAACCTCTCTGCACGAATTCATCAATGCTTGTTGATTGGTCCCAAATCTACCTTCCAAAATCTATGGAAACCACTCTGAATATTTAAAGTAAATTTACACATGGCAATTACCATCACTCACAGAAGAGACTAAAAATGAAGCAGGATGTACAGTAAGGTAGCAGAAAGAAGCTGCTGTCTCTGTAGTCTGAAAGCCGGGGATTGCTGCAACCAAGAAAAATCTGTCTTTCTGGGAGAGGGAAACAGGGAAGCAACACAGCAAACACTAGAGAGAGATTTTGAGACAGACAGGTTGGGGAGAAATATCCTAGTGTCTCCCTTCCTCCCAGTCTCCAGCCTCTGCAGTGTCTGATCAAATCCCGCAGGAAGTCAACTGACAAGGAAACAGCCTAGGGAGCAGCTACACCGAGAAGAGGGCAGGAGAGAGACCTAGAATGCATCTGAAGGTGCACGAGCTAAAGGGCGGCACAATATTGTGCATGGAGATCCCATAGCTACATCCAACTTCTTGTGCCCTGAACTTAATTCGTCTTCGTCCCCATTTTGCCTCCTCTTCCTGTGTGCTTCTGCCACTCACAAAATTAATGCATACTTACACCATAATTTCCATATTTTATCATTGTTCCTTGATTTAAATTTACCTATTTCTCTACCTGTCTCCTCCATAAATCTGAACAACTCTCAGACCAGAGCTATGGTTTCTCGGCATTTAGCAGAAAGCCTTGCCTCTAAGAGTTAACTTCAAGAATGAGTGAGTGAATAAGTATTGAGTAATATAATATACAAAAAAGTAATAGCCTTTGATTTTGTATGATTCTAGAATTCAAGTGTACAGAGAAGCAATTCGTGAGCCGTTTGTCAAAGATTTAGCTATTTAATTTCCCATTTCTTTTCATTTAAAGTTTATAAATAAACTTCCTTTTGTTGTTAGTCAATATAAACAGTCAATTCATGGGAAAACATGGGAAAATAAAAACAAACAAAACAGAGTTGTTTGATTTGTTTTTAGATATCATATATTTTCCTGAGTGGATTTACCCTCCTTTTAATTCTTCTTCAGGGTATGAGGGAAAAAAAGTCTCTTTGTGGATTAGTACAGTTTTCTTAAAATTGTAGGTCTTGCAATGTTCCTCTTTACCTTGAGTCTTTTATAATATTCATATAAGCACTTTATTTTATGAATACCTTGGTCTATTCTAAGGGAAATTTATCTACAAAATATGCTCTAGGATAGCATACTTTAAATCAAAAGTATATCATAGGTTTGATGTAACCACCTTTATACAGTTGCTTTCATAAATTTTTATTTTTGTTTTGGAATTAGAGTGTATAGAATACAGAAAATCATACTGTACAGGGTTGAAATTTTGTGTTGAATGTGTAAATGAAAAATTTTAATGCTAAATAGCCACGTTATTATTCTACTTATTGAGCTAGTCTACTTACTCAGTATTCTGATTTTTTTTAATCTATAATGTTTTCCACTCAGTCATTTTGTCTAATAATGTTACATCTTCTCCATAGTGATGAGTCATAAATCCTAATCCCAGTATGAGATTAATTCAGGGGGTCAGAATGTGAGCTCAATCTCAGGTTCTAGGGTTTTGATGTTAAGTTATAGTGGAAAATAATAATACTCTTGTGGACTATCTCTACTAATGAAAAGTTTAACTTCCACAATTTAAGTAAGTGCAAAATATGAAGTGAACTTAATCTGTACATTTGGCACATGATTAACAACCTTTCAGTTGTAGCTATTATTAAATTAGAAGTGGATTTAAGGTAAAGCCATTTGGATCCCATCCAAAAAAGTAAAATTGCTTAAAATTGATAAAATATGTACTTGTTGGGAGAGCTATACAAGACCACTTCTCTTAAAGATTTAGGTCAAATCAATTAGACTTTCCAATTGTGTTTTCCTAATTTAGTTAAAAACCTCTAATACCCACAAGGCAGACAATATGCTTCCTTTCTACATTTTTATTAGGGGTATTTAATAGTGTTACTTGTTGCTAGTGGGCAAATAATATATAGTGGTTGGCTTGACTCACTTAATTTCCTAAACCAGGTGTTCACAAGAGTTAGCATCAGACATCAAAATCATAACTTTGTATGAGGCTTAATTTGCCCAGTTGCATTCATTTAAAAACAAAAAAACCCTAATAGATCATTTATTTTCTTAAGTATCTTTGGAAGCTTGAATTTAATCACTCAATTTCCATTTTCAATGGGCCACAAACAAATAAACCTCTACCATTACAGAAATATGCTAAACTCTACTTGCAATGTTTTCAAATAATTCAGCGTGTGAAAGCACCTCACCAATAATGTTAACCAGGGGGGGAGGGCAGAGATACTGATTTGATTCAGCATCTTCCTGGAAGTTTTTTTTTCAAATCATAACAATTTATATTGAAGTAATGGAAATCTTAATCAAAAAATCTCATTTAACTTGCATTTCATGTCTATTTTATATAAATATATTATACATATAGCTCTAACAGTGATTAATATGAGTCCTTTTTAGGTGAAGGAAGACATTTTACAGTCTATGAAACCCGTGTAGAACAGAAATGACTTTCTGCCTTCAACTAATAAAAATCTAGACCTCAGTA
Organism: Desmodus rotundus; assembly: GCF_022682495.2. NCBI lineage: Eukaryota > Metazoa > Chordata > Mammalia > Chiroptera > Phyllostomidae > Desmodus > Desmodus rotundus. The sequence continues at coordinate 39,180,045 of NC_071392.1, forward strand.
TTGGAGTCCTCTACCTTATCCTGTTTTGGTAAACACATACAGAAAGATGTTTTTAAATTATTTTCTTGAAGTATTTTTTTTTTATGTAGGAAAAAGGGAAGGAGTAAGTAATGGGTATCTCTCTAAGGAGTTGTAGATTGGCATATCCATGTGCTCTATGTAAAATACTCATTTAATTTTTCTTTTCCTGTCCAGCTAGGTTTTTACAAATTAACCCTCTAAGAGTAAAAACAGAGTGGTTACTCTGGAGACCCTCAATTAGAACATAATAACAACTGTTTTTAAGGCATCCAATAAGTCACTCAGCAAACACGTACTGACCACCCGTTGTTAATGGCCCTGGGATAAGATGGGGAAGCAATGCGGACGGGACACAGTCCTTGCTCTGCATGAGTTCCTGGTAAAGTTCCCACAACTCAGACCCTAGTTCCACTCTTATTCTTAAAGAAAAATTCACGTCACCTTCCAGACATTCCCATTTCTCCACGCTCTATTTCTAACTAAACTATTTTCATATTTAATATGTGATATCTTTTTTTTGCCTTCTAGATATCACTTCTCCTTTTATTATTTTGGGTTTTTTTAATTCTCTTAATTTCACTGATGTCAAGATTGACCTTTCAAGGAGTTAATATTTAAATTAAAAATTGTCTAAGTCCAGTTTTATTGGAGATGACAAAACAAAATTCAGCACATTTCACAAAACCTTGCTCAACCGAGTAGCGCTTTTCCTGAAGGAACCGGTTGGACAGAGAAGTAACACAGACGTGAGATAATATACTCTGAGGCAAATGCATTAGCTGTGCTTCTTTATTAAGTGTTTGCTGACTAGTCCCTAAAATAATATATTCTATCTGCTTTGCAGCAATAAAAATGGTAGGAAAAAAAACATTCACTTGTTTGAATATTTTATTTTAAAAAAGAATTGCTATCTACTCAAGTCATGTTTTGCATTTGAGTATTTTTCTGCGCCAGGCAGATGCAATTTTAGACTTATCATCCAAAATAGATGCAGACTTACCCATGAAATAGCACACCAGCGTGATTTCTGTAATTCACAGTGCCCTCTGAAGCCCAGACAGCTGCCATTGGTGTTATAGAATACTGAGTAGCAGCTGCAGGTCATTACCTTGCAGATTTTATTATGAATTGTTGCTACTGTATAAATTATATATATGTATATATATAAATTCATTCTACTAAATATATATGACTCATCTTCTCGAAAAAGTCAACATACCCTCCTTAAAATAACCACAACAACATTACACTGCCATTTACTTGCTAAGCCCTCTGCTGGCATCTTTAAATATGTAGTGGCCCCAATCCTCACAGCCTCTAGAATACATATCATAATGTTTACAATGTTCCCAGGGTCTAGCACAGAGGGACCAAATGTCACTCAAATATTTTTTGAATCAAGAAATCAAGACCCATAAAGACTGAAGAATAAATCAAGCCTGGTCATACAGTTGTGAAATTCAAGTTAATATTTACATAAAAATATTGAGATATAGTCTTAAAACTTAAGATCCTTTGAATATACATGCCATATCTTGAAAAGTTGTTAATCCTGTATGTTAATCCTCTATGTTGATATACAGCTCACTAAGGACGTTACCACCCTGAAACTGAACTCAGACAGAGGACACTTGCTTCAAATAAAAACTACAGAGTCTACTTTAAAATATAATAACTGTATTTTTATTAGTTGTGCTTCTTTTTTCACAAAAGCCCAGCTGGATCTATAGAGGATGATGAATGCTGAGTCTCCAGCAGAAAGGACCGGGGTGTCCTGGGTTCATGAGCAATTGGGATGAGTTATCACAGAGGTGAATGAATGTACCTTGAATATTAAGGCCCCTGAGGGAGACTGGATGAAGAAACACTACCTGGTAGGGAATAGTTTTTAGGTTGTTCTTGAAACAAAAGTAGTAAGTAGTCTGCCTGAAGGAGGGTGGTGAAGTTTTCAATAAGGGAGGACTTCAAGTTGAAAGCCTTAGGAACTTGAGGGAGTATGTATTATTTATTAGTGAACCTGTGGCACCTCTGCATGATTACAGCAGAGTTCTGTGCTAGAGTGAGGCAGGTCTTGAAAGGTCATCATGGTTCGGATAATTTATGAAATGCCAGGCGCTGTCTTTATGCTGTAGATAAGCAATTAGAAACCATAGATGGATTTTAAGAAGGAAAATTATACTATCAGATTTGGTGCTGTGAAGGATGGATTATCAGGGGTCACATTGGCAGTCAGGCAACAAGTTAGGAGGCAATTCAATACTCAAAGCAAGAAATGATAAGGACTAGAATGCAGGTGGAGGCAGCAGTGGGAGAAAGGGAATAGACAGCTCTGAGAGCTGCCTAGGAAGACAAAAAGGATGCCTTTGTTCTAAAAATGGTTTGGACTCAAAATGGAAAGTAAAGCAGCTTTGGGCACTAGCATCATAGAAATGAAATGATGCGATTATGGTGGCTTTTTAAATGATCAGCAGTTAAACACTAGTATGATTTAAAAAGAAGAAACTAAAGAAGTGTTCACAGAGGTCAATGTAAAAGCAATAAAATAGGAAACTGGGAAAATGATAAAATGCAAACCTAATGCTTCACAGAATTTTAAAGAAAGAAGTTGGCTGTTCTTTGAAAGACCACATGGTGTGCACTTCAGAGCACATTTTCAAGATGAATTAAAAAAGTAAAATAGAGTTTGAATGAGGTTGAATACATATTTTGCTTCAATTTTGTGTATGTGTATATATGTATATATATATGTATATGTATGTATGTATGTATAGATAGATAGATAGACAGACAGACAGAGAGACCTACCTCTTACTCCAAATATGGAAAGTTTGATGAATCAAATCCTTCCAGATACAGATTAGTGTGTGAGTGAGTGTGCAGGGCACTTTGAGTGAAGGGCAAAAATCAATGGCAAACAAGTTCAGATGAAGGAGTTAGAAAATAGTTATGGTGATATAAAGTACAGCAGAAGAAATATAGCCAATAATATGGTAATAACTATGTATGGTGCCAGTTGGGTACTAGAAATGATTAGGGAGAACACTCTGTAAAGTATATGATTGCCCAGTTGCTATGCTATACACCTGAAACTAATACAAGATAATATTGTAAACTGTAATTGAAAATTTTTTAAAAAACACGATAAACCTTCCAGACTGTATCCTGAAGACAGTGGGGTTCAATATTTTTTTATTTTATACAAAATGGCATTATCCAAAGGGATCAAATATTCAGGATGCTACCATAGGTATAGCAGGCAGGCTTAATCAAAAGAAGTTACAATGCTATATCTGAAAAGTCCTAAATGTTCATACATGCATTTTAGAAAGTTCTCTGGGAATACTAAGGTATTTATTTGAACCAGAAGAAATGAAAATTTTCAAAATACTCCATTTCCTAAAGTAACAAGAGTTAACTGAGCTATTATTTTGCCCTCTTTAACTTCTTTTTTTTTCATCCACTAACATTTCATTAAACCAGAAAAACAGGATTATTGGTTGAATGGTTTAAATCAATAAGCAGTCTTTTTTTTCCCCCTTTTCTGGGTAGTATCTGAGTCCACTTAACATTCTATGGTTCTTTGCTGAGTCAGGCAAGGGCATACTAGTTTGGCTTCTAACTGTTTTAATTGGTGGAAAAGGTCATTTAAAATGATTCCAGTTATGATGAGAGGCCGGAAGAACAGGACCCATTTGTCAACAATTTATATTCCAGACAGATAGCTTTTACTTCACGTGTTTGCTACTCTTGGTAGTCTGATAGTTGAGTTCATTTCTTTTTAATTAATGATGAATTGGCTGGGTCAAAATTTAGGTCAAGTTGTGCAATTTAGTTTGATTTTGAGACTGCTGTGATATCCTCAGCCAATTTATAGTGTGTTTTATTATGGTTAACACTGAGGTTACCTGAGTAAATTTAACATGAGCTGTTGCTCATTGGTCTGTGGATGTGTTGGAGCTCTGGAATATGATCTGTTCGCAGAATGTATTTTTCTTGTGACTTCAAGAATATGGATTAGCAATCTCTGATTGAGGTTTCTCTAGTGTTTGATTTGATATGTTAAACTCTCATATAACTAAGTTTAATTAACTAATCATTTCCTTCTCATAGATATTTTTTCCTTGATAACATGTTTAAATATATTCAAAATAAGACATTCTAATAAAATGTTCTGAAAAATCATTATATTACAAATTAAGACAATGAAATGAGATAAATTGGCATGATTGTGTTATTTTAAAATCTGCTTCTAAATTTGTATCTTTATTAACTAAAGAGTGACTAATTATTCTTCTTGACAAAATATTACCTAGAATTCTATTTAGGTTGAATTGTTATTATGGCAGACATGATAACATAGAGGTGTCTTATGGAAATGCACAATATTATGTTATTTATAGAAATAAATATTTTCATTTATTAAGAATAACTTGTTGCTAATTTCAACATAAAATTTTAAAGAAAACTTAAAACTTTAAATGCAAATTTATTGGTGGGAAAAATATGTCGGAGTTTAATTTAGTTTAGGTTTTTTTGTTTTGTTTTGCTATAGGATAGAAGGGAATCTTGCAGCTCTTAACCTGTAAACTCTTCCTCCTCCCCTTTCTCCTATATTTTGTATCTCAAGTTTGGTTGCATTTTTATTCAAATCTCTGTCTCATTTCCATAGTTGGGCAACTGCTAAATCCTTGGAGATTTTACCTCTAAAGTATTTTTAAAAATTCCTTCCCGTTGTCCGTCCTAATTGCCCAGTTTTTGATTTTCATCACATCTCACCCAGAGAACTTCCTGGTCTCCTAATTGCTCTCTTAACCTGCAGTGTCATCATCTTCAAAATCACCTTTTATAGCTACTGGCTAATCTGGCTTTGTCACTCTCCAGTACAAAACATTTCTTCGGACTCTTACCCACTACCAAACTCTAGATAGGTTTTATTTATTTATTTTTAATTTTTTTATTGTTGTTTAGTTCCAGTTGTCCCCATTTCCCCCCATTTCTCTCCTCTGCCCTGCCCACCCCCCTCTCCCACATTCAATCCTTCCTCTCCCTCCTCATTGTCCTTGTCCATGTGTCCTTTATACATGTTCCTTGACATGTCCCTTCTCCTTCTTCCCCCCATTATCCCCCTCCCCCCGCCCCTCTGGTTACTGTCAGTTTGTTCTTTATTTCCATGTCTCTGGTTCTATTTTGCTTACTTGTGTGTCTTGTTGATTCAGTTCCACTTAAAGGTGAGATCACATGGTATTTGTCTTTCACCACCTGGCTTATTTCACTTAGCATAATGCTCTCCAGTTCCATCCATGCTGTCTCGAAGGGGAGGAGTTCCTTCTTTCTTTCTGCTGCATAGTATTACATTGTGTAGATTAATCACAGATTCTAGATAGGTTTTAATACAACAACCTCCTCTTTCTATTTCTCTAGTTTATCTCCTGATGCGTCCTTTATCCTACTCTACACCCTGGTGATATCAAAATGACTTGTAGTTTTCCACACAGGCTCTATAGTTTCTCCTCTCCTTACATTTGATCATGCTGTTTTCTTAATGTAATCAGCCCTCCTGAATGATTTTATCCTGGGCTACTTCTATTCAGCCTTTGAGACCCATTCTTCAGTTTTCTTCTTCCAATAAGGTCCAGGGGACCCACTCCACTTGGCTCTGTTAGGGAAGTCTCCTCAGTACCCTATCATGGCACCAAGCACATTGTATACTGATGCTCTTTTAAACTTCTATTTCCTCCCCCAAACTGTGAGCTGAAATGGTTCAGAGATGGTGAGAGAGAGGATTAGAGAGACAGGTGGAATAATTTCTTAGCTTAAATTGTTGAAGCCTTTATTTCTTCAAGGACAAAAAAATATTAGTTTTTCTAAGCTAAATACAAAAAATAGGTAAAATAGTACTGATAAAACAAATTATTTGTTAAGATTTAAAAGCTATTAGGAAAGTGATGCCTTCTAGTATTACATTGTTGAAAAAGTTGGAGGAGTATATATATTCATTAGTAGAGGAACAGATAAATAAAACACATTATATGCAGGCAAAGGAATATTATGTAGCTGTCAGAACAAAATGACCTAGATCTACATGTAAAAAAATCAGTAGATTGAAAAATTACATATAAGAGATGTATAGCACAATATTAGTTCAGTTCAAAATAAATACAAAAAGATGCTAGATATTTTTATGGCCACACCATTATGTACACAACCATGTAAATAAATATATGGAGGTTGACTGAAAGGATTAGAGTAAATGCAGAAGATTGGGTACCTGTGGTTGAGCAAGTAATGAGATGAAGTTAGTGAGTTTAAAAGAAAAAAAAATTAAATACCAAACAAATAAGGATCTTTGCTGTGACAGTGCTAATTGAGAGTTCATACAGGATGCTATGAGTTGAGGAGTATGGGCCACTCAATTCTGAGCTCCTGCAGTTTAAAAAAAAAAAGGTTGAAAATAATGTTGTCTGGGAAGGCTTCACTGAGAAGGTGACTGTTGTGTGAACACTGAGGTAGAAGAGGGAGAGAGCTGTGCGGATGCCTGGGGAAAATTTTCCTGGCAAAACAAAATGTTTTTAAGGTGAAACATGCCACACACATTTAGGGGGAAAGGAGGCCAGTGTGGAAAGAAAGAGTGTGGAGGTGATGAGGTCCAAGCGGGACAAGAGCCCCACTTTAGGAACTCTGCCTTTTACTGAAAGTGGTATGTCTCACTATTGGAAGGTTTTGAGTCAAGCAATGAGACAATCTTACTTACATTTAATAGGTGCATCTGACTACTTTTGGGGGAATATTTGGAAGGGAAGTGAGGTGGGAGAAGGAAGAACTGACAGGTATTTGTTGCAGTTATCCAGGGAAGAGAAGATGATGTCTCAGACCAGTCTGAGAATCCAATGCAGTGAGAAGTGCTGAGATGATGCATATTGCTTGGAGATTTGTATAAATAGAAAACTAATAATAATAATCAAATTTGGGGTGTGCTAAAGATTGCACCAAAAAAAACTATTAGGAACAATAAACAAATGCAGTAGTGTAGGATACAAAATCAAAGTACAGAAATCCACCACATTCCTATATACTAACAATGACATTTTAGAAAAAGAAATTTAAAAAGTTCCTTTTGCAGTTGCAACCAAAAGAATAAAATACCTAGGAATAAACTTAATAAAGGAAATGAAGGACATATATATACTGAAAACTATAAAACATTATTCAAAGAGATTAGAAAAGCAAAACAATGAAATGAAAAGATATTCTGTATCCATGAATTGGAAGAATCAGCATAGTTAAAATGTCCCTATTACCCAAAGCAAAATACAGATTTATTACAATACCCATCAAAATCCCAATGACATTTTTAAAGACATAGAAAAAAATCAGATTTGTATGTAATGACAAAAGACCCCGAATAGCCCAAGCAATCCTCAGAAAAAAGAATGAGGCCAGAGGTATCACCCTATCTGACTTCAAATATACTACAGAGCAATGATAATCAAAACAGCATAGTATTGGCAGGAAAACAGACCCACAGACCAATGAAACGGAATGGAGAGCCCAGAAATAAAACTACATGCATATGGGCAAATAATTTTTGACAAAAGAGCCAAAAACATACAATGAAGAAAAGAATGCCTCTTCAGTAAATGGTGCTGGGAAAATTGGAAAAGCACATGAAAGAATGAAAATGAATTAAAGTTTATCTGCATGTACAAAAATTAATTCAAAATAGATCAAACACCTAAATATAACATTTGAAACAATAAATTACACACAAGAAAACATAGGTACTAAACTTATGGACTTTGATCTTAGAGAAGATTGTATGAATTTGACCTCAAAGGCAAAGGAAGTAAAGGCAACAATAAATGAATATGACTATATCAAATTAGAAAGCTTCTGCACAGCAAAAGAAACTGCCAACAAGACAAAAAGACAACCAACCCAGTGGGAGAAGCCCTGACAAGGTGCTTATATCCAAAATACATAAGCAACTCATACAACTCAACACCAAACAAATGAACAATCCACCTAAAAAATGGAAGGACAGATAAAGAACTTCCCAGACAAGAAAAAGCTAAAGGAGTTCATCACCACCAAACCAGTGTTACATGAAATGTTAAAGGGTCTTCTTTAAAAAGAAGAAGATGAAAAATATGAACAATATAAATGGCAATAAATACATATGTATCAACAACTGAATCTAAAAAACAAAGTAAACAAACAAGCAGAACAGAAACAGAATCACAGATACAGAGAGCGTTTTGAGGGCTGCCCGATGAGAGGGGAGTCGGGGGAGGGGTGACAAAGGTGAAGGGATTAAAAACTACAAATTTGTAGCTACAGAATAGTCTTCGGGATGGAAAGTACAGCTTAGGGAATAGAGTAGCCAAAGAAGATCTATGCATGACTCATGGACATGGACAACAGTGTGGGGATTGCCCGAGAGAGTGGGGGGGGATTGGTGGAGGGGGGCAAAATTGGGACAACTGTAGTAGCATAAACAACAAATATTAAAAAATTAAATTAAATTAAAAATTTAGAAAAGGGCAGAGAACCTGAACAGACACTTCTCCCAGGAAGACATACAAATGGCCAACAGATACAGATATATGAAAAGCTATTGGGGAAATGCAAATCAAAACTACAATGAGATACCACCTCACACCTGTTAGAATGGCAAGTACATAATAACAAGTATTATCAACAAGATGAGTAATAGCAAGTGTTGGAGAGGTTGTGGAGAAAAAGGAACCCTCATTCACTGCTGGTAGGAATGTAGGCTGGTACAGCCACTATGGAAAACAGTATGGCAGTTCCTCAAAAATTAAGAATAGAGTTACCATATGGCCCAGCAGTCCCTCTTCTGGGTAGCTACCTGAAAAAAATGAAAACATTTATTTGCAAAGATATATGCACCCCTATGTTCATCGCAGCATTACTCATGGTGGCCAAGACATAAAAACAAGCAATGTGTCCTTTGATAGGTGATTGGCTAAAGAAGATGTGGTGTATGTATATGGTGGAATACTACTCAGCCATAAGAAAAGATGAGATACGGCCATTTGCAATCCATGGATGGATCTTGAGAATATTATGCTAAGTGAAATACGTCAGAAAAAGCTAAGAACCATGTGATTTCACTCATATGTGGGATGCAAAACTGACACTCATAGACACAGACAACAGTATGGTGGTTACCAGAGGGAAGGGGGTAGGAGTGGGTGATGGAAGATAATTAGACTTTGGGTGGTGGGAACACAATGCAATATACAGATCATGTATCTTAGCAATGGTCACTTGAAACCTATATAATCTTATTAACCAATGTCATCCAAATAAATTTAATTTTAAAAAGTAAAATAAATAATTTATTTTAAGGGAAAAAATAATAAAACAGCTTTCAGTCCTCCAAATCAATTGGGGGTGTGGGAGAAGCAGGTAGTTGGGGTAGGGCTACATAATTGGCTTCATCTGGATTGTTTTTTATTTCTTAGGCTGGCCTGTTATTACATGAATATTTACTATAGATTCTTTATGCTTCATTATGCTTACCTAAGCTATTTTTAATAAGTTTAAAAATAATATTGAATAATTTAACATTCATTTCCATTACATGCAGGGTACAATTTTTTTTAAATCCTCACCGGAGGATGTTTTGGGGATGGGGGAGAGAGAGGGAGAAGGGGAGAGAGGGAGAGGGAGAGACACAGCAGTGTGAGAGAGAAACTTGGATCTGGTGCCTCCCATAGGCGCCCTAATCAGGGAGGGATTGAACCTGCAAGCTAGGTATGTGCCCTGAAGGGGAGTCAAACCCAAGACCTTTTTCTGTATCGAATGATCCCCCAACCAGCTGAACAATGCAGCCAGGGCCAGGGGACAACTTTTAACATGATATTTTTTTCAGCTATACCTGTATAAAGCAGTATCTGGTAAGAGACAAAAAATAATTCAAACTAACTGAAAACAAAAGAATGTTTATTGGTGAAATTCATAGGTGAATTTATTCATAGGTGAAATTGGTGACGTTCATAGGTGGAAATGACCTCAGGAAATACCAGCTTCTTTTCTTCAAATGATACAGATAATGTCTAATACAAAAGTGCTTGGCATTATTATCCCTAAATCAGTAAATCAGACTTTCTTTAGTTTCTTTTTTAAAGAAGGTTGAAATTATAGGAAACTGATGAATCATAATAATCAGATTGCCTGAGGTATCTTGAGAATATAAGGAGACCCCTCATTTTGCTGTTGAAGCACTTACGGAGATGATAGGGGTGTTTTTTGGGGGGTTGATTTATTTGGGGGAAGGGGCTTAACTTCATTCAATTTGGGAAGCCTGGAATTTGGTGGCAGGTTTGTGAAGGAGATGGAAAGTAGTAGCAATTGGTCCACAGAATAAACTTTCTAGTTTTTGTTCTTTTAAGATAAGTTACTAAATTCTCTACTTAATAATTTCAACTTTAACAGTAACTACACTTTGTATTTAGCAGGAATATTAATACTGTTGGGTGTGTCATTTATTAGGAAGCCTGAGGTCGGCACCACCATGTACAGACAAGGAGGGTGTGCACATCCCGATTCCGGGACACACCTCACATACACCAGTTAGTGAACGGTGTCCTCTGGAGTTACCAAGGTGGTATTCCCGTCAGAAGGATGTGGTGTGTTATGTTGCCTGGACTTGGGGTTCAGAATGACTTGGGCTTTACAAAAATTAGATAAGGAATAATATCCCTTATTATAAACTGTTAACTTATACCTATTGAGAGTTTAAATTGCCAGGCACTGTATTAGCTAATTTAATTTTTGCAAGAACCCTGTGATGTAAGACCCTTTTGTCCTAAGCCATATTATTGAGTCTGGGAGGTAAATGTGATGTCTGGGATAATAGCATGCTTCTTGCAACTGTTAGACAAAAAGGATGAAAACAAATACTAAAAATGACAGACTAATAGTTATGAAAGAACCTGGAATCCCAACTCATCACTGAAATGGCAATCCTATGCCTATCTCTGGATTCTCATTATATTAAAAAAATAAATCTCTATTTATTTAGTCATTATAAGTAACATTTTTGTTACTTACAGTGGAGAGAATTCTTTAAGGGTTCAGAAGGAAAAGAAGTCTTAAAAGTGCAGTAAAAAGAAGGAATTAAACGGAAAATAGAATTAACTAAATGGTAATGAAAAAATACAATAAAGGTAAAGAAGAAAATAGAATTCCAAATCACTTCTAACTCCTGTTGATGTATGTAGTTCACCTAATAAAACATACATTGAATGCAAGTAGATTAAACATATGTATCTGCATGCTAGATGAGGTGGAAAGATACATACCATGCAATTGTTATTCAAAACAGAACTGGTGAAATGGTGTCAAAGTTAGAAAAAATAAACAGAAAAATCAAGGCAAGAAACAAGAACCTTCTTATGGAACCTGTGATGACCACTTTAAAAACATGATGCGAACGACAAGTGCTGGCGAGGGTGTGGAGAAAGGCAGGCCTTTCGCCCTGCTGGCGGGAATGCAGACTGGTGCAGCCACTGTGGAAAGCAGTACACAGACACCTCAAAAAATTAAAAATGGATCTGTCTTTAGACCGAGTGATCCTGTTACCAAAGAGCAATTGGGATCCTGCTGCCTGCCGCCACCCTCCAGGCAAATTCCAGAGGCAAAGATTTGGTGATAAAGGAAAGGAGTCTTTATTCAAAAGCTTCACAGTTTTGTAATAACAGCTTTCCACTTGCATTAGTCACTTAAGCCTATCAATTAAGGATAAACTCTTAACTCCTTAGTTATAGCTTTAATTACTTAAATGTATCAGTTAAGGCTAAACTGTAATACCTGAGATCTACCATTTCCCCCTGTTAGTTTTAATTATTTCTATAGGGTTAATTTACAAATTAAAACAACATAAGATACAAAAGCTGTACAATTTTGGAAGAATGTCAGGCTTCTGCCTCAGAGGTCTCCTCTAGAACACCCAAGGAAGAATAGCCCTGCCACCTCTACCAGGCCAGCCCGATCCTAGGCTGCGCCCGGAGTTTCTTCCATCCAAAATCCATCCAAAATACCGTCCACTGGGAAACACAGGCAGGTGCAGCACAATCATCCAGGTATCCTCGAGGAAGAAGAGAATGCAATAGCCAGAGAAAGCCTGACCCCACCCATCCAAGAGCCCTTCTTTATTTCAAATCTTCTTGCCCATAATTCCATGCATTCTGGAGGCATTCAGATTTTCAGCCAATCCCTTCCTAGACTGTTTACTATTGCCTCAGCAAACTCCCCCTATGGCCTCTTCCTACTCCTCCCCAGTGATCTGATCAGATCTCTCTGTATCAATCCCACTTCTGGGAATATATCTGAAGAAACCCAAAACACTAATGCAAAAGAACATAAGCACCTTTATGTTCATTGCAGCATTATTTACAATTGCTGAGATATGTGAAGCAGCCCAAGTGTCCCTCAGTAGATGAGTGGATAAAACAACTAAGGGACTATTACACAATATAATACTACTCGCCTGTAAAAAAGAAGAAAACTTTACCCTTTGCAACAGTATGGATGGACCTGGAGCACATTATGCTAAGTGAAATAAGCCAGTCAGAAAAAGACAAATACCATATGATCTCACTCATATGTGAAATCTAATGAGCAAACTGAACTAACAAGGAAAATCAGGGGAGACTCATAGATGGAGAGCAGGATGACAGCTGGTGGCGGTGGAGGGATTGAGCAAAAAGGAAAAAAGACTCATGGACATGTCCGGATGGATTTTAAGGGATGAACTGGTTACACTCCATACTTGGGAGGTTTAGCACAGACTTTAGGAAGTTAAAGATACTCAGTAAACATTTTCTGCCTGAATTCAGGGTGAGGGAGTTTTAGCAAAAGTAAGTCTCATAGCAGCCTATGTACAATGCAGGCCTGATTCCCCACGGGAAAACCTGTCCGTGGGCGTGGGTCCTGCCCGCCAACCTTGCTCCTTTTCTGAGTGGGGGCTGGGCCACATTTCCCACGCTTAAAACGGATCCCATGAGGTACCACATGGATAACAGTGTGGTGATTGCTGGTGTGAGATTGGTATAAGGGAACTAAATGGTGATGTAAAAATCCAATAAAGATAAAAAAATAATAAAAGCATAAAAAGGTAATCTTTTCACAGTAGCAGCGTGAAGTCTAAGATTCTAGAATATAATCTAACAAAATGCAACACTTTTATGAGAAAATTGCAAAACACTGTTGAAATTCATAAAAGATGAATGAATAGGTATATATAGGCTGTCATGATTAATATCATAAATATTATAATTGTTCCCAAATTAATGTATGAATACCACATTGTTACGGAATTTTTGAAAGCTGATCCTCAAATTTGTGTGAAAAATCTAATGCCAAGAAATTTTTGAATAAAAATGATAAAGTAAGGTTACTCCAAGATTAATTATAGAATTATAGGATATAAAGTACTGTAGTTTAGCACAAGAATAATTTAGTAGATCAGTGAAACATAACAGATGGCCCAAAAAATGTTTTCAGGTATATGCAAACTTTATTTATACTAAAAACTGTATCACAGATAAAAAATTACCTGAAAATTGGCTACCTACACGGAAAAAAATCACTACTCCCTCACACTGTAAAAAGCAGTGAATAGGTAACTGTGAATGGTTCAAGTATCTAAAATGAAAATAACACTTTAAAACTATTCAGAAGGAAATAGGGACTACCTTGCTGATAGCACAATGAGAAGGAACTGTTAAAACACAAAACAAACCATAACGTAAAAGACCAATAAATTTGACTATATTACAGTTAAAATAAAACTTTGGTTCAAAAACTGACACCATACACAGAGTTTTAAAATATGAATACTGGGGGCAGATATTTGTTATGCATATAAAGGAAACATTTCAGGATCCAGTATGTGTGTGTATATATGTATATTTTATTTTCCTAAAAATCATAAAGAAATCCCAGAATTTGCAGAAATGTGACTAAATGGAATTATATACTGCCGATAGAAGAGTGGTGCATAAGATGTCAGCACAAACATTTTGGAGACCAATTTGGCAATAACAACTTAAGTTGAAAATTTGTATCTTGTTTAAGACAATAATTCCAATATATCTTATTAATTTGCTATATCCTATCTAAACTTTTACCCATGTATGAAGAGTTATCTATAAAATGTTGTTTTCAACTTTGTTTATAAGAACATATAACTGAACACTATGTTCATGAAAAATTGATAAATAATTTTATATATTCTTCAATGATATAATAAATGAAACTACACAGATGAAGGAAATTTATCTGGTTTACATTAAGCACCCATTTTTGATGACAACTCCCAGCAAATTACAAAAGGTAGGGGTTTCATTTTGTAAAGATTGTATTTCTTTTAAGTATATTTTATTGACTATGCTATTACAGTTGTCCCAATTTTTTTTCTCCCTTTTCTCCCCCTCTTTCCTGCACCGCCCCCCCACCCTCCAGCATTCCCTCCCACTTAGTTCATGTCCATGGGTTGTACATATAAGTTCATTGGCTTCTCCAACTTCTATACTATTCTTAACCTCCCACTGTCTATTTTGTACCTACCAGTTATGCTTCTTATTCCCTGTACCTTTTCCCTCCTCCCCCTCCTCACTGATAACCCTCCTTGTGATCTCCATTTCTGTGATTCTGTTCCTGTTCTAGTTGTTTGCTTAATTTTTGCTTTTATTTTTTAGGTTCAGTGGTTGATAGTTGTGAGTTTGTTGTCATTTTACTGTTCATAGTTTTTGATCATCTTCTTTTTCTTAGATAAGTCTCTAACATTTCTTATAATAAAGGCTTGGTAATGATGAACTCCTTTAACTTGACCTTATCTGGGAAGCACTTTATCTGCCCTTCCATTCTAAATGAAAGTTTTGCTAGATAGAGTAATCTTGGATGTAGGTCCTTGCTTTTCATGACTTCAAATACTTCTTTCCAGCTCCTTCTTGCCTGCAAAGTTTATTTTAAGAAATCAGCTGATAGTCTCATGCGAACTCCTTTGTAGGTAACTGTCTCCTTTTCTCTTGCTGCTTTTAAGATTCTCTCTTTATCTTTAATCTTGGGTAACTTAATTATGGTGTGCCTTGGTGTGTTCCTCCTTGGGTCCAATTTCTTTGGGACTCTCTGGGCTTCCTGGACTTCCTGGAAGTCTATTACCTTTGCCAGATTGGGGAAGTTTTCCCTCATTATTTGTTCAGATAAATTTTCAATATCTTGTTCTTCCTCTTCTCTTTCTGGTGTCTCCATGATTCAGATGTTGGAACATTTAAAGTTGTCCCAGAGATTTCTAAGGCATTCCTCATTTTGGGGGAATTTTGTTTCTTCATTCTGTTCCTTTTGGATGCTTATTTCTTCCTTTTGTTCCAAATCATTGATTTCAGTCCTGGTTTCCTTCTCTTCACTGTGGGTTTCTTACATATTTTGCTTTTTTTTCTCTTTGGGTAGCCTTCATTTCTTCCTTCATTTTGTGACTGAGCTCAATCAAATATGTGAACATCCTGATTACCAATGTTTTGAACTCTACATCAGATAGGTTGTCTATCTCCTCATCGCTTAGATCTTTTTCTGGAATTTTAATTTCTCCTTTCATTTTAGGCCATATTTCTTTGTCTCGGTGCACCGGTGGTAAAGAGTGGAGTCTTAGGAATTTGCCAGGGCAGGGCAACCCTCCTCTTGTTGTGGTGCTATCTGTGGGGGAGGGGTCAGAGAGGGAAAAATTCTGCTTGTTCTGCTCTTGTCCCACTTTCCATCACTTACCTTGGTTCCTACAAGTGGATTGTTACCTTTCAGGGGCTGATTCCCAGGTGGGTGGGTTTGTGTACATTTTAGAACCCTGTGGGTCTCACCAACGAACTCTCCTGTGTGTCTGGGGGTTTCTCCCACTGCTGCCTCAACCCCCACAGGTGTTTTACAGCCAGGGGTTTAGAGTCTTTAGTTTTCCCAAGCTGACACCCTGGGTTTTGTGGTCTATCTTGCTCCCCAGTTGTTCCTCTCGGCTTATCTGCATGAGAATGTGGGATCACCTGCGTGGTCTTCCAGCTGCCACCATGCCATGGGTCATCTCCACCCCAGGTGCCAGTCTCCACCCCTCCTACTGGATGACTGGTCTGGATGAATGTTTCTTTAACTCTTTGGATGTTGAATATCCATGCAAATGATTTTCTGGCAGTTCTGGTTCTTTGTTTTTAAATTGGTTGTTATCCTTCTTTTGGTTGTTCAAGGAAGTGAAGCATTTCTGCCTACACCTCCACCTCGGCAGGAAGCTCAAGACTATTTTTTTAAAACATGATTTTACTTTCAGGAGAAATTTTGGTGCGTGACTTTTAAGATCATGCTCAACAAAGCTGTCCAGTTATGCTACTAATATTTAACATAGCATTGGTCTTGGTTAGTGTGTAAGGAAAGAAAATGAAGTAATAGGTGTAACTATTGAAAGAGAAGAACAGATTATTTGTAGGCAATGAGAACATGTATGTTGAAGATATGACAGAATCAATAGATAAATTTTAGAACTAATAAGAATTACTCTAAATCACTAATAACTAGACACAAATATGAAATAACAGCAAAGTAATAATAATAATATAACTTATATCAAAACTAAAAAGTATCTTGGAGTTAACTTATAAAATAATCAGGATATCTATAGCAACTTCTAGATTCCATTAAAAATGATTTTAAGACTCAAAGAGCATAAAAGAAGATTCAAATAAGTATAGAATCATTCCATGCTTCTTAGTGGAGCAACAAAATATAAATCTAATAAAATTCCAAATAAATTACCAGCTAGATATTTTTGAGGAACTCAATATGCTTATCTAAATTTAACATGAAATGAAGAACCTCCGTTTTGAAAACGGAGCCAAACGTGATTCTGTGCTCATTAGTGTTGCTCCAACACTGGTTATTTTCATTTCTCTGACTCCCCGACTATTTGGCTTTTTCTGACCCAGTGGACCCTTGACTAGTTGTACCATGAGGCATGGGTGGTCGTGACGGGTGCCATTTCTGAACTGAGCATTTAATTACTGGTGTGAGATTTGTGGAGTTCCCTTTTCCCTCAGGCATGGTAGTCACAGAAGGGAAGATAAGTGACTGTCCCACCAGCCTGAGATGTTGTCACTACGAAGAGCAGAGAACCTGCCAGCCTTCAATGGGCATGTACAGTGAGAGAGTATTAAGTCTTTTATTTTTAAATCACTAATGTTTTGGTAGTATTTGTTACTACAGCAGAATATAGTCTATCCTGACTGATACGATGTTAAGACAAAATGATAAAAAGAGACTGATATTTGTTCAAGATGAAGGGGACAATGGCACAGAGTACAAAGCGTAGAGATAGGTCCAGGATTACATGGGAACTAAAAGTGGCGCCATGTATAAAAAGGGACCATGTCTCCCTACGAGGAGAAACAGAGCACAACAAAACCCTGAACGGTGTCTAACTTTATACGCAATGGTTGATGTCCCATGAGGCTTTAGCAGGAAGCAGTTGACACATTCAAATGAGATAGTTAAAGAATTTCATAAAATGACCATTTACAAAGATCATAGGAACTAACAAGGAAATGTGAAACATAAAATTACTAGCAGCAACATTTCCACCTGGACCTACGGAAGCACGAGGAGGAACGCGGTTGTCAGAACCCAGAGCTCAGCCATGCTATAGGACAGGGGTGTCAAACTCGTTTTCACTGGGGCCACATCAGCCTCTCGGTTGCCTTCAAAAGGCCAAATGTAACTTTAGGACTGTATAAATGTAACTATTCCTTAACAGTTGAGCGAGAGCTCGGCGCTGCTGCCGGGTAGAAACAAGGTGCCAGGTGGGATAAACAAGGTGGAGGGCCGGATTCGACCCGCGGGCCTTGTTTTTGCCACCTGTGCTGTAGGAGATTTGACATAGGAGCTGTAGCCTCTGTGGCAAGGAACAGCTTCTGCAAACAAGCCAGCAAGAGAGGATGGGATGAGAGAAGGCAATAAATAACCCAGGCTTTCCCTCCTGTCCTCACATCTCCTGCTGGCTCTTCATTGCTACAACCCCACCCAGAAGTCATAGAAACCCAGGTGATGAAGTTCATGTGTTTTGTTCTCGGGGCAAAGCGAAGGTAAGATAATGAAGAGAACTGGAGAGGCAACAGAGAATACCCAGCACAAGTGGGTTCAGAATAAACAGTTGAGGTGGAATCCTGGACAGTTCTTTTATTTTCCACGGCAGTTAAGGACAAAGAAAGTAAGGTTGTAACTGGGGGGGGGGGGAAGATTTAGGAAGAGTTTTATAGAATTAATCAATAGAATATTCCTAGATGTTGCATTAGTTAAAAGTTAAATACTGACGAATCAGTTAAAACTGAAAGGAGGATTAAAATCACTATAAAGAGTGGCAAAATTAAGAACCAAGAAACAGAAATGATGTAATTAACCTAGTTGGCCAGTGGAAACATTTGATTCCCATAATCTATTTAGCTCTCATTTAATGCCTTGAGCAGTATTCACCAGGCTCATTCATTCAGAGTTTAATTGGCTGCCTGGTCACCATCCACTCCTGTAAGAAGTTGGAGGTTGTTCTCTTATTAATTGGTCATCTCATTCTTCCTCAAAGAGCTTCTGTTATACTATTTTCTGGTTTTACTTTTTTAAGTTCATTCTATGGTGATGCTAACGTTTCTCTGTATTCAGAGAATATATGTAGACCCATTCCCCGCTGCTAGGTAGGTAATCTGCCTGCTTTTAGAAAGTCAGGGCAACTTGGTTTCTTCTGTTCCACAACCTGGATGGGAGACCTAGCCAAGGCCTCGCGCACTCCGGAAGCCAGTCTTGACCTCTTAAGCTGACGCTTCTCTGGAAAAGGACGTCATAACCTCTTGTTCTCTCTGACTAGCAACTCCTCCTGCAATTTGTTTTCCTGAGGTTTTTGACAGTTATTTTAAAACTCTATTTTAAATGTAATGTCCATTTAGGTTCTTAGTGTTTTTTCTCTGATAGCAGAAGATTTTTGTTTGTTTTATGCCTGTATTTTTGTCTGTTACAAGATAATAGGAGGCTTTCAATTAATTTTTTTAGAGGCTCTGGTTATTTTCAGTCACAGTAAAATGAATGCTAAGAAGCGTGTCCAAAAGGACAAAAAAATGCCCAAAACATTGAAGGAAATCAATCAGAAAAATCTATTTTTTTCCTCTTAAAATTATGTTCTCTCTGGCTTTGTCTCTGAAAGAAAGGATTTCTTTATATAACAAAATACAGAGAGAATGTGCAGGCCTGTCCTACTTTCACAGAACTCTTAAATCACATTAGGCCAGACTGCCTGCCTTATTGTATAAAATATCTCCTTGAATCTGGGTTATTTCAAATACAGGTTTTAATGAAAAGCTTACAGAACTCTTCTTCCTTGGAAAAACTTTTCTTAATCCTCACCTCAGGATATGTTTATTGATTTTAGGGAAAAGCGGGGAGAGAGAGGGAAAGCGAGAGAGAGACATTTATGTGAGACACATAAATCAGTTGCCTCTCATATGCACCCCTACCTGCATATGAACCTGCAACCCAAACTGGGTTGTGCCCTGACTGGGAATCAAATCCACAACCTGTAAGTGTATGGGACTATGTTCTAACCAACTGAGCCACCTGGCCAGGGCCCTTGGAAAAAAATTTAATGAAAACACAAGAAAATGCCTCCTCCCTCAGCCCCACTTAGCCCTGGGACATGAAAAGTATTCAGATGTAACTGAATAGCTTTGAATAATAGAAGCCTGGATATACACACACGCACAACACACACACACAGAGAATGACATTAATAAAACGACATGTAAGCATTTATTTTGGGTGAAAGTATAGATTTGGGGGGAAATCCAAAAATATATTAATTTGGTGATCTCGGCTTAATTTTGTGGGAAGAGTATGGGCTTTTGAGTCAGACCTGCTAAATCACTTCTTTCAGACCTAGGTGGAAATGATACCTACTTTGTAGGTTTGCTGTAAAGATAAGACAAATTTTACAAATTCATTCATTGAACCTGTAATGTATACTAGATGTCTTTTTAATGAGATAAAAAGGCAAGGGTAAATAAGGCACAGTCCTTGTACCGTAAAGGCTGGAGAGTACAATACATAAAGTGCCTGGAACACAGAGTCGTTCAATACATTGAATGCGTTGTTGTTACCATTCAAGTAAATCGTAACTCCCTACGTATAACAAGTCAAGAAGAATAGGTTCATAAATTAATGCTTTGGAAAGGAAATGGGTAAGCATTTGCTCCCTCTCTTGATTGTTCCTGGTCTTCCCACAGATCCTGAGGACACCCTAAACCTCAAGATCCCTCTCCCCAACATGTGGATGCCCACAAGCGTGCGCCTGAATTTGGCACACAATTACTGTTGCATAATAATCACAATTTTGACAATAACCTGCAGGCTGCCTTGTTAGAACTGTCTAATCTAGCTATGGGACTTTTAGAAAATTAGCCAACCTAAAATGTAGTCTCCTTTCTTTAAAGTGAAATTAAAATGCCTCTGTGTATTTCACATGTTTGAGGAAAACTGAGATGACAGAATTTTACATTATTTTTTAAGTTATTTAATTGGCATTCATCATTCATAATACAATAATACTCTTCACTTGTGTTAAACAATAACCTTCAAGGCCAAAAGCTTTTCCGAAAGGATTTACTGAACCCTGTGCTAGCCAGAAACAGGACCAGATTGGGACATTCCGTCTGAGCCCCCAGCAGCAGGGCCGGATGGAAAAGGCAAGAATATCTGTGGTCCTGGGGCTAACAGGGTCTTTTACACCATGATGAGTTTGGGGAAGAAAAATGTAAGATGTTTTGAAAGAATTTACATTAGCCATAGATAAAAGGGGTAGGAGAAGGTGAAGCCAGGCCAGTTCTGGATCGGTGCAGAGTCCATAATGGAAGAGTTTTGCTCTCTTGGATCGGTTATGGGCAACAGTTCAGAAAGTTCATGTGTATAAGCAGGATGAGGTGGCGTCTGGTGGTCGGCCGTTCTCTCTAGATAATCATGGAAATTAATTTCTAGGTAACCTTGGAAGTTAATGCGAAGTTTCAACATATGTTCAGGAATGTAGGCAGTCTTTTGTTGGTTTGCCCTGCAGTTGTTGGCTGATTAACTCTTGTCTCTTCCTTCTACCTTCAGCCTGCGGCAATTTGATTTAAGACATCTCAGAATTTTCTTCCTGTCACTCGGATACCTATGAATGTATACTTAAACTGTAAGAAAGTAGAAAGGTATACTTCTTGAAATATGTTTGGAATGAAGATATGTTTTTGTCTGGAAAACCAAAGTCATTGAATTAACTGTAAAAAAATTGTTTACATCTGATCACAAAGCATTTAACAAATCCTGCCTTAAGAATTCTCTTTCTAAGTCTTTATTAATGGCATATGCTGGTAAAATGTGCTGGACCCAAGCACTTATAGTTACCTGTGAGATACAGAGGGAAAAGGATAATGGAGCTAGCTGCATGGGGTCATTTTCATTGGAAGAGCAAGCTGATTTATCGAATCAGCTTTAGGAGATCTTACAATGAGGGTACTAGGGTTAGAATTTAATATACTCTAAAATGAAATAGACTAATTCCATGATTGATTCCCCCTTCAGACATTACATTACTAGGATGAACCTTCAAAAACCATGTTCCTTCACTCCTATTTGGTCCTATATATAAAGTGTTCTATACAGGTAAGAACCTTCACCAAGAAAACATGTTTCTGAGAATTTAGTTAACACATATCAGTGGCTTCAATACAGCCTCTGGGAAACAATGATATCCCAGGAGATAAAATTCAACACAAATGAGATTACCAGAGTTATTAAAAGATTTGGTAGCTTTCCTTGTTACTCAAGGACATAGTATAAAGAAAAAGAAAGTACCAATTACAAATAATTATTGAGTCCCATGGTCAAATTATTGAGTACTACTTGGAACTTTTGGAAGAAAGAGATATAATTTCAGCATGGAAAGTAAAAGTATTATGGATTCTAGGGTAGGGTTATAACTGGCTGTAAACTATAGGGGAAGATTATGAATAGGACAAATTATAGAGAGCTTATTTCCTCCCTGTAACAGACTCGGCGAAGTGGAAAAAGACTGTGTTTTTGAAACTCCAATTTTAAAAGTATTGACTTACATGAATATTTCAAGACATATCTTTTGTTTTGTTTATTCCTTGAATAAACTGAACAACTAACCTACTAGTATAGATATTCTTGCCATGTGTGAACTGTCAGTTGATCTCCATTGCATCACATGTTGAGAAATAAAAAGAACTTATGCTTATTGAACAGTTACAATTTCGGGCATTGTACTGACAACTTACCATTATTATGCTATCATTTAAAAATTATCATTTAGATATGAAACTGATCGAATAGAAATTATTGAAACTGAAATACAACTATATGTGAGTGAATGGGCATCACTGCTTTGGCTATTGACAGGTAGTAGGACATTAATAAGACTTTCTATAATGACTGGGTTTAATAACCCTGAGTCAACAACAAGATTATTTAGAACTGAAGACGTGTAATGGAGGGCCAGGACTAAGTGATATTCAGATAATGTCGGAATGTATCCAAAATGTTATTATACCATAAAGCTGGTAGAGATACACATAGTCTACAAATAATCTTATTACCTACTTTATAAGATGAGAAAATACAAAGCAGAAACATTTAAGGCTGTCCAGCCATCCAACAGAGTCCGTAATGGAAGAGTTTTTGATCTTTTGGATCAGTTATGGGCAACAGTTCAGAAAGTTCAGAAGACAGAATAGCTGGTTTTTAGAACCCGACTTAGTTCCATATTAGACTTTTCTCAGATTTGGAATGAAAGACAGGAACTAGATAACAAATTATGAGGTGATAGACTATCAGCGCTAAATATACATCTTAGCTAACACCAATTCAAACTTCCTTGGCTAGCAACAGTGACCTGTGACATTGATAGTATTTACTTGCAAGTGTGAAGAAATCTACGTGTTAATGAGAATTTCATTTATTGCTTTTTTCCTTGCACAGACATTCCTTTTACAAAGTACTATTTTTTTCCTTCGTTTTTGGTCCACATTTCATTCACTTCCAGTTAATTAAACACTGCCTCTAAAGAGATCTTTTGCCTAAAATGCTCTTGCATTGGCAAAAGCTGCTCAGGTTGCAATAGAATTCTTAGAATTCTAATAGAATGTAAAACTCAGTTTACACTATGTCCAGTCAAGTGTTACATATACCAATAATGTAAATAAAAATGAAACATTTTCCTTACCAATAGTTATTTATTTTAAACCACTTTGGTGTTTAAGTAAATTCCATATAGAGTCTCATAAAGTATGATTATTTAATAACTATTTATTGCTATTTTGTTGTTTCATATAAATAACCTATGCAATTGACCTAATGTGCATATGTAGACAATAACTTCCAACTACTGTTTAAATGCCTAACATAATTGCTTGCTATGCCTTCTCTTCTCTCTAAGGTCCTGCTTGTGGCTAAAATAAAATTGACCCTGAAAATCCTTTTATTCTGATAATATTTTAATAAATATTTTAAGTGAATATCTCCATGAATAAGTCAGTAATTTAAAAACATATTCATAAGGAAATATAAGGTGTTCATATGAGAATAGAATCCTACTAGGGCCACTTAAAATGTGGCTAGTTACTTAGAACACCCAAGCCCTTGTTCTCTTGTCTAAAATGGGGCCTATACCAACACTACTTCTTGATGTGAAATCTTGATTATGTTTTGTTAATTGTAATATTTTTAAAAAATATTTTTTTCTAAAAACATAACTTAGATACGTGAAAACATAGACACAGATATGTATAAAATATGTGTAAGCTTTTTTCCTGAGAAAACAAGAAGTGGAAAGAGCACTGCGTATCTTAATGAAGAAAAAGTCCCAGAGAATATGGAAAAGAAAGCTGTGGGAGATAAAAATAGACAATTTTACAATTATCTTTAGTTGAAGCATTTTAGCTAGCTAAAGAGACAGATACAACATTTTGTTAAAATGGAATTAAATTATTCATGGTCCTTGTCAAAAATGATTAGCTATACTGTTCTTTAACTTAATGAAGAGAGTATATAAGTAAAAACAAAGGAATAGTTTAATTTCAAGGAATTGTTTGTGTGGCCAATAATAAAAAAATAAACTCTGTGTTTTGAGTACTCACAACTGTAAGCTTACTTTGGCCCACCTTGTGTTTTAGCTGTATTAGTTTACTAAGGTCTCACTAAGTTTAAGAAACAAAAATTTATTGTTTTAAGATTGAGAATCGAAGAGGTTGTGTAATTATGATTTTTAATACTATATTGCAATTTTGAATTTTGTTGATTAATGATCTCCTTAAAGGAAATCAGTACTCTTACACTTTCTAACACTTTCCTTTTTCATTGTTTTATTGGTTGCCTGGATTTCTTTCTCAAGTTTTTCCTTCCTCCCTTCCTAACTTCCTTCCTTCCTACCACTCATTACTATATCCTTTAAATTCTCTGCTATACTTTTTTAAACATTTTAGAAAGGTTTTCTGTTTCTTCTCCCCAATGTATGCTTTCAGGGGACTTATTTCTTTCCCCGAGCGCTTTAAGAATGTTTTCTTTATTCTTGAAGCAGTTTAAATGGGACATATCAGCGTATTGACTTACCAACCTATCCAGGAATATAGGATGCTCTTTTGATCCACAGATTTATTCTTCTGTTATTTCAGAGAAATATTATATTTTAAATAAAATGTTATTTTCTACTCTCCTGACTATATTTCTGAGCAACCAGTTATATGGGGTCATAGTTTTCACTTCTACATATCTATCACTGTTCTCTAACTTCTTTTCTCCATTTTCCTCTCTGTATCATCCTACTTTCTTTCCTTTTCTTTCCTTTATGTCAATAATGCTGCTTTCTATCTTATTTAAATTTGTGTTTAGCTCTGTAATCCCAAATTTTATCCACTATATTGTCATCTCACTTTTGATCTACGCCCTCTATAACTCTTCCAGTTCTTTCTATTCTTAACTTGTAGGTGTGCGCCATATTATAGCATAAATATCTTCTCTCGAACAGGATTAATGTTTATCCTTTTAACACAACCGAAGCTTAAGTGTCAGGACAGCAAGAGGCCTGGAGACTGGTGCGAGCATATTTCTCCTGCCCATTTACTCCCTATCCCAAACCAAATTACAGAACCTCATCATGTGCCCTCTATGTGTGCGTTGCCTTTTTTGATTCAAAGGCTCAAGCAGATCTGGAGCTTCTGCCCGCCCTTTGGAGACAGTGGACGGAGAAGTTTTTGTCACTATCCATACATCTGTTTCAAATGAAAATGCATTCTGAAACTATGAAAAAGGGCAGACATGATTGATAGTGACGACTCACAATTAATGCCTTTGTCCTTTGTGGCCACCTCAGTCAGCATGTCCCTTTCTTCCTGTAGCAGAAACATTAAAGGACAATTTGGAACACTTTTTTTTTCAGATAGAAATTTCTCAGGAACATCACATGTATCACGCTGTGAAGCATGTAAATTTAACTTTCCAAGAAAAAGCAGGCAATGTGATGACTTGAGAACTTTAATTAGCAAGTTTTTAATTCTACCTTTCCTCCCCCGGGAGAAAGTGAAAAACAACAATAAATTTTTATATGCATGTTGGAGTTTCAAGACCTATAGGGACAGGAATATAACCTGTAAAAGTGAATTTCTCCTGAAGATTTTGCCCTGCTGTCTCATTTCATCATTCTCATTAGAGGAATCAATTCTGCCCACAATGTCTATTGGCTCCAGATAGTGGGAGGTTTTCCTGACTCCCTCCTTACCATGTTAGAATCTTTTTTCACCCCCCATCCATGGTAGGGTTTGAGAGATGGAACAGTAGTTCTATTTGCTTTTCTGTGGCTTTGGAATATATATTGCTGTTTTTAGATAGATTTGCACCCTGGTTATAGGTTTTGCTCTCTCTTTTGAGTTATTATTATTATTATTATTATTATTATTATTATTATTATCATTATTACCATTTTTGCCAGCATTCACTCCAAGTTAAGGTATGTCATATTGCAATGAAAAATTACTTTCAGCTTTGGACTTGTGTTTCTACTTCATCCAGGAGCTCCAGGATATGGGAAGCCCTGGTTATTTTTCCTGATTCCACTGAAACCCACAGGTCTTCCTAGTGATGAGCCAACCTGCCATTCTCAAAGGCTCTAGTATGACTTTTCTGGGGCTGCATACGCTCATAACTCATCCTCTTCTCTGTGATAATTGTCAAGGTTTTATCATTTCATCATTCTTTCCCTGGCAAGATTTTGTGATATATGTGTAGTCAGGAATGCTCCTTCCCGGAATCTTTCCACCTTTTCATTCCTAGACACCATTTTGGGAGTTTCTGGCAGGAGACTGTAGCCTCTTCTTGTTTGGTTGCTACTAGTTACCACTTTCCTAATTTTACCTTTTTTTCTTAGTTTCTAGATATTAAAGAAAGGAGTTCTGAGATCTGTCCTATTTTTCTCATTTTTATGTAGAACATTGTACTCCTGTGAAGTTCTGTAAAATAAAACAGATCGATTTAAATAGGCTTGTTTACATGTATTTAGAATGATTAAGTAACCAGAACTGGATACTCAGAAGTTTGAATATATTACATCATATATTCAGCTTCTGTCAAGAATGTGTAAACACAGTGTAAGCCAACAGTATTAAGTGATGCTCATGACCTAAATGTGTGTACCAAATCACTTGAGGGTAGTGCCATAGTTAAGAAGCCACATGTCATTTCTTTTTTGTGTGCTTTTAAAATTATTTTATTGTTGTTCAAGTACAGTTATCTGCATTTTCCCCCACACACAACTCCCCCCAACCCTAGCCATCCCCACCTCCCACCCCTGATCCCACCCCTCCTTGGTTTTGTCCATGTGTCTTTTTAGTTGTTCCTGAAAATCCTTTCCCCTTCCTCCCATTATCCCCTCCCACCTCCCCTCTGGTTACTGTCAGTTTGTTCTTAATTTCAATGTCTCTGGTTCTATTTTGCTTTCTTGTTTGTTTTGTTGATTAGGTTCCACTTAAAGGTGAGATCATATGGTATTTGTCTTTCACCACCTGGCTTATTTCACTTAGCATAATGCTCTCCAGTTCCTTCCATGCTGTTGCAAAGGATAGGAGCTCCTGCTTTCTTTCTGCTGCATAGTATTCCATTGTGTAAATGTACCAGTTTTTTGATCCACTCATTTACTGATGGTCACTTAGGTTGCCCATCATTGTCCAGCATTTGCTTATTGTAAATTGTGCTGCTATGAACATTGGGGTGCATAGGTTCTTTTGGATTGGTGTTTCAGGGTTCTTAGGATAAAATCCCAACAGTGGAATTGCTGGGTCAAAAGGCAGTTCCATCTTTAGTTTTCTGAGGAAATTCCATACTGTTTTCCACAGTGTCTGCACCAGTTTGCAATCCCACCAACAGTGCACTAGGGTTCCCTTTTCTCTGCATCCTCTCCAACACTTGTTGTTTGTTGTCTTGTGTATGATGGCCATTCTCACCCGTGTGAAGTGGTATCTCACTGTGGTTTTAATTTGCATCTCTCTGATGGCTAGTGACAGTGAGCATTGTTTCATATGTCTCTGGGCCCTCTGTATGTCTTCCTCTGTATGTCTGTTCAGGTCTTTTGCCCATTTTTTAATTGGGTTGTTTGTCTTCCTGGAGTGGAGTTGTGTGAGTTCTTTATATATTTTGGAGATCAAACCCGTGTCCGAGGTATCTTTGGCAAATATGGTTTTCCATATGGTTGGTTCTCTTTTCATTTTAATGCGGTTTTCTTTAGCCATGCAGAAGCTTTTTATTTTGATGAAATTCCATTTGTTTATTCTTTCCTTTATTTCCCTTGTTCAATAATAATATTGAGGCCACCTGTCATTGTCTAAATTCATCCTTGGTTTTCTCTCTTTTGTTGATATCATTCCATGTACCAGAATTTTGATTCATCATTTTTTTCTACTATTTTTCTGTCCTCTACTTCATTAATTTCAACATCTATCTTTATGATTAGCTTCCTTGTTCTGTTTTTCCTCCTTTTTTTTGTTTTACTTTGTTGTTCTTTTTCTAGCTTTTGGAGTTGGAAGTTTAAATAAATTGTAATTTTAATTTTTTGTTGATAGTGTTAATGCATATGTATTTTCTTTTGATCATTGCTTTAAATGATGTAAATGTTAAAGCTATTGGTTTTCTTCTATTATTATTTTAACTCTTATAGATTCTGATACATGATGTGTTCATTATCATTATTTTTCAGAATTTTTGCATTTTCTCATTGTATTCTGCCATTCACCCAAGAATTGTTAAAAGGCTTTTGAATGCATGTGATCAGACAATGTTTGCATTAGCTTCATTATATAGAAATGATTGCATTATATAGAAATGTATTATAATTCAACACATGATCATTGAAACTCCAACATGCCTATAAATACAAGTAATTCAATACATGATCAACTTTGTAATTCAATACATGTTCCATATGTAATTGAGAAACAAACATATTCTCTGTTATCTAGGTGTAGTGTTTAATATATACCCTTGAGATCTGCTTTATTTTGATTATGGAATCTCAATATTCTATGTCTTTACTTATTTTAGTCTACATGGCCTGTCTTTTGCTGCAAATATGTGTTAAAATCTTTTATTATCATTCTCTTTATTCTACCTTACACCTTCTGTATCTTTACATCTTGGTTTGTAGTTTTAGCCTTATTTAAATAGTGCATAGATATTCATAATTGTTGTATTCTCATTATTATTTATGTACTTTTAGTTTTATAAAATGTCCTTTTTGGTGTCTTGTAATAATAACTCAACCACTACTCTCTTATTGTTTCCATATGCCAGGCATGCTTATAACTTTTGTATTTTTGACTATTTGAAACAAAACTAATTTTAATATATAGTTAAGCCTTGCTTTGTGAGCCAGTTGAAAATCTTTGTATAAATAAGCTAGGCTAAACCTGTTCATGTTTACTGGTATGATAGATATGTTTGATTGCAACTTGGCATTTTGTTTTTTTAATTATTGTGTATATTATGTTATAGTTATTATATTTATCTATTTGCTGTCTTCAATTTTTTTAAATTTCTTTTATAATTAAGAAAGCTTTAACCCTGGCTGGTGTGGCTTAGTAGATTGAGTGCCGACCTGGGAACCAAAGGGTCTCTGGTTCAATTCCCAGGCAGGGCACATGCTTGGATTGTGAGCCAGATCTCCAGTAGAGGGTGCAGGAGAGGCAACCACACGTGGACGTTTCTCTCACTCTCTTTCTCCCTCCCTCCCCCTCTGTCTACAAATCAATAAATAAAACCTTTAACCAAAAAAAAGAAAGCTTTGTATCTTTTAAATATTATTTTCTTTTTATTTATACCTGTTATAATGCTTGTTCTTTTTACTTAACCATCTACTATCTGGTTTGTCAATTTTAAACGGTATCCTTTGTCACTTACCTATTACCTATATAAATATCAAAAATCTCGGTCTACTTTCCCCTTTCTCTTTCTTCTCCATCATTTATTTTCAGTTTCATCCTTTATGGTCTGCCAGATTATATAACATATGCTGTTTTCTACCCTCCTGTAACCTCACTCTTGTTTTAGTATCAGTTCTACAGTTTAATATATTGAATACTCATCATCAGTTCTTTTGAAGTTTCTCTGGTTATCTCTTTGGTTTGATGAAATGCATCCTGTCATGTATTTCTCAGAGAATTAACCTTTGTACGGTATTCCTGAGTCAAGCTATAGACTTGACAACTGAAAGATAGTTTAGCTGTACCTACCTAAAATTCTTGATTTGTACCTTATTTTCTTGAGATTCTTGAGAGTAAAGCCAGCATCCAGATACTGAATTATTTATAATAATTGGGTACTGAATTATTTTAACTATACCTAGATTTGTTTTCAGTTTATAAAACATATAGAGGACAACTTTATTTATTTTGGGACCTTAGTATTAGTGTTTTATTTAAGATTTTATTTATTTATTTATAGAGAGAGGGGAAGGGTGGGAGAGAGGGAGAGAAACATCAATGTGTGGTTGCCTCTCATGTGCGCCCCCCACCGGGGACCTGAAATCATGCTTTGACACTTCATAACCTTTCTTTTTTTAATTATACATTTATTGATGAAAATGTTTCATTAGTGAATTTGTTTTCAATAGACAGAAAAACCATAAATTCAATAAGCATTTGTGTTTTGGCTTACCATTGGATCCATTCTTCCTAACAGAATGTCTATCACAGGGTGGGGTGGGGAATACAGTATTTGTTGGTGAATGAATACCTGGATGAATATATAAATTGGTGGAAGAAAGAGTAAATGAATAAAGAACATGACCTAGCATGCATAACTTCTTCAATAATATAAAGATCCAAGATAAACATTGGAAAGAAATACATTGAATTCATTTAAGTCATTCATTGTATTGTCCCTTGCACAATGTTACTCCTACATGTTTTTCTTCACTATTTTTTTTACAAAGGGAATAGGAAGTAGAAATAACACATGATGATGTTTAGTTGTGTTAACTAGTGCTCTTGAGCAAGTCTGGTAATAAGCAACTATTGGCAAACAACTTCTTGTATTTCCTATGACATTCATTCCTATAAATTTTACTAGAATTCCATTATTTTTTATGCATTTCTATCCTCCTATAGTCTCATCTATTACCTCTTTTGGCCTAAAAATCTATAGTTGAGTAATAGTTTATCTACTTGCATGTCCTCTATACCTCCTTTTCTAGTAGCTTATCATACTTGACATACTTTGCTGTGAGGATATAATTTATTAGTCTCCCATGAGACCTTTCATTCCTTATGGGCTTCCACCATATTTCATTCATCTGTGTATCCACAGGAAGCAATAACACCTGGTAAACCCAGAATGAATTTTTTAACTACACATTTAATACATGTTATACATTCCTTAACAATTTCTTCTTTTACATTTCCAGTTAAAACTCAGGTAATGGGAGAAATCAAGGTTGCATTGAAGAAGGAAATGAAGACAGATGGTGAACAACTGATAGTTGAAATTCTCCAATGCAGAAATATCACCTACAAATTTAAATCTCCTGATCATCTCCCAGGTATCTGGCTTTATTTATTTATTATTTTTTTAATTTTTTTAAAATTGTTGTTTAGTACAATTGCTCCATTTTCTCTCCATCACTCCCCCTGATAATGAGCAATATAATACATCTAGGAATTCTTTAGGAATATGTCCTGAATATTTTGGAAAATGTGAACTGAACTAAAATTTAGACTGTACATCAAATATATCTGAAAACTGTGAAATAAGAATTAATTTCTGTTACAAAGAATAAGCTGATATTTTAATAGTTTTTAGCTAGATTTTTTCTAAGATAGTTTGTATATCTTTTAATCTTTTTATGTCATCTGAAATAAATTGAATACAATCTTCCGGCTTTGTATACATTGTAGGAGAGCTCTCAGGATACAATTGCAATGCTTTCAATAGGACATTGTGTGGTTAATGAACACTTTACAAGCTGAATTCTTATTTTCAGATTTATATGTGAAAATATATGTGATGAACATTTCCACCCAAAAAAAGGTAATCAAGAAAAAAACAAGAGTATGTAGACACGATCGAGAGCCTTCATTCAATGAAACTTTTAGGTTCAGCCTAAGCCCTGCTGGACATTCTCTTCAGGTAAGTCTGTATTACACAGTTTCTGTTTAAACATTTGTATTCACACAGTACTTATTTTCCGCTCAATTATTTAATATTTATAAGCTGATTTTATACTGTGTTACATTTCATGGGTTAATTAATTCTTAGAGGCATTTGGGATTTCACAGGCAACTCTCCCTGTCCAAGTAGCTACCAAGTCTCTCTATTCTGGCAGTTCATTTCATGCAGAATTAGTTCCATGCTCGATGCTACCAGTCTTTGGGTTCTCATCTTTGTTGCTCAAATCTTTTCAGCACTATGCCTGGCCTACTTGCCATCAATGTTTTACCCTTTTAATTTATTTCGTCATACTGATGACAGATGTATCTTTTTTAAAACACTGGCTAGGTTACATTAAAGCCCCTGACTCATTCACGTTACCCTCTAAGGTGAGTTCTAACTGCATGGATTTAATCACATCACCTTGCGTACCTTTCCACACACTCTGTATTTCAGTCACAGCAGAATCTTTTCAAATCAGATTAAGCCTCCAATCCTTTGCTCCTATTTTTCCTCTGCTTCATCCAGCACAGTATTCCACATCTTTTAATGAAAACTCAGCCCTTTAATGGTGAACCTTGATGTAGTTCAACATGCTTTATTCATATAATATTTTGCTTACCTTATTAAGCAACGAATCCCAATCTGTCTTGTGCAATAATTTATAGACTTCCCTGTCATTGCTTGTATTCTATCAGCTTCTCTAGCGCAAGGCTGGTGTTCAGGTTTCTTTGTTCGAATGTCTAACATGATGATTGTAAATAGTATGCCTTCAGTAGATGGACAGATAAAGAATAAAAGAGGAAAAAGGAGGAGGAAGGAAAGTGATGACAAATATGGAAGAGAAGACCATGGTGCTGGCACTTAAAATAAAGGCCTGCAGTAGAGACAAATATAAGAGATACTACAAAGCAGCAACTACATTGAGAGAATTAACTTACATTAGAGTGAAGGAGAATAACAAGTTAAAGGAGACTCTTCAGGTGGTGTGTCAAGAACATCTCATTTACAGAGATTGAGTAGTTAGAGACAGAACTGAGAGAGAGAGATCATGAATTTGCTGCAATTTGATAAATTTGACAAGATAGGCAGGCTCCAAGTGAAAATATACAATTCCATCTGAAATACCAAAACCAGAGGCCAAAAATATAGTCATAATCAGAAATGTAGATTATGAAGTCAGAAACATGAAAGCAAATTTTAGGCAGGAGTAACAAGAATTCTGATATGAGAGAGAGAGAATTAATAGTTAGCTTTACTTAATGTTTTCTAGCCTCCCTTCAACTCAGTTCTAGAAGAAAAAAAATTCTTGATTCTGAGATCCTATGGAATTTTAACCAATAAATGTGTCCCGCACATGACAAAAAAAACTTTTGAAAATGCATACTATAGTAAAATCACCAGTAAAGTCAATGCCAGCTAAAACCACTGTTATGTTCTCCTTCTTGTGGACTCATGTATTTACTCAGTACTAGTAAAAATGTACCTAGGAAAGTTGTTTTTTGTGTATGAAACTTCCCATCAGTTTAAGCATAAACCTGGTTAGCACTAGCTGGGAATACATGTCTGATCTGGAATTCTCATACCCTGCAGCATGTGTCTTTTCCTCTGGGAAATGTCGATGTGAATTAATTCATAATATGCAAATCTTTGGAGGACATTCGTGTTATGAGCTCACTCATAAGTATGCCTGCTACTCTATCTCACCCTCACCCTTTCTTGTTTGTGTTTTATCTTTGATGATAAAAATGTCCTTAAAAGAGTTTGAAAATATATACGTGTATATATAATGTTGGCTCCTTTTTTCTAGATTTTACTTTTCTCCAATGGAGGGAAATTTATGAAAAAGACCTTGATTGGTGAAGCCTGTATCTGGCTTGACAAAGTGGATCTCAGAAAAAGAATAGTCAACTGGCACAAACTTCTGGTCAGTCCTACTCAAACCCACTGAAGTGTGTCTGCTCAGGGTGTAGAAACTGCACTACATGATCACAAACGGACACCGTAGTTGGATACTATTGTACTAAGCTGTGTTTTCTGGGGTGAACCTAAGAGGAGAAACAACAGGCAAAAATATACTTAAAGCCTTGTGAATGTGTCGTGGAACCCAGAAAGAAACACAAATGAATATTTCATGTATCAAAGGACAAAAAATAAAATAAAACCAGGAACACTGAGACCTTGATTTCTTGCAGCTGTCAAGAAAAACAGTGAGAAAAAATGTTGATTACTTAATGCAAAAATGTTTGAACAGAGTTGACAGAGCTAAAGGCAGAGTGCAAAGATTAAAATGGTTTCTAATGCAAACAAAAGTAGTATTTTATGCGAAAAGAAACTTGGTTGAAAGGAAACAACTGATGTAACAAATCTGCTTTCGAAAGTTCAAAATCTTTTTTCTTCATCTTATCTTCTCAGACAACTTACTATTTTGAGGTTCTTACATATGATACACCTACAATATGTGTCCAAGACTAGAAGAAAAGCAGTGTGGTCATAGGAAAAAGAAAACTGATAATGTAGAAATTATGGCTTTTAGACCGTACTATACAGATTTTCGCTGTGTCTAAATGTTACAAGGGTGAACGACACTAATTTTGAAATCCCTGTTGTAAAAGCACATTTGTACAATTTGAAATAATGTAGAATGAAGATAATACTAAGTAGAAATGGTATTATATTTATGTAGAAATAAAGCCAGGACTGGTAAGGACAATATTGCACCATAAAATATTGGAACCCTGGTTGAAAACAAAGTCTTCTTAACTTACCCTTAAACCAAGGCATTTGCAATCTGCATACCAAAGGACGCAGATTAAATCGGTATGATCTAGCAAGCATGGGAATTCTTTCTTTGTGGAATTGCAAAGGAATGTGTTATCCCACATGTTTCACTTCTTCTAAGTGGTATATTGACAGAGTGAAAAATCTTCCTCTGGCAAACAAGTCATAGTAATCTGTGGCATTCATTCATTAAACTGGTGTCATTTTCTACTCTTTCATGAGTTTCTTCCTTAGCACATTAATTGGTTGTTTAGTGAGAACCCTGACACCACTCAATCTCTGCTCCATTTTCCTCCTTTAGTGACAATATCACAGTGATCGAGTTCATCCATGTTGGGAAAATCAGGGAAAAGTCAACATCATATTGAGGGTAAAATATAATTTGCACTGTTTTAACTGTATGGAATAAAAGGACCAATGTCTAAGTCACTAAAATGAGGCATCCTCTTTTCCATCAACCAACATTAACAAAGGAAGTAACAAGGAATTGCAGGAAACACGCTCAACTGTGATGAAAAAGCCTGGCTTCGGGTCTTGGTTCTGCCGCTGACTGTGTCATCTTGCACATGTCACTTAAACACACGCTCCCCAGAGTTCTTATTTGTGGGATAAAAAAATTATATATTCCTAGCCTTCCTAATGGGATGTTAGGTGATCAAACTAATTGATCTATGAGAGAAAATGAAAGCACATTTCCAAGTATGTTTTATACACATAAATGAAGAATTATTACACAGGGTTTTTTTTTTGAATTTTATATACAAAAAATATACTGCTAACCAATGGCACATACTACATGAATAAGAGCAGTATATTAGCTCCAAAACTAATTTTTCTTTAAAATACAAATTTTCATTTAACCTGAAAAGAAGAATACATAAAAATATTTTAAAATTGGGTTATTATAAATTAAATAAATTATACTGATTTTATCCTATTCCCACATGCTACAAACCCAAAATTTAATTAAATGCTATGCAGAACACTCAGAATTCAAAACCTACTTCTTTATTGAAGGGTGAGATTTTAGTAGGTTTAGAGAAATCATCTCTAAATATATTGCTTAGGTATTGAACTTCCTCATTTTTAAAGAAAAACATACTTTAAATTTGAGGGGAATTGATTAAATGTAAAATATTAAAAATTTAAAAAAATTCCTAATAAGTTCCAGGTTGTATATCTTTATTATATTCATGAAAAAACCCACAAATTTGCTCTTCTTCTAAGGAAGGTAATAGTCATTTATTCTTCCTTCTACTTTCCATTCTTCCTGCCCTGACAATGCAGTGTCGCTTACCATTGATATTTCTTTAAAATGAGCATGCAGGGAGGGGATCACTAAAGATGTGATATTGCTAGGATTTTATTTTCAGAGACAACTATATCTGTTGATGGTTGCCATGGATATTTCCAGAAAAAGTTAGTATTTTAGGAAGTTGATAATCATCACTCATAATTGGAGAAGAAAAGGGTTCAGAAAGGTCTCCTGACATAAAAAGGCTCTACTATTTTCCCGTAAAAGGGAACTCTGGCCCACCTTGGGTCTCTTTTGTAACCACTTAACATCCAGAGGTAATGCATGAGAGGTTGTATAACCAGTTAGTTTACTTTATTCCAGTTGTAATTTATTTTAGAATAATTCAACTGAAGGTGCCACCAAAACAAAGATCACACCTGGGTAGCTATTTGACCTGTAAGAGTAGCAGTCTTTTCATTATAGGTGCCCTCTGTTCCAAGAAACTGGTGGTGAGGCCAGGTCAATCAGGAGAGTTAACAACAGGGCTTCTTTTTGTGCACCAGCATCCCACTTCAGAGAACATGAGATCCTGCCAAAGTGCTCCAAGTGTGCAGCTAACCAATCTCCTGGGTTGTACTGGAATTATTCTATGCAACACCAATCCTTTCATGAATGCATTTCTGAATGATGTTGGTAACCCTTCTAAAAACAAAACTATTTCTTTTTTAATTGCAAACAGGGATCTTGGTGTTTTTTTACTTTTTTGTATATATCACAGAACATGATTTTCCACTTTTTATTTTATTTTACTGGAATTAGCTTTTTTTAATCCCGATAGTGACAAAGTTTGTAATCTCTTAATAACATGTGATTAGTCCATTTACAGCTCTTATATCTTGAAAAGCATCTTAATTTTTCCCACAGTTTCCCTGAGTCATCAGAGACTAACGTTGCTTCTTGGTTTAAAATTGGGTCCTAAACACCTTGTAGCTGTAGAAGCAAAAGCACAGAAAGAATTTTCACAAAGGACAGGGATTTACAGAATGGTTGTTGCAGACTTAAACAACATGAGTTGCAAAAAGTTTTTTCCCTGTTATTACTTAGATAAAGGATACTTTTGGTGACTCTGAATTTTTTATTTACCATTTCGGTTTAAAAGAACAGTCTCCATGACAAAGGGGCAGTGATCACTCTGCTCCTTCATGTTGCCCATATTGTAATTACTCACACTACTCAATGCATATTTTCAGCATATCCGTGGAATTGATTTTGTGGATCACACACATTAAAATAGCTATATTGTGGGACTATTATAGCTGGTAACCAGCTGATATTGATTCTTATTATAGGAACGGTTGTGATGATAGTGGTGATAGCCGTAGTG
This sequence comes from Desmodus rotundus, assembly GCF_022682495.2. Lineage (NCBI taxonomy): Eukaryota > Metazoa > Chordata > Mammalia > Chiroptera > Phyllostomidae > Desmodus > Desmodus rotundus. Next base: position 39,217,244 of record NC_071392.1, read on the forward strand.
ACACTAGGCTGGTGGTGATGTGAAGTAAATTAAAATTATATACTATATTGTGCCCAATTTATTAGAAATGATTTGATCAATGGTTCATTTCATTAAGATATCATAAAGATGTTTATAGTATTTTTTTACTTTATTATTTAAATCATAACTAACAATATTTTTAAAAACTTATTTTCATTGCTACAATGTCTAATATTCCAAAAGCAGCCGACTACAGCTATATATGTTTATAACTCTAAGTATGACAGAGTGATGTTCCCTCTTTTGAGCTTGAGATGGAAGTGAAAGTTCAATGAATAATTACGAGCTGTCTCTTCAATAATTACTTGCCTTTGATGTAACACAAGAATGAATGAGTGAAGTAGATTTTCTCATTGAATATGACACATTGATATGTTCTGTATGTTCCGTGTTGTTGTTGTTAAAGATACCCATTAAATCAAATGATTCCTTATCTGATAGGTAGGCTGAGAGCATTTTCTTAATTCGCTACCCTGTATATAACTATACATTTGGTAAAATAGACAAAGTTGAAGTATTGATTTCATTTGGCATTCAGCATGTGAATATGATTATTGTTTGATTGTGTCTATATATCTGTTGGTGATGTGCTCAGGTGCTCCCACTACCGATTAATGTGTGTGCTGATATCCTAACAGAAACACATCTGATGTGAAAGAAAAACACATTCTTATCTGAAAAAATAAAACCTAATAAAATTGGTTTCAAAATAAAAAATAAAATACTTGGAAATATGTCTTGTTTTGAACTACATGTTGCATGCCGTGTTGGTGATCTGCTGATGTGTTCTTCTTTTCTGTTCTGCTGAAATCTCTCTGGAAAATCTGGTGAACAAATACAAATTCTTGGGCTAAAGGTTGTAAACACTGAACTGAAACTCATGAGAATTCAATTAAAAATGCTTGTAGATCTGTCTTGAATCTTACTCTATGTAAAAATTTGTCTTGGTTCTGTGGTTGTATACAAGATGTATCTTGATAACTTATTCAAATCGTGCTATTTAAAGGCTGTTGCATCAGCCTTACTAATAAACATTGAAAATATCAACTTTGACTTCTTGTGTTTATCAACTTGATAAATGGATACTTAATATATAAATAAAACATTTTGGGACATTTTCTGCGAAAAAACATATCACCAATACATTTACTTACCCAGTTTAAAATATATTTTAAACACAACACAGATACAGAAAACAAATGTTAGCTTAATAAATTAATATTATATGTAAGACACTCTTATAATCACCACCAGATCAAGAAATTGAATTTAGCCAACAATCTCTGAAGACCTCCATTTAACCCATTCCTATCACAATTCCCTTTAATGTAACCACTATCCTGATATTTATGATAATTATTTCCTGCTTTGTCACTGTCATCTGCCTAGTAAATACTCATGTAGTTTTCCTGTTTTAATTTCCATATGTTTTGTAAGCATCTTCTAGTCTGCATATACTCCTCCCCACCCCTTCTCTTTCAGTGAATCTTACTTGTTGAAGAAACCTGGTCTTTCCACCTGTGGGGTTCCTCGAACTCTGTATTTTGCTGATGGCATACTCAGAGTGTAGTTAACTAGTTCCTCTGCCTCCTATTGCCTGGCTTGTGGTCTTTCGCTCTACGGATTTGACCTGACTCACAGGTTGGTATTGTAGTCCACCAGTAGGAGGCACACAATGCTTGGCTGTCTCCTTTGTTCCATTCATAGCCACTGTTGCTCAATGCCTACCATAGATCTGTTCATTAACCAGATGGTACAAAATGGTGACATTCTGTTCAGTCATCAGTTCTACTTGGGATACTTTTGAAAAGATAAACGTCCGCTCAACCAGTATTTGATTACCCAGTAGGATAGTTTGTGTAGAAAAGCTGGGATAATGGCAGAGGAAGTAGGACAGTTTTCCTCTATCATCACTGTTCAAAATAATAAATGAATTATTCAGTAAAAAATAAATTTCCAACAAGTCACTTGAAAAGATCAATAAAATTAACAAACCTGTGCCAATCAAAGGAGAAAGAAGGCCAAGTTACACTTATCAAGTATGAGAAATGAATACAGATGCTAATATCCAAAGCCAAAACTTAAAAAATCCAATCTAGCAATGTATAAAAGTGATAAGAATCAAGACTGAGTTGAACTCCAAGTTACACAAGATTATCTTAATGTTGGAAAACAAACTAATAAAAGCCAGTGCATTGGTAGTTTATTAAAGTATAAAATCATAAGATGCTGGACAATTTTGATAAAATTCAAAATCCGTTCATAACAAAAACTTTATAGCACACCTGGAGGGAAAGAGTACTCTTTAAATCTAATACATATTACCTACCAAAGGAAACAAACAAACAAACAAGCGAACAAAAAGCTTGGTGGTAAAAGGATCGAGTGCTTTTCTTTCTCAACCACAAACAAAGCAAGTACGCATATGACCATCATTCTTTTCAATACCTTTATCAGCGTTTCTAGCCATTGTGTCAAGGCCAGAAATAAGTACAAATAAGGGAGTAAGAAGTAAAAGAAAAGAACACAATTATTTGTAGATTTTATGTCTTCGTGTATAGAAAATCCAAAACAACCAACAATTTGTTTTAGAACATATGAGAATTTGTCATTTACTAAATATAAGAACTACAAAATAGAAAAATAAAAAAATACAAAAATACATTTTTCCCTGAATGTGAATAAGAAAGAGGCAATTTAAAGTATCAAATACCTAAGAATAAGTTAACAAAGAAGTTTGACTCTCTATAAAGAAAATAATGAAATTTTATCAAGATATTAAGATCTAAATAAAATGTTAATTGATTGAAAAATTGAATATTTCAGTGATGTGTAATTTTTCCTAAATTACAAATTCATTGATTCAATGCAGTTAAGTTTTTCAAATGTGTGTGGAATTTGATAAACTGATTTTAAAATTTATGTTGAAGTACAAAGGGCAAAAAAAAATCAGAGCACACCTAAAAAGAAAGAACAAGATATAAGAATATTTTCTACCAGATCTAAGACTTATTATAACAATACAGAAACTAAAGAGCGTATAGTACTGGCACAGGGTAGATAAACTGAACAGTGGAACAAGATTACAGACTCACACACTAACGGGCATTTCACATATAACAGAGCAAATAAAGCAGATCTGCATGGAAGCATGAACTTCACTTAAAGGGCATGAACCAACTGAGTAAGCGCTTGAAAAAATGATATTGGACCCTGTCTCTCACACTTTGCAAATATAAACTCTGCATAATTTGAAAAAAATTATAAAACATTCAGAGCAAAATATAAGAAAATAGCTTCATAAACTTGGGGAAGGAAAAGATTTCTTAAAAAGACATAGGAAACAAAAGGAAAAGTTGATAAATTCAATTACATAATGATAAAGGCTTCTATTCCTCAGATGCTGTGAAGAAGTTGACAGGGAGAGCAAAAAAATTAGGAGAGATATTTGTCACATAAAAAAATTAGTGTCAAAAATACATAACAGATCAGAGGAAAAAGAAAAGCAATGTAATGGGAATACAAGAGAAACACTGGAACAGATACTTTACATGAGAACAAATCCAAATGGTTCATAAACATGTAAACAGATGCTCAACCTCATTAGCTTTCAGAATATTCCAGTTTAAACTACAGTGATATATGATATGCCATGTATTATACAATGAGTAAAAGTCTAGTCTGAGGAAGGTAACTGTTATTAATGAAATTCTCAGGTAAACATAAATTGACATAAGCATAAATCAGTACAAACATTTAAAAAATAGCTTGAGATTACCTTGTATTATTGAAAATTACCATAATTTACAACTTTTTTTGTTTTAATAATTATTTTTCCATTACACTTGATGAACAATATTGATTAGACATTTATATAATTTATGAAGTGACCATCCTGATAAACCCAGTACCCATCTGACACCACACACAGTTATTACAATGTTGTTGGCTGTGTTCCCTATGTTGTACTCTACATCCCCATGACTGTACTATAACTACCAAGTTGTACTTGTTAATCCCTAATCTTTCTCACACATCCTCCAACCCCCTTCCCTTCTGGTAACCACCAAAATGTTCTCTCTGAGCCTCTTTCTGTTCTGCTTGTGCATTTATATTGTTTTTTTAGATTCTACATTTAAGTGAAACCACATGGCATTTGTCTCTCTCTGATTTATTTCATTTAGCAGAATACCCTCTAGGTCCATCCATGTTGTCGTAAATGGCAAGATTTCATTCTTTTTTATGGCTGAGTCATACTCCATTGTGTATATGCACCACTGTTGTAGTCATTCACCTATTGATACACACTTAGGTGTTTCCATGTCTTGGCTATCATAAATAATACTCCAGTGTTCATATGGGTGATAGATATGTATTTATTGCCATGTTATTATTAATATTTTTGATCTTTTATTTTTTTCTTCTTTGTCTTCCTAAACATGTTACATTTCTTGTAATTCTGATTTGGCAATAACAAACTCCTTTGGCTTTTTCTTGTCTGGGAATCTTTTTATCTGTCCTTTGATTTTAAAAATAGCTTTGCTGGGTAGAGGAAAATTGGTTGTAGGTCCTTGCTTTTCATGACTTTGAATATTTTGTGCCAGTCTCTGCTGGCATGCAAAATTTCTATTGAGAAATCAGGTGACATCTTATGAGAGTTTCCTAGTAGGTAATTTATTACTTTTCTCTGCTGCTTTTAAGATTTCCTCTTTGTCTTTAATCTTTGGCATTTTAATTATGCTGTGCCTTGGTGTGGGTTTCTTTGGGTTCATTTTGTTTGGGACTCTGCACTTCTTGGACTCCTATGTCTATTACCTTCACACGGTTAGGAAATTTTTCAGTCATTATTTTTTTCAAACAGGTTTTCAGTTCCTAGCTCTCTCTTTTCTCTTTCTGGCATCCCTATGATGCAAATGTTGGTATGATTTAAGTTGTTGCAGAGGCTCCTTAAACTATCCTCATTTCTTTGCATTCTTTTTTTCTTTTTGCTCTTCTGATTGGGAGTTTTCTTCTTTCTTACCTTCCAATTTGTTGGTTTGACCCTCTGCTTCATCTACTCTTCTGTTGATTCCCCGTAATATGTTCTTCATTTCAGTTAATGTATCCTTCATTTCTGAGGGGTTCTTTTATATGTTTCCTATCTCCATTTTTATGTTTTCTATCTCTGTGTTGAAGTTCTCACTGAGATCATTGAACATCCTTATAACCAGTGTTTTGAACTCTGTATCTGGTAGATTGCTTGTCTCCTTTTTGTTGAGTTCTGGTTCTGTAGTTTTGTTCTGTTCATTCATATGGGACATGTTTCTTTGTCTCCTCATTTTGGCTGCCTCCCTGCATTTGTTTCTATGCATTTGATAGAGATGCTGTGTTTCTCAGTCTTAGTAGAGTGGCCTTATGTAGTAAGTGTCCTGTAGGGCCAACAGCAGCACATCGTCTCAGGCCACTAGAACTTGGGAAGGTGCATGTCCCCAACCCCTGTATGGATTGTGTGCACCTGCCCATTGTAGTTGAGTCTTGATTGCTGTCAGTGGAAGAGGTTTATTCCCCAAATGATTGGCTGTGAGGACTGGCAGTGATCAGAGCAGAGGATCTGCTGTTAGCCCCACAAAGCAGGATGCTGGTGCCCACTGAGTCCTTAAGTGTGTCAGACTTTGAGGTGGTTAAGTGGTGCTTTGGAACAGTCCGAAGCTGCCCACCCATCTGCTGGTTCTGGGGCCTGCCAGGAGGCACAGGCCAAAGTCAGCTGATGCTTGTGCCCTGCCTGGGGTCACCCAGCATGAGCTACAAAGTGACCTGCAAATGGCTGCTACTTGTACTGGGCTTGGAGGTAAGGCTAACCTATGAACCGAGGCCAGCAGCAGCTAGTGCTGGGCCTGGTGCCATTTAGCAAGGATTACAAGGAACACCAAGGCCATATGTTGTTTTGTTTGCAATTTGTGACCTTTAAGAGATTTTAGGAAAGTCTGAAGCATGAGCCAAGAGAGCAGGGTTTTATGTGTGTGTATGGGGGGGTGGGGTGAAAAACCCACTGGAAATAGCTTGGGTGTGCTAGTAAGTAGTATGGGACAGGGCCTCAGGGGATCACCAGGACTGGCTAACCAGTTGATAGAGACTCAGTATGGAGCCTGCCTGCTGGCTCTGTGGAGGAAGGCTTAGGAAAGGAACAATGACCTCTGCCAGCACTTCTGTCTGGGATAAAGCTGCCCTTCCATGTCTTGTTCTGAAGCCTGACAATTCGGTTCCACCCCATTTTTCCCTGGTGCCTTCCAAGCTGCTGCCCCATGGCTGGAGCTCAGAGCAATTGCGTCCAAGTAAGACTATGCATGGGCCCTTTTAGAGGAACACCTGGAACTCCAGGAGCCTTCTCTCACACTCAGCCACAATCCCTGCTGGTTTTCACAGCTAGCAGTTTTGGGGACTTCTTTTCCTGGCACTGGAATCCTGTACTGGAGGGCCTGGTATGAGTCCAGGACCACTCGTTCCTCAAGAAGAATTTTTGGAGGCAAAATATCCCTCCCAATTTTTAACTGCCACATGAGGGTGTGGGACCAGCCCATTCCATTCTCTGTCCCTCCTACTAGTCTCAATCTGGCTTTTTGTGTATATACTTAGTTGTAGGACTTCTCTTCAGCTAGATTTCAGGTGGTGTTGAATGATGGTTGTTCTGTAGCTTAGTTGTAATTTTGATTAGTTGATTAGTTGTGGGAGGTTCCGATTACTACATTTACTCATGCTGCTGTCTTGACTGGAAGCCCCCAATACCGTATAATTTAATTCTACTAGATGCAGACATAGGAAAGACTCTTGAACACATCAACTAGGAGACATTTTCAAGAATGTTGGGTGGTTGTTGAGCCAGGACACACTGGTAAAGGGTACCAGAGAAATTCCTGTTTGTAATTTACCAACTGTTGTGATTGGATATGTGACCTTGCTATGCACATCATTAAGGATACTGAATATCATACTTGCAAGAATATTTATAGCAGTAGCATTCACTATAGCCCCAAACTCAAAACAAACCAAAAATCATCAATAATCAAATGGGTAAATATTGTGTAGTATAATAATGCAAGAGAATAAGACAATACAAATGAAACAACAAGGCTATGCATGTCATAATGAGTGAATTTCACAAATATATGGAGAAAAAGTAGCATGCCACAAAAATACAGTGTGTTTCTAGAAACTATGAAGAAGATTAAAGGAGTGATTATCACAAAAGAAAGGATAGGCTACTGCATCGACGAATACAGCAGATGTGACTGGAGAATAGTATTTACAGGGCTGTAAGATACTAGCAATGTTCTACTTCTTAATCTGTGTCATTATTATATGGATATTTGTATAATTATTATTTAAACCATACACACTTCTATTGTTTCGCACTGGTCTCAGCCTGTCAATAATCAATGCTGTGGCTGGACAAACCCTTGTGATTCTTACGATTTCAGGATGTACTTCAGCAATAACTATTAGGAAATCTTGAAAACATGCTGGTTTACTGCTTACAAGCCCTGGAAATCACACAGCATGCCTGGGGCCACACAGCAGAAGTCCCAGGTGGAGAAAGCTCTCATGGGCCTGGCTTCTGCCTTAACTGGGGTCAGAGTGAGGCCTAGGGTCTCACCAGCTCACTGCTTACTGGTGAATTTAAAATAGAAGAGCAGGAATTTAAAGCTCTGGAGGAGAAAGCAAACTAGTCCATAAGGTCAGTTATTGAAATCAACTCTAAAGGCAGCCTGGTTCTTTAGTCTTGTGGCTGGTACGATGTTTATTCTAGTCTTTGAAATGGGTGCCTCTTGCAATCAAAACTTATATCACATACTTGCATTATAAAAAAGGAGAAAAAAAGCCAGGGTTACACTACATCTATGTATTATATTTCACACTTTAAATGTTTTTAAGAGCAACAATAGGCAATGGTTAACTGCAATTATGCTTTTTGAGAACGATTGAAAATGTGTTTAGCAAAACATGGTTAATTATAACTTGTGTAGGCTGTTTCTGTGGAATGATGGGATTCAAAACCAGTTTTGATAAATGAACTCAACAAGTATTTGATTATTTTAGACGTTTGTATTTTATCAAGGGTAGACTAAAAACTCTGAGGGAGAAGCTGACACCTGCAATCCACAGGTGGAATTTCTTCATTTTGGAGCCCAGGCTTTTGAAAGCCTTTCAAAGCCTTTCAGCTGGTGTGATCAGCCACACTGACTCATATTATTGAGGATAATCCTCCTTAAAATGAGTTTATTAAAGATGTTATCTCTACAAAATATAGGCATATCTTGTTGCATTGCACTTCATTTTATTATGCTTCAAAGATGTTGCATATTTTACAAATTGGTGACAAGACCCACCACCAGCAAAAAGATTACATCTGTCTTTATTGCAGTTGTCGAGAAATGAGCCCTCAGTATCTCTGAGGCATGCCCTGTACCACCACAGCAATGCTTCAAGTAGTGTTTGAGTGAATAACTGGGTCCCACAGCCTAGCCAAGTTGACACATAAAACTATGAAAGAGAAATATAACGTTTTTTCTTGGTTGGTTCCTTGGTTGGTTGGTCAGTTGGTTTGGTTTGATTTTTAAGATGAGAGAGGACTGAACAAATTGCAAAGTTATTGGGAAGAACATATTTGAGAGGGAGTGATTCTCTACATTCTCTCTACATATAGAGAAAAGGGAATTAATAAATTTTAGTGTACGATATGGGAAGATGAAATCCAGCTATCCCAACAACTCCTATTTGAGGGGAGAAAGAAAAATTTCTCTAATCACCGGTTTCCAGCCTTGACTACACATCACAACCATCTGAAGAGCTTTAAAAAATATGGAATCCCAAACTCCAACGTGGACCAGTTTAATCATCATCTCTGATTGATGAACTCAGGTAAAGGAATATTTTTAAAGATCCTCAGATGCTGTTAAGGTGTAGCCAAGGCTTAAAACTACTACCCTAGTGAGACAAAAAAAAAGGAACAAGAGAGGGTTAATACAGATAGATGGGTAGGTTTGACGTGAGGTGGTGAAGAGAGTTTCATTCTGATGGCAAAGATTTTCTCAGTGACATGTGGTCTGAGGTCATCTGCTTAAAGAGGAACTGAATAAGGGTTAGATATTTCAAGAGAATAAGGGGGCTTTAAATCAGTCCTAAAGAATAGTGGGAGAGCAAGTCGGCAGAAAGTGGAGGATGCTGTGCTGAAGGCCCTCAGGAGCTAAGTGACTGTACATGGTGGCACCAACCTGCTTTTTCCTATGCCTTTCCCCAGCTTTGTCTTGGTTTATATGTAAGAGCAGAGAACCAATATGGCAAATTTTAATTAGATTGGGTTTTACCAGATAGATTAGATGAAAAGACAGATGTGCAAGAGAGTTCAGATCTTGGGAAAAATTCACTAGACCATAAAATGTATAATTGTTAAAAATGGAAGAAAAAAAAGGTAAAATTGAATAAACTGCCTTACACTCTCATTTTTTAGTATGATGATATTGCTAAAATTAAGTGTTATAATTCAGGAAGTGTAATATCTGAATCTATCTTATTTATCAATTGAAAAAATTACAAATAAAATATATCTAGACATATTTAAGACACTCTATACTTCAGAGCATGTTTCAAAACAAATGTGATCACCATTTTCGTTAATATACATAGATTTTCACCTAAAAGTTTAAAAAAGGATAGATGTACTGGAGACAACAACTGATTATTAGCAAAATGAACCAGTTTTCTTTTACTCCCTGTGTAATACTTTACCAAGATCATACTGACCTCAAGGTGTTCATATGACATTTCTGCTTTCAGTGAAGAAAGGTTTCTTTTGTAGGAGTCAGCTTTACTCTGTTGAGCTAAAGCATTCACTTAATTTGCTAGTTCTACCTGTGAAATTCAAGAAACTATTGTTGTCAATTGATTAGAGCCTTTGAATACTTCAAAAAGCCTCTTAGAAAGCAATACTCAAATCTATTGCTGTAGACATTTAAAAGAAAGGCATATGCTATTGAATTACTTTTTTTTCAAATCCTCACCCGAGGATATTTTTTCTTTGCCTTTTAGAGAGAGAAACATTGACGAGAGAGAGAAGCATTGATTAGTTGCCTCCTGAACATGCCTGGACCAGGACCAAATCGACAATCTAGGTATATCCCCTTATCAGAAATTGAACCCACAACCTTTCAGTTATGAGAAGACACTTCAACTAACTGAACAGCTACACTATCCAGGGAGTTATTGCATTACTTTCTTTTAAATTTTTTTTTAAATTCTCACCTAAGGACATTTTCTTATTGCTTTAGAGAGAGAGGGAGAGAGAAAAACATCAGTGTGAGAGAGAAACATGGATGACTTGCCTGCTGTACCTGCACTGCCCTGACAGAGGATCACATGTGGCCCTACCTGGGGTCGAACCTGCAACCTAGGTATGTGTTCTGACTGGGAATCAAACCCACAACCTTCAGCTAATTGGAATGATGATCTAAACAACTAGGCCATGCTGGCGAGGGCAGTATTACTTTCTTTGAATAGTAGTTAGGAGTTCAGGCTAAGTGAGTTGCAGCTGCCTACAATATTTAATTCAGTTATTCCTCATTCAGACCCTATTAACTCTTACTTGGATTTCCAGAGCGAACTCTCAATGGCCTTACTGTCCCCTCCACTTCAAATGCATTCTCCACACACCCTCCTGTGACCTATCTGAAATGTGTACCTGACCATAACATGTCTCTCCTTAAAACTCAGTGGTTCCCATTGCCAAGATCATGGCAAGAAACTGGACGACATCCTCAACACTATCTTGTCTTTCACTCTCCCCTTCAAATTCAAGTCACTAGAAGAACTTCCTCTTTTATTTTTCTAAATCTCTCTCATACTTGGATTATTGCAAATGTTTCCTATCTAGTTCCCCACTTGCACTGGGGCATAATTCCATGGATATATAGTTTCAATTATATCAGATGACTAAATTCTAGAGATCGACTGTACAATATGACTCCTATAGTTACTGGTACTGTATTGTGCATTGAAATTTGTTGAGGGGATAAGTCTCACTTTAAGTGTTCTTGCCACTGGAAAAAGGGGCACAAGCAAACTTTTTGAGGTGATGAATATGTTTACTACCTTGACTGTGGTGATGGCTTTATGGGTGGCTGGATGTGTCCAAACTCATTGAATCATACCTATTCAATATGTGGGTTTTGTGCAATTATGAATGAGTTCAAAGTATCAGAAATATCAAAATTAAAAATAAAGTAAGATCTAAAGAAAGGGAGATCATGGGCCTATGGGCAGGAACAAGCCTGTCTAAAGTTTGGTTAAGCTAAGAGAAATGTTAAGGCCCTGAAGGCCACCTGCTTATTTCTCACCCACCGCCCATCTCCAATACACATGTACATATGCATATGGACATGCTTTGCTTTTCCCTGGACATAAAAAGGACAAAAACCAGAGTCAGGAGAAACTCTGATAATAGAGAGAGCTACAACCCTCTCAGAACTCTGTAAGGAGGAGGGTTTGGAGTGAGAGGAGGGCCTGCCTGCCGGGAAGTGTGGTATGGGGAGGGAGAGGGGGACAGAGGACTGGAAACCAGAATGGTGTTGGAGTAATAGTATACACTTTCATGAGTTTCAATATTCTAGAGAATGGGAGAAGTGAACAGTTCACTCAACTTTTTTGGCCTTATGTTAAAGTCTCTCCCTTATTCTAGCATTCAGTCCAATCTTAGACAAATGAGCCTTTTTTCTTAACAAATTCAGACATTTCTTGTAATTAAATATTGTTTGTCAGTGAACTTCATGTGAAGTGACCACTATTAAACAGAACACATTTTACATAATAAAAATATTTCACAATAAAGGACTGTTTGTAAAATATATAAGGAAGAAGGAGAAACTTATTCTCAGACAAGCTTCTATCGCCTTATGATCTCAGGGTCATCACCTGAAAGAGGAAATACTTGTCTCGATGAGGAATCTGAGAAAAAGAAAAAAAAAAGTTTAGAGAAAGTTGGTGTGAAATGCTGATTAGCTAATGCCCCAGAAATAATCTGAAGTTTAGAATCTAAAATAGGAAAAGCCCTGAAAATGAGCTGTTCTCAGTAAAGTGAACAAAAGCATGTTAGAATTTTATAGGAGAGTTTAGAGTTGAGGATGGAAAATCTATAACCTTATCTCTAGAAGGTGTATGGTAATCATAAGTCTCCAGCAGCAGAATAATTGAACTAAAATTTTCTGAATGATATTTACTATCAAATGTATGAGCAGATAACTGGGAGAAATCAGTAATTTGGGAATTTTCAACCTGTTATCCCTTTTCACAGTTTTCAGTATTACCACAATTTTCTTAAATTGCATTTTTAATTCTCCTTTTGAAAGATCAAAACACAAGTTATTTAGAGCCATCATAAGACAAATTAAACAAAGTGTTGAGTTATTTTAAGAAATATGAATGTCACATGGGTAAACTGTATTTTCAAATGACATTATCCTATGTACAAGAGACTCTATGACTTAGTGGAAAAACACTAGATGGTCAGAATAACAGGCTTCTAGCCATAGTTTTACTACTAATTCGTGCTATAATGTACCCCTACCTCCCTTCTCAAGGCCTCAGTTTCCCTAGACTAAAGGATCACATACTCCACAAGGTTCCCTATAGATCTAACAAAATTGAGAACACTATTGCATTTCTTAAGTGAAAACTTTATGTTGACTCATTGGCTGCCCATTTTATGGAATCTCCCCCCAAAATTTATCATACTTAACCAAGTTTTAAAAAAGATTGTGTATTCATTATGAGTCAATATCTAAATCTAAATATGTGTAATCAATAAAATAAGACTCATTTACTGTAGCACTTACTGTACTTCTGGTATAATTCTGTCTTACTACATAATTCTGCTATCAGTAATTTTTTGGATGTCTTGTTTATATAGTCATGATTCTTGGTTTTTAGATTTTAGGCATAATAGAAAGGTATGGGGACAATTAAAAGAAAGCAATAAGCATAAATATCATATAACCACTGCTTATGATCAAGAAATACCTGTATTGTGACTGTGGACATTCCATCTGTGTGCTCAAAATCTCAGTTCTGGGATGGTCAATGAGGAAGGCGGCCAATGACAACTGGCCGGATCAGTTTCTCTGCTTCGTTGTTCAATGCCTCTTTTTGGTGCACACATTTCCACCAAAAGTCCGCATGCTATTTCAGACCTTGTTGTCTCAGATCTTCCAGTCTTTTCCTTCCATGTTCCCAACCAGACTACTAGGCCATGAGCAATGTCTAGAAATCTGTGTGCATTCTCCCCTTAGGTCACTTTTCTTTCCACAAAGACTGGATGACTGGGTTCTCCATTTGCGCCTCTCTACTCACTGGGAGGATTTTCCTTCCCCATTATTCCACTATTGCTGTTATCTGTCATTTCAATAGAACATCACTCCTTGATATTCTCCACTCTATCAGTCAATACTACTGTCTGCGGTTACCCAGTTTCAGTGTGGACTCATGTACTGAGTCTACCCAGCCATAAGTCAGGCTTGGACTTTTCCTCTTTCTTCAGCCGGCCATGGGGAATTTCTTCACAAGTGGCAACTAGTATAACTATTGTAAGTGACATGGAGTCTGGGACACCTGCTCGTGCAGCTTGCCTGTGCCTTCTGTTGTCGTTTAGACTTAATCTCAAACGTACAGTTTCTAACTTATGACGGACCACTGCTGAGCCTTCTGACTTTATGACATTGTAGATCTAAGAGAACTCAGCTCCTTATGGGGAGTTCCAGACATGTGGTCACTTGGTTCCCCAATGATTAATTTTCCATAGCAGGGCCAAGTATCATTCCAGCAGGTGATTCTCAAATGAAGTATGATTCTGCACTGCAGGTGGCATGGCTTTGTTCCAGAATCTCCTTACCATACATTAGGATTTTCCCACTGGGATTTGCCATAAACGTACATTCCATCCTTTCCCACCACTGACACTTCCAACAATAGAGAGCCTGCCAGATTACACAGCTCAAGTGGTCAGGCTGCCTGTACCGCAGTCTGACCAGCTGCAGAGCTCTTTTTCACTCTGGGAATCATTTGAAGTTGGAAACCTTCCATATCATTGGATCTACAGGCCATAAAAGTCCTTCTGTGTGTAGAATGTGTTCCAGCCAGAACCTAAAAATGTCTACCAGGTGTTGTGCTTCTTTTTTATTATAGGATTCGGGAGATGAATCATTTTGTCTTTTACCTTTCAGGGGCTATCTCAAATGCTCCTGACCACTAGACACCTAAAAACTTGACTGAAATAGCAGTTCCCTGAAATATGTCTTAGCAAGACCTCACTGTGCTAGCTACCAGTTTTTCATAGTATCCAAATTAGCATCAGTGTAATTCCACCAATATAATAATCAATGTGATAATCTATGAAATATTGAGATGATGTAGATCTCTTTTAAACATGACAATGGGGTAGAAGAATTAACATAGTCCATTCCACATAAATGAAACTTTTTCCTGATCTTTTATGATCAGAATTTTAAACGTCTGCTCTTGAAAAATTCATACCTGTATATCATGTACCTAAAGCCTTATTCTTCAGCTCAATCAACAATACTGCATATGGCATAGCAGCTATGACCAGAGCTATTACTAGGCTGAGCTTACAGTAGTTTACAATCATTCTGCATGATCCATTCGTTTCCTCCAGGGGCCAGAACGGTGCTTTAGAGATGCGTTATGACCATACCCCTGTATCCTTTAGGTCTCTAATGATGGTGCCAACTTCTACTATTTCTTCCTGTCCCCTATGGATGCTTTCATCTATGATCTTGGCTGGGAGGAAATTTGGAGTCTTCTACTTGGCACTTCCAGTAAGTTCAAGGACCTAACATGGGAAATGCTCCAACTGCCAAGTAACAAACCCAGTTACATATTTGGAGACCAGAAAATGACCATGATCATGAGTTGGGTCTATGGACATAGTGGATTCACTCCAAGCCAGACTTTAGGAGGATCCATTTATTACATAACTTTTGTAATCCTCACCCTAACTAGGGAGTTATGATGATACACTGAGTCTCCAGGCATGAATGTCAACTCAGACTCTGTGCTCAGTAGTCCTCTGGGTATTTCCTTTTCCCTAGTATATGGTCACCTGAGTAGATGGCTATAAGACCCTTTGGGGAATCATTACAGTATATACTTATTATGGTGGGGCAGACATGTTCTTCCTGCACCCAAGGTCATCCCTTCAATCAGTGGGTTCTGGATCTCAAGGGTGGTTTAGACTTGGGCAAAGAATTGCAAGTTTTGTTGAGACAACAGCCCTCAGCTTCCTGCTCCTCCATTCTAGCCTGCTTCTAATTATAGATGGTAAATAGCACACTCATTGGCTACCTGTCTAATTTACGCTTGGTGATGTCATATTCTATTAACAATCTCTATAACTTTCTGAAGGTCAAGCTCCCCTTGGCTGCTACACCAGTTTTGTGGGATTTTGCCTTTGGAAATTAAACACTGCCACCTCACCTCAATTACTTTCAGGCTTCATCATCCTCGTGGGTACTGATCAGGCCAGCTCTGTGTGCACCTCTCCTGCTGACTGCCTTGTCACTCTGAGATGAGCTGCCACTGAACTTCTTATAGCTGCTGCTGCCCACTGCCAATGCATTCTTGCTGGCCTTATTGAATGCTGGATTCCCTAGGACCTCCCAGGACGCATAATCCTCCCATGGGTCTTTTGGCGTCACATAGCATCCATTCTGATGCAGATCCCACCCGCAGGATCCTGTGTTGTGGCTGCAATAGACAAATACACACGGACTACTGAGTCCTACAGAGGGAAAGGGGTGGCAGGGCCACTCTCTCAAGAGGAGAGCACTCTGACCCTTGCCTTGACAGGCTTTTAATGCTTTTCTGGGCACATTACATTGAGGATGATCCTCATTTACTATGCACAGGTTCACTTTAGGTGGCTACAGAAAACAAAGGAGAGGGTGTTGCTAATTGCATAAAAGAGGAAGGATATTTGCAAATGTAAAGGGGAAACTGGTTAAGCTGGTTACACTCATCCTTGGAAGGTTTATCATAGATTTTAAGAAGTTACTTTAAAGATATGCAGTAAATGTTTGCTGCCTCAATTCAGGGTGAGGGGGTTTTAGCAAGAGCAAGTCTTAAAGCAGCCTAGGTACAATGAGGGCCTGATTCCCCACGGGAGAACCTATCTGTGGGCATGGATCCTGCCCACCGAACCTCGCTCCCCACTGGCTTTTCCAACTGGGGGCTGGGCCACATTTCCCACACTTGGAACGGTTCCCCATACCATTCCACCAGGCCCACCTTCCTATCTCATTCTTCTCCCTCTACTATCTGCTGGGCAACACAGGCAAATGATGGCTCAGTGTGGGCCATCATTTATTCCTGGTGTCTAAGAGCCACACTTGGCAATGTGTTTGCTCCATTTTCTGGGGTCCTTACTAGGGTATAGAATCAAAGTTTCCAAGAAAATGTTGCCAAGTCTATAAAGTGTTCTTACTCAGTTTTTAATTCTGGCCCCTTGATCAAGCCCCCTCAAAATTTAAACCCTGGGGTGCTCCCTTGGTCTCTGCTTATACATGATAGTTAATTCTTGTAGCCTCTTCAGTATATAATCTTGTTCTTCCCTAATCAGGCTAATCTTGTCTCTTATTAGATTACTCTGGAATTTAATCACAGTTATTAGCCTGGTGGGCAGGATGGGGTGAGGATATGACTCTTGACAGGGGCACCTGTTGTCCTGCAGCCTCCGCCTGCCTGGGAGAGGAGCTAGCTCTGACCGAGGAGGGACAGCCTCCTCCCGTCTGCAAGTCCCCAGCGTCGGAGGAATCTGAAGAACTACAATTCTCAGAGCAGTTGTTGAGGCAAAAATCGCACAGGAAGACTTTATTCAAAGCTATTGAAATAAAGGAGAGAAGCCAGAATTCATTCTGAGCTCAACTCCATGGAAGCAGCGGGCCAGGAGGGTTTTTAGGCTCTGGAGGAGCAGGTGGAACAGTGCTGGAGAATGGGGGGATGGGAGGCAGGGAGTTCATTGGTAGGATCAATAGGATGTGTCCAGCACACTGACTTCTTCCTGAATTAGTAAATGGTTTTCTCTGTTATCGGGTCATCTGTGTTCGCTGGCTGGTGCCAGTGGAAATTAGGCGGCTACCCTCCCACAGCAACTGTGACTTTGAGAAGGTGCACTACCTTCCCTCGTGATGAGATTTGGAAAGAATGGGTCTAAGGCCCTTCAGAACAACTCTCCTGAGTTGTGTAACAGTCCAGGGACCTCAGAGAGGCAAAGAAAAATATATAGCTACCTGTTTTCTAAAACAAATGCTCTAACGCACAGGTGGCAAACACAAGGCCAGCGGGCCAAATCCGGCCCTCCACCTTGTTTTATCTGGCCTGGCACCTTGTTTCTACCCAGTGGCAGCACCGAGCTCCTTGCCCCTAGTTAAGGAGTAGTTAACATTTTTACAGTCCTAAAATTACATTCGGCCCTTTGAAGGCAACTGAGAGGCAGATGTGGCCCCCGGTGAAAATGAGTTTGACACCCCTGCTCTAAGGAAAGGGAGGCCAGGGGCTTAGAGGCAGAATGAAAACTGTCTAAAGCTTACCCAACCTGAGGGGCACGTTAAGGCCATCTTGGTCGGCATTCACTCAGGTGCTCCAATTCGGTCAGGGTTCCAGGTTTTCCCAACCACTGCGCTGACCTTAGGGTGCCAGCTCTGTCTCTCCTGAACATTTAAATGTCTGCAGCTCTGCAGTTCTAACTATGAACTCTGGGCCGCCTGCTCTACTGCATCTGCTCTTCAGTGCAGGAAACAAGGGCGCCTGTATCAGCGACCATGGAGGCCCTCCAGCTATCACACTTAACGTTAACTATCTTGTTAACTGCCCTCAATTTATGATTATCCCTCCATAAGCCTATATTCAGTTTACTAGTAAACAGTCCACTAGGCTGTGCTGATAGGCATGTTTCACCCTATATCTTCCAAATATCTTTGTTACCACATCAGCAAGGACAATGCTCTCCACGGGGGCATTTTCCTAAATCACCCTTTATGAAATCACACCTGCCATTTTATGGAGGGATTATCTAGGCCTCAAAGTTCACTTACCAACTGGATAGTGACTGGCTTGGCCCCCAAATCCCATCTTGCCACCTGTTTGTTTCCTCAGACCACCCCGTGTATCATGTGTGTCATTTGGGGTTTTCCAAGCGGTAGATGCCTGGGCAGGAATACACTGCACACGTATTAAGGGATTAAGGGGATTGCCCGTGAAGAATAAAGCTTCTTTATTCTGGGGTGTGTGTGCAGGGCTGGGGGGAAGGCAGGGAGACCCAGGATGACAACAGTGAAGAGTGAGAAGGACTGGGAAAGAAGAGAGCCTCCAATCATACCAAAGAATCAGAAAATCTTGGACAAGCTGGGGGGAAGCTCCAAGGACAATTTGTTCGTGACAGGAGTGTCACTTTGGGCAAGCATGGTCTGGCTCATGTGACCCTGCTCAGCCATTGGCTGGAGCCCCTTGTGGCAGGCAGGACCTCAGTGCTCACCAGTAGTGGCTGAAAGTCGGTGGTCTGATGAGCTCCCCAAAGCAGGTTTTCATGCTTAGTGGGCTCTTCCACAGCCACCACCGTAAGTCATTAGCAAGAAATCAGTGTAAACACAGAATCAGAGTCTAGAGAAGTTTAATGGCAATAAAAACTGAAGACTATCAAAAAAAATTGAGCTTCGGTTTATAATTACAAACCAGTGCACCTCATACTTCATTCTGGAGAATACTGAATATGCTGTTTTAAGTGTAATTTAGATGTTTGATCCAAGTGAATACGGCTTCTTCAAAGAATCTATTTCTGATACCAAATATGATTATCATAGGGGTAAAGTTTACCCTTTAAAAAATTATACAAAGAAAACACTAAAGATGTTAGGATAAAAAGAGTAATGTTGCCTTAATGCCTTATTTATTGAGGAGTAAACATGGAAAGACCTTTTTAATGAAGCCATTTTGGATCACGTTATGTTCTTCCAGTGTGTGGGAAAAATGTTTTAGCCTGGTAAACATGCTTTTGGTGCATGAATTTTAGTATTAGCTTTTAATGGTGGTGCATTTTCACAGCTATTGAAACGTCTTGTTCGTATTTACTTGAAGGAGCTGTTGAGCTGCTGCCTCTGCAATTGTTTGTGCTTTCACAAAATGGAATATGAAGGTGTGTCTGCTCACCAAAAAGAAAAAAAATCCCAGGACCTAGGTACACTCAGATCGTAGTTGAGACAGAAATAGTTTTCCCTTGAGGTCTAGGGTCTCAGTTGCAATGCATCTAGCCTATTGTCCTTCCCACTGATGTTTGTTTTCTCTATTCTCTCCTTTTTACCCACTGTTGTTCATCATCATCATCAGTATCATCTACAACATTATCAAAAGTCACTGTTAAAAGTATCTCTTTGCCTTCACTGTGTTAAATATTACCCAAGCTGAACAAATGTCTCCTATGTAAAACAGGACAGATGCAGAGCTGAAGGCCAAATACAAGTTAAAGCTAAAAACTGAAACCCAAAGTCCTCAGAAACATCATGACCAAATGTTGGAATCTTGAGCTGGAAAGTGACAGAGCTTATGGGAAATTTTTTCTTCCACTTCTCATGAAATTTAGCCTGACTTGGCCCTGGAGTGCTCTGATGCCACCCACAATGGAATATTTGTATGGAAGCTGTTCTGAGGTCAAGAGATCTTTTTTTAAAATATTTTATCATTTATGCTATTACAGTTGTCCCATTTTTTCCCTTCACCTCCTTCCACCCAGCCCGCTTCTGACTTCCTTAGCCAGTCCCCACAATGTGGTCCATGTCCATGGGTCCTTCATGTGTGTTCTTTGACTGATGCCTTCACCTTCTTTCAATCAGTCCCCACCTCTCCCATTACAACTGTCAGTCTGTTCCATGATTCCATGCTTTTGGGTCTATTTTGCTCATTTATTTGTTCACTAGATTCCTCTTTATTGTGAGGTCATATGGTATTTCTCTTTCACCACCTGGCTTATTTCACTAGGCATAATAGTCTCCAGTTCCATCCATGCTGTCACAAGTGGCATGAATTCCTTCTTTTATTCTGCTGCATAATATTCCATTGTGTAAATGTACCACAGCTTTCTTATCCACTCATCTACCGATGGGCACTTAGGCTCTTTCCAAATATTAGCTATTGTAAATAGTGCCACTATGAACATGGGGGTGCATGAATTCTTTAGAATTGTTGTATCAGGATTCTTAGGTTATATTCCCAGCAGTGGAGTCATTGGGTCAAAAGGCAGTTCCACTTTCAATTTCTTGAGGAAATTCCATACTGTTTTCCACAGTGGCTGCACCAGTCTACATTCCCACCAACAGTTCACCAGGGCTCCCTTTTATCTACATCCTTGCCAGCACTTGTTGTTTGTTGATTTATTAATGATAGCCACTCTGGCTGGTATCTCATTGTGGTTTTAATTTGCATCTCTGTGATGGCTAGTGATGTTGAGAACCTTTTTATATGTCTATGGGCCATCTGTATGTTCTCCTTGGAGAAGTGTCTATTCAGGTCCTTTGCCCATTTTTTAATTGGATTGTTTGTCTTCCTAGTGTTGAGTCCTTGAGTTCTTTACATGTTTTGGAGATTAAACCCTTGTCCAATGTATCATTGGCAAATATGTTCTCCCATAGAGTCGATTCTCTTTTCATTTTGGTAATGGTTTCTTTAGCTATGCAGAAGCTTTTTAATTTGATGTAGTCCCATTTGTTCTTTTTTCCTTTGTTCCCTTGCCCCAGAAAATATATCAGCAAAAATACTGCTATGTGAGATATCTGAAATTTTACTGCCAATGTTTTCCACTAGAATTTTTATGGTATCATAACTTATATTTAAGTCTTTTTATCCATTTTGAGTTTATTCTGGTGGATGGTGTAAGTTGGCAGTCTAGTTTCATTTTCTTTTTGCAT
Source organism: Desmodus rotundus (assembly GCF_022682495.2). NCBI lineage: Eukaryota > Metazoa > Chordata > Mammalia > Chiroptera > Phyllostomidae > Desmodus > Desmodus rotundus. Next base: position 39,238,258 of record NC_071392.1, read on the forward strand.
GTACCAGTCCAGGTCTCCCAACACCATTTATTAAAAAGACTGTCTTTAGTCCTGGCTGGTGTGGCTCAGTGGATTGAACACCATACTGTGAAGCAAAGGGTTGCTGGTTTGATTCCCAATCAGAGCACATGACTGGGTTGAGGGCCAGGTCCCCAGTTAGGGGCACATGAGAGGCAACCATATATTGATGTTTCTCTCTCTCTTTCTCCCTCCCTTTCCCTCTCTCTAAAAATAAATAAATCTAAAAAGTAAAAAAAAAAATTAAAAGACTGTCTTTATTCCATTGTGTGCTTGTGCCCCCATTGTCAAGTATTAACTGACCAAAGAGACCTGGGATTATATCTGGGCTCTCTGTTCTGGTCCTTTGATCTATGTATCTGTTCTAATGCCAGTACCAGACTGATTATGGCAATATTGCAGTATAGTTTGATACCAGGTATTGTGATCTCTCCAACTTTGTTAACTGATACCACAGAAACACAAAGGATTATAAGAAATTACTATGAGCAATTACATGCCAAGAAATTGGACAACCTGGGTGAAATAGATAAATTTCTAGAAACATACAATCTTCCAAAACTGAATCAGGAAGAAGCAGAAAACCTGAATAGACTGATAACAACTAGCAAAATTGAAGCAGTAATCAAAAAATTCCTGGCACTCAATTCCTGGAACAGATGGCTTCACAGGAGAATTTTATCAAACATTCATAGAAGAACTAATACCTATTCTGCTCAAACTATTCCAAGAGATTCAAGAAGAGAGAAGACTCCCAAACTCTTTTTATGAAGCCAGTATTATCCTGATGCCAAAACCAAGTACAGATACAACAAAGAAAATTACAGGCCAGTATCTCTGATGAACATAGATGTTAAAATCCTTAACAAAATACTAGCAAACCAGATTCAGCAGTGCATTAAAAAGATCATACACTGTGATCAAGTAGGATTCATCCCAGGGATATAAGGATGGTACATACACAAAATCAATAAATGGGATACATCATGTGAACAATACGAAAGACAAAAACCACATGATCATATCAATAGATGCTGAAATTCCAGCACCCCTTTATGATAAAAACACTCAGCAAAGTGGGAATAGGGGGAGCATTCCTCAACATAATAAAGGCCATATATGAAAGACCTACTGCCAACATCTTACTTAATGGAAAAAAAACTAAAAGTATTTCCCTTAGGATCAGAAAGAAGACAAGGATGTCTGCTTTTGCGACTCTTATTCAACATAGTACTGGAAGTCCTAGCCACAGTGATCAGATAAGAAGAAGAAATAAAAGGCATCCAAACTGGAAATTAGATCAAGAGATCTTAAGGAGGCTGATCAGTCCTGCTGACGGACATTGTTGATTCCTTACCTCTTCCACCAGCTTCCTCACATTTTCTGAATATTTTTGACAGCAGAAATAATCTTTTTAAGTACAATATATATAATAAGACACTCGCCTAAGAAGCAAAGTTAATTATTATTCAGTGGTAGATTTTTTGTGGGGGGTGGAGGGAAGTTGTTTGTTTTTTAGTGCTGTTCAGAATTCATTAAGAACTCTTACTGAGTTGTGGGTGCCTTCTCACTACAGTCGCTTTTCTCCCAAAGATATGCTGTTAACTTGCCGTGCAAAAGTGAATTTTGTCCTCCCCCAGATTTGGGGCTCAATACGGCAGCTCATATCTGTAAGGGAAAAGACATATTCAGGCATTTTAAAGAAAAAAATGCAATTTACCAAAAAAGTCCTCTCCCTCCTTCTCTCCCTCCCTCTCTCTCAGTTTCTCTCTGTGAGTGATGCTCCATTTGTGAGTCATGCCCTCTGCAAAAGCTCCACAGGTTTGGTTTAAGGTTGTAGAATCAATACTACAAAATTATACCAGTGCACTAAGAAGAACTTTTAATCAATGATGATCTTACTAATGGAAAAGATGCACAGAGTGTGTGCTCAGCAGTCCCTTAAAGACTACAGCCTTTCTGTATGATCTTTTTTAAGATTTATTTCTTAAATGACTAATGTGGCTTAGTCAGATTTTTCTGACAGCTTTAAGTTCTCAGCTTTCTGCTTTCATCATTTCCTGTCCATAAGAGCAAAAGCTGTATTTAAAGTGTTTTGGTTTTATCTTTAGCTATATATAAATACATAGGTAGAAGATGTATATACCCCATACAAGTGAATCCGTCCCTACTTCAGCCTCCAAATATTTTATGGAAAAACTTGTCTTCCGCAAAAGGTCTCTATGCAGAGTGTAGCTAGGAGTGTGTAGGGAAAGTGCCCTGTTTAAAGAAAATTGCATTTAATTGAAAGAAGAATCAATACTTCACTCTTAATACCTCCAATATCCACTTAAGCTGTCCTAAAAGGATCCCCAAAGCCGTTCCTGGGGAAAATAGAAAATAAGCTGTTTGCAGTTCCTTAGGGTTATCCTTATGCTATTTGATTTCACGTTATGTCCGAACAAACAAATAAGCGATAAATTTAAGAGTTTAAACATAGACAACAGTATGGTGATTACTAGAGGGAAGTTGGTGGTGGGGGGAGGAGAGAGTAAAGGAGGAATAAATGGCGATGGAAGGAGACTTGACTTGGGATGGTGAACACATGACACAATCGGCAGGTGATGTATAATACAATTGTACACCTCAAACCTATGTAATTTTATTAACCAGTGTCACCCCAATAAATTCAATAGAAATTTACAAATAGGTTTTGATATATATTTTTAAAAGATAGCTATTCCTGATATGAAATAGAAATGAACTGCCCTTAAGAGGACTTGTAACATTAAGGGGAAAAACCCATTTTAGGGGACAATGGGGGGGCATCAAGGAACATGTATGAAGGACACATGGACAAGCCAAAGGGGGTGGGTTCGAGAGTGGGAGGCGGGGATGGGTGTGGTGCGGGGTGTGGTGAGATGAAAATGGAGACAACTTTACTTGAACAGCAATAAATAAATAAATAAATAAATAAATAAATAAATAGAATAAAATAGAAAAAACCAGTTTAGGAGGTATCATGTGTAAAAATCATTTGAATGTAACAAGGTACATGATTTTCCTTTCCTACCTAATCTAATTTAATAGCAATAATAATAATTTATTCAGTACCTACTATATTATACAAATTTTGTGATCTTTACGAAACACGTTGATGTGTGTAGTAGAATTCCCAATTTTTAAATGAAGAAATTGAAGCCAGAAGGATGACATAATCCCACCAGAGTCACACAGCTAATGATGGCAGAGCCAGTGTTTGCACCTGTCCAGTTGTGTTCCCAATTCTGTATCTGCATTACAACAGTAAGACAATGACTCTCTGATACTCAGTATACCTGAAATAAGTGATGTTGGAAGAACATGAAAAATTTTTCCCATCAGAGTACTAATATGATATTTGAAAAAGTATCATGAGCAAAATTGGACAATTAAGCAAAAGTACTTATTCAAGTGTATAAATCATTGTTATAGTTGACATATATGTTACCATTACCAAAAAGGGGAAGAGAGGAGAATAGTATTTATAGTGGTGGGATGAAATTTTATCTTCAAAGTATTTTAAAAGTAAAAGAAGTGTAATCCCATAATGATAAACTTAAAGGAACCATAGTTTCTTTCCTTACTTAAACTTGTCCAAAAGCTGCTGCTAATATCTTCACTGTAGAGTGCACTGACTAGGCCAGTGTGTGTATATTATTTATTTATGTAAATATTTAAATTTTAAAATAGGTCTTTTATTATAAATATAATATGCCTTACTTGCTACAAATTGAAGGCATAAAGACATAAAATTCTCTTTTTATTACACGCTTCCAGATTTTTTTATTTTTACTTTATTTTTCTTTCTTCCCTTCATTTGGTTGTTATTAAGTTACAGAAATGCTGGGTCAGTGCTTAAAGTATCCAATGGCTCTGTTAGGCTCTCTGCCATTCCACTTCCGGCTTCCAAGTGGCAACCATTTTGAATTTTTCCTTTTGATATTTTTATATTTACCTCTGTGTCTCCATATAAAATATTTATACATGCCTCTTCTACTTCCTGCATTTTTTCATTGGTTGATGTCCTTTTTTGGGGAGATGAGGATTTGTACTTTTCACAACCCTTTCTCTACCCCCACCACACACATACACACACACCTTCGATTTAATGAGAGTAAAAGTTTGGTTTTTATTTTTCATATTGAATCCAGTATATTATGATTACATTTTCTTTGTTGTACACCATTTTGTTTTACTTTGTGCTAATATTTATCTCATTCAAATTTGATTCATTTAATATGTACTCTTCACTAATTCAACCCCAAACTCTCCTTCCATTACACAATAAACCTCTTATTGTATTCAAACACATTATATCTTCTCCCAATTTTCTCTTCTTAGAAAAAAATAACTCTCTTGACAACTTATGACCTACTACAGTCTGGTCTGGTTCCTCTCCATGTACACCTCTTGTCCTGGACACCTTCTTTTTGCTATCATATTAAGATTCCCTTCACTTCTCTCTTTTATAAGATCTCCTACTTCCTAGAATCCATGTCCTCTTGGGGTTTTTTTTGGGGGGGCGGAGTTTGTTTGTCTGTATTCCTCCTTGTTTCAGTGGAGTACTTCTTCTGGCAGATTCCTAGTAAAGGATGCCGCATTTGCATACACAAATACTCTCTTAAATACTTGGGCAAAGTATAGAATACTAAATTGGAAATTAGGGTCTCAAAATTTTGAATCTTTTTTTCCATTGCCTTCTAGTCGAAAGTGTTACTAAAATCATTCAAATTCTTCATCTTTTGTTTGAAATCGTGCTCCCTCTCTCACTCTCACTCCCTCTCTCTCCCACCCCCCACAGATATGTAACATGATAAGCTCCATTTCCTGCTATTATGTTAGGTACTCTGTGTGTTGATCCCTTTGGAATGGAAGTTCATATTCTCCAGATCTGACAATCTTTTAAATTATTAATAGTTTAGTGTGTTTTAATAACAAATTTGCAGGAACAATGAAGAAGACAGACTACATTAAAAACATGTATTTGCATGTAGGACAACTCAGAAGACTATAGTGAGTGGATGGAATCTATAGTAAAAATGCTACAAATACCATTTAGTTGTCATCAATAAGAAATGTACTTGTTTTTTAAAAAATTCCAAATACTGGCATTGTCCAGAAAAAAGTTAACAGGTTTATTTATAATTGTTATAAAGTTTAACTGCTTAAACTTGTTCACTAAAACATTTTGACTTGCATTAATGCTTTATGTACCCCACATTTATATTAAAAATTCACACCAAATAAAAATGGAAAAACTGCCAATACCTGATCTCTGTCCCCTGTTTTTCCACTTGCAATTATACACTTAGGTACTTTTTGACCCTGAGAAAAAATATCTAATGTTTAGAAATATCAATGAGAGGAGGAAGACAATTAAAAAAAAAAGAATGAAATGTTTCACAGAATATGGATTCTTAAGCACATTATACACATATTTGGCATGCTAGCTAGCTGTCTAATTGTTACATGTTTGGCATGGATAGCACACAGGTCGGTGTCTTCAGAAAGGGCAACCAGTTAGACCTCACTTGCCTCCTGCAAAGCACCAGTAGCTGCACTTGGAAGCACAGATCGGCTTTGAAATTGTGAGTAATTTCTGACACCAGTCGCTGGAAGGGAAGTTTGTGGATCATAAGTTCAGTGGGCTTCTGATAACGTCTATTTTCAGAGTGCCAGTGTAACAGTGATCTTTCTTCACCCCTCCAGCAGAGGGTGCACTCTTGTGAACCGGTCCATTTCGGGCAATCAGCTTTGTAGAGCCACGGTACAGAGACTTCCTTATGTGTACCCCGCTTCCTCCTTCTGGCGTTAGAAAGGAGTGGCAGATGTGAGCACCCAGATCTGGTAATCTTCTGCAAATTATCTTATTCACAACTTTATCCTCTCTCTGTACTTTTTTCTCTCTTAGAAATTACTTCAGATCTCCTAGACTGTTGCCTTTCTTGCTTTCTTCACTACTTTTCATTTATTTGCTTTGTTGTTTTTTGCTCTAATTTATGGAACTGCTAACTTTATATTCCCCCCAATTTTTCACTTCTGCTACCATGTTTTCAATTTTCAGTACATATTTAATTCTTTTAATGTTACTTTTTCAAAGTATCCATTTTACTTTATGAATGCAGTAACTTCTCGTTGCTCTGAGGATAGGTGTGCTATTTTTACAATTTTTTTCTTTCTGCTTATTTCATGTATTCTCTTTCTTTTTCTCCTTGTTTTGTTTTTCATGTGTTGCATTCAAGAGTGCTACATTAGAAACCCAAATGGAATTTCTGAGTGCAGATGAGGCTCTTCCACTGTGGTCTTCTATGTGGAGAGACTCAGCCGGGACATTTCCTGGTGGAAGTCCTGATGTTGGCGTCGCCAGACCTTTCCCCTTGGGCTGCTCCCATTCCATGGCAGAGACTTCCTGTGTCCTGCTTGGAAGTTCTGGCGGCTACTTCAGGAGGATTTTATATTTTTTCCAGCTTAAGAACACACATCCAGTTGGGGGGGGGGGTTGTTATTTAAGTTGTATTCTCTCACTTGAACACAATGTATATAAAAGAAGCTAAGATCACTAAGAGGCAGAGCTGTCAGACACTTAAACATTATCTCAGTGGAATTTTTCTTCACAACGGTCCCCTTAATACTCCATAAACACCTGTCACAACATTGCTGCAAACTATTTGTAACATCTCTATAAACTATGTAGCAAACTATGTACAAGGTATGGGATTGTGAAGTGGAGGCCAGATGGGAGACAAAATTGGACCAGGTGGCATTAACACCACAATTCAGTTTTATTGAACGCCATAGTGTGAAAAGCCTGGCCGACCAAATCAGGTTATCCTTTCTCATGGAGTTCACAATCTACCAAGTAATGTTGAAAAAGTATGTTGGTGAGTGTGATAATTATGATTTATAATATGAAATGCATATTTAGTCTTCAACCCAATGCCTGGCACAGGGCTCTTGAAACCTTTGGAATTTTCTAAGTGATGAGAGAGATAAGGTGTCTTTTGTTATATTAATAAGATGACTTTTGGAAAATACCTGAGGATGGGGGCTGGTTACCAGTGGAGATATTATGTGATTAGAGAGTTGGAACTTTCAGTCACATCTCCTGACCTCTGGGAAGGAGAGAGGAGCTGAAGACTGAGTTCAATCACCAATGTGCCCTTGGATAAAGACGTGGTACATATTGTAACTGAAACGCAAGACCGGCGGCCTGACGCTACAAAAGCCAATACTCGAGGGGCGGGAGCTACTGTAAAGGCAAGTGGGTTATTTGTAGATGCTGGCCATCTGGACAATGGGGGACCCATGTCTCAAAGCCCATCTCCACATCTCAGTGGGCACAGAGATTTTTATAAGGAGGGAAAAGGAAACAGAACAGAGATCAAGGGAGGGGGTTGAAAAGTTCTCTGTGTGCAGACAAGCACAGTCCATTCAGATAAGGCAAGTGCTGGTCTTGTGGGCATCACCCTGGTTTAGCCAAGCTATCTTCATGTCATCCTGGAGTCACGTCACCCTGGCTCCACAGGTGAAGGTCAGCATATCTCCTGGAGCTGCGATGCAATGCCTGAAGGTTGGAGTCCATATGGTTTGAAACCAGTTCCTGGGATTCTTATACAAACATGCTGTTTGTCTACAAGCTACGTGCTAATCAGAGTCAGCATTACAGACACAGTGTCAAAAGAATGGTGGGAAGGGTTACAATTTCCCACCATTATAATTTTACACTGTTATATACACAATGGAATATTACTCAGCTATAAAAAGGATGAAATCCTACCATTTGGAACAATATGAATGAATGTAGAGGGTATTATGCTAAGTGAATAAATACATCAGACAGAAAAAGAGAAATACTATATGATTTCACTTATATATGGAATCTAAAAAGCAAAATAAACAAACAAAACAGAAACCAGCTTATACCTAGAGAACAGAAGTACAGATTGGCAATTACAAAACAGTCACAAGGATATAAAGCACAGCATAAGGAATATGGTCAGTAGTTTTGTAGTGATTATTCATGGTGCCAGGTGGGTACTAGCCTTGTCTGGGGATCATTTCATAAGTTATATAAGTGTCTAGCCAGTGTGCTGTGCACCTGAAACCAATATAATACTGAACGTCAACTGTAATTGAAAAACAGAAGGCTAATGATTTGATCAGTCATGCCTACGTAATGAAGTCTCCGTAAGAACACCAGAGGACATGTTCAGAGAGTTGTTGGGGTGGTGAGCATCTGGAGATTTGGGGAACTTGGCACTTCTGGAGGAAGCGTTCAAGCTCCCCATCATTTCCTCATACTTTACGTTACCTGTTTCTTTCATTTGGCTATTTCTGAGTCAAATCCTTTTATGACAAACTAGTGATATAGTGAGTAAACAGGTTTTCTGGGTTCTGTGACACATTCCGGCAAATTAATCAAACCTGAGGAGGCAGTGGTTGGAACCTCTGATCTGCAGGTGATGGGTCAGAAGCACAGGTGAGAGCCTGGGCTTGCAATTTGCATCTGAAGCATGTGTGTGGCGTTGGGTGGGGGAGGGAGAGAGCAATTTTGTAGGACTGAGCCCTTAACCTTGGGGAATCAGATCGAGGTGAATGTAGGGCACCCAGTTGGTACTCTGAGAATCTCTGATGGTAGGAAACATCCTTCTTCCACACATTGGAAATGGGGTGCTCAGAACACCCAATTGTGAGGTTCCAAATAACAGAGATCTGTTTTAAAAGGTGACCGTGATATGTGGGGGACACTCACACAAATCCTTCACTGTGTTCCTGAAATGCAGTTTAACTAATAGAGCAGGAAGTTTGGCAGCGGGTGGAGGGAAGCAAAACACAGGCAAGTACAAACCTCATTAAGCACAAGTGACCTCTGAAGTCTAGCAGTTGCGACTATGCATTAGAATTGTTCCCAGAGTATGTTTTTTTTTTTTCTCGTCCTTGTCCGACAAGCTCATTAAAAACCGTATTTCCAAGGTGCAACTTGATCGGTATGTGTGGAGGACTTGGTGCCTTATAATTAGAAAGTTTTCAATCATCATTGAGTAATAAATAAGCTTCATTGAAGCCTTGTATCATCTCATTATCAAGTACAATAACCGAGAGTCTTTCATTTTCTCGTTAGCTTTCATCTATCTGCATTCAATTTTTAAAGATGTGTTTTAAAAAAAAAAGGAAATTTTCTTTCAAATTATGTTGGTTTATGAACTACCATGGTTCTCTGAAGTTAGAGAACTGTAAATTAGGAAATGCTCCCCTCCCTACCCCCACATTCATGGGTAATCCCCTGCTAAGCACTAGCACCTTAAAGTAAATTGAGGAAGCCATTATTAGTGAGCATGTTAATAGAGTGATAATTGGATAACAATGGGTGAGAATTAAATAGGAAATGTCAAGGTGGCTTCAGAGAAGTTTCATTAAAGAAAAAAATAGGAAAATGCTGAGAAGCTGATGAACATTTACTTAATTATTTTATACCAAATGGCTTTTTAAAATTAACTTTTCTGGTCAGGAGAAAACGTTGATAAGCAATGAAATCTACATTTGAGTTAATTAAAGTTGACAAAAAAGAGAAAAAATATCAATGTATGTTACATTAAGGGTAGGCTAAATATATGTTTGGTTTTTATATATTCATTTTGAACATTGAATTTGAAATGCTAAATCAATTATCCCATCATTTAAAAAATTGTCAAGGTAGGAAGTGGAGGTATTAAAATGGGATTCCAGGTAAAACTCATTTTAATATTTCTCTAAGAGGTTTTTAAACACACACTTATAAAATGATTTTCAGGAGTGGGCATTCTATGTATAATGCATATATCTACAAATATGCTATGGTGAGCATCAGTTGGCTAGCACACCTGTCCAATATCTGCCTAAGGCGAGTTGTCTAACCTGGCCACTTAATGCCCCCACAGCACTGGCTTTTCAATTCACTTCACTCTCTGCAGGCCCAGGGGCCACCTGCCCACCCAGCACCACAGTAATTTGACAGCTGTTGCTTCTGAAAGATTTGCTATTGTCGAGTTAGAATTTTATTTCTAAATTTTACTTCTTCACTTAGAGGTTTGTTTGTTATTCATTTATTCATCCATTAATTTACATGCATTGGCAGTATTTGTAGAATCGCATTTGTTTCCCTCACTTGTATAAATCGTTTCTTAATTCCACTATAACTAAGAAACACACTGGTCAGAGGTTGCCTTTGCTCTACAGTCATTTGGCCACAAGGTGGTGGTATAACTCTTTGAGGTAAAAACAAAAACAGAAAACTTTTAAATTATACGTTTATTTCGAGATTTATAAAAACAAATATAAAACATGGGTACAGCTTATTATGTTTCACAATTTTAATCTCTAGCTTTAATAGCTGTAGAAAATATTTCTATTGTGAATTAATTTCTTAAATGACTTCATAAATTACAATAATGAAATCACTCTGTGATAATGATAATAATGAAAAGTAATAATCACAGCTAACATTATCTAAGCTTCTTATTTTGCACCAGACACTGTGCGAGGTGTTTCACACACACTCATCCAATGCTTACTGCCCCTCAGTTTTAAATACAATCATCGTTATCCTATTTGGAAGAAAAAAAGCCATCCTTTTTCTATTTTGGCAGATGGAAAAAACAAAACAAAATAAAGCTTAGATTAGCAGGAATTTTTATTTACCTGGTCTTTTAATAATAGTTGAATTAGAATTAGAGTAGTTTCATTATTTAACACAAATAATCTCCAGGGAGTACAATTTTTTTTTAAAAAAATGAATTTTCAGGCTCCTTACCTAAAGATTCTAACTCAACAGGTCTGGAAGGAAAACCTAGAAAACTAAACTATTTTGAACAAATATACCTTATGATTCTTATCAAACATGTTTAAAAACTATTCATTGTTGTATTTGGATTAACTGCCTTATAATAATGTTTAAAAATCACTTATTTCTAAAACTATTACCTCAAAATTAAAGATTATAAAAATCAAAATAATGTTTATTCAGATTCTTCAATACTACTTTTTTTTTACTTCAAATAATTGTTTTACTTTTCAATTACAGTTGACAGGAAACATTATATTAGTTTCAGGTGTACAATCCAGGGATTGGCATTATACTCGCATAAGATATAAGTAGTCATCTCAATTAAAAAAAAAACCTACATCATGCATAGTTATTACAATATATTGACTATATTCCCTGTGCTGTACTTTTGATCCCTGTGACATTCTGTAACTACCAGTCTGTGCTCCTTAACCCCTTCACCTTTTCCACCCATCCCCTCACCTCCCCACCATCTGTCAGTCATCAAAATGGCATCTATGAGTTTGTTTCTGTTGTACTTGCTTATTTATTTTGTTTTTTTAGATTCAATTGTTGATAGATATACATTTATTGCTACCTTATTATTCATATTTTAATCTTTTTATCTTTTCTTCTTCTTAAAGAAAACCGTTTAACATTTCATGTAATACTGATTTGGTGGTGATGAACTCCTTTAGCTTATTCTTGTCTGGGAAGCTCTTTATATGTTCTTCAATTCTAAATGACAGCTTTGCTGGGTAGAGTAATCTCAGTGTATATCTTTGCTTTTCATCACTTTGAATACTTCTTGCCAATCCCTTCTGGCCTGTGAAGTTTCTGTTGGGAAATCAGCTGACAGTCTCATGGGAGCTCCCTTGTTGGTAATTAACTTCTTTTCTGTTGCTGCTTTTAAGATTCTCTCTTCGTCTTTAACCTTTGGCATTTTAATTATGCTGTGTGTGTTTGGGACTCTCTGTGCTCCCTGGACCTCTATGTCTATTTCCTTCATCAGATTATGGAAGTTTTCCATCATTATTATTTTCTTTTTTGGAGGGTTTTATTTCCTTTTGTTTGAAACTATCTGAAATGATTCAAATGAATTGACACTATAAAATAACCATACAGATCCAGGTATATGATTTCAATAGTCTGATACAATAATCTAAAAAAGAAAATAATTACAGATTATATTTAACTTTTAAAGAAGTTTACTCATTCATTTATTGACGATCTATTACAATATTTTCATTCTCTACAATTATCACATGTAGCACAAACTATATTCCTAAAAGGCAAAAGTTAAACAGTTAGAGATGACAAACTTAAGAACCAAAGTGAATTTCTTATTTATAGTACATGAAAGTAAGCCTCTTATCTAATAATCCAATTCTTAATGTATTACAAATTATGGTTTTGAAGCAAGTTCATTACTGACCTCTGTGTTTGAAAGCACAGGATAATTCTGAACACAATGGTCTTAAAATAGTATCACAAAATATAGAAAATCTTAGTAACATTAAAAAATATCCTCTATAGGTCACAACATTGATTCAAAAATTCTATCCTAGAAACAATAATCAATGAGGCATATTTGTCCCCAAATGTCCTTTTGTTAAAATGCTTATTCTGTTTAAAGATTATTTTCCATCTTCTCTGTCATTGATTATTTTTGGTTTTGCATGAGTTAAGACATGAGATTTTAGGTTATTTGACTGAACAAAGCTCTTCTGATGCCTTCAAAGGGACACACAAAACATCTCTCCCCAATGTGGATGCATTCATGTGTACGCAAATTGTAGTCCAAAAGCGTTTCCCGTACCCTTTAAAAATATACCAGAAAGGCCTCTGTCTAGTATGAACCATTAAATGTCTTTTTAGTTTTGAGCTCTCAGAAAAAGCTTTTCTACATTCTGCACACATGTGATTTGGGGACCTCGAACAAGGAGGAGATACCTTCTCAGGGAATATTTTCAGCTGTCTTGTGAATCCACTATGCAGACAAGTACTATGAGCATCATACTCTTCACTTTTTTCTTGGATTATTTCTAGCAAATTCTGCAAGCTTTTAGGATCTAATAAGTTAGTGCTGGGTATCTCTCCAGGAAAAAGCTTCTTGCCTGTCATGTACTCGGAATACTCAACAAGTGATTTTCCTCCAACAATCTGTTCAGGAAATTCTTGTTTTGCCCCCTTTTTCATGTATTGCAAGGAATATTCAAGAAGTGAGCTTGCTGTAAGAACCTGTTGAGAAAGCCCTTGTCTTGATCCTTCTTTCAGGTAGCTGAAGGACTTAAGAAGTATATCATTTTCTGGGATGGATTCAAAAAACAGAACTTTTATTATGTGTTCTGTGTAACTGTCAGAGAAGAGTGTGTCTCCATCAGCCTGACAGCTAATCCGGTGATGCCCAGCTTCCTCACAAAAAACCTGTATTGTGTTGCAAGGTTACTGCTAGGCTGGCTCTGGCTGGGCTGGATTTGGCTCATTCCCACTGAGGCTTCTTTTACCCAGGCGTCTGCATCCACGTGTCTTTGCCTTTTGCTCAGCTGCTGCTCCATGTGGTCCTGATGCTTCCTCCTTGAAGGTTTGCTCCAGGATCCATCAACTGCTTCCAGGTATCAGCGGTCTGGGTAAGTCTTCAGTAAACTCCTGCAGACTGTCAGTCTATGAGATCAACATGTCCCAGCACTTCGTACACTTGTTCCCGATGACTCAGGTCACTCTGTTTGCTATTCCATTTTCAAAGGTAAGACAAGGAAGAAACTGCCCACCATTATTTTTTCACATTGGCTTTCAATTCCTTGCTTGCTCTCTTTTTCTTCTGGCACTCTCATGATGTAAATTTTGGTACATTTGAAGTCATCCCATAGGCTCTTTATACTATCTACATTTTTGCTTTATATTTTTATTTTTTATTTTTATTTTTTGCTGTTCTGATTGGGTGTTTTCTGCTTCTGCTTCCTTACCTTCCAAATCTCTCATCCGATCCTTTGCTTCATTTACTCTACCGTTGATTCCCTGTAATGTATTCTTTATCTTATTTAGTGAATTCTTCAGTTTTGACTGCTTTTTAAAACATTTTTTAGTTCCATTTTTATGTTTCCTATCACTTTGTTGAAGTTCTCAGTTCATCCACTCTTCTGCTAAGTTCATCGAGCATCCTCACAACCAGTGTTTTGAGCTCTGCGTCTAGCAGATCACTTATCTCCACTTTGTTTACTCCTTTTCCTGGAGTTTTGTTCTGTTCTTTCACTTCAGACATGTTTCTTTTTCTCCCCTTTGGCGGCCTCCCTGTGTTTGTTTCTATGTGTTAGGAAGAGCTTCTACATCTCCCTGGCTTGGTAGAATGGCTTCATGTAGCAGGTGTCCTATAGGGTCCAGTGGCTCTCTGATCACCAAGCTGGGCCAGGAGCTACCCCTCCGCCCAGCATGTGAACTGTGTTGTACTTGAGCCTTGATTGCTGTTGGCACATCAATGGGAGGAATTTACCCCAGGCAGATCCCTTGTGGGGACTGACCATGACTGCAGAGTAGGATCTGCTGTGCAGGGGCCCATCCATGAAGCAGCACTTACTTCAGCAGGGCTCTGGTGCCTGCTGAGTCTTCCCCTTTCATGGGTCACCTGTAGAAGTAGTTGAGGGCGCTTCTGTTTGATCTGAAGCTGTCCACAGGGTGAGCTGGCTCTGGGGCTTCCTGGGAGGTGCAGGCCAAGGTCAATCACCACCTGTGTTCTGCCCCAGGCCATCTAGCATAAGCTACAGTGTGATCTGCTGATGGCTCCTACTTCTGCTGGGCTTGGAGGTGACCAAAAGAGGTAAAACTGCTAGTGCTGGTCTTGGACCAGCAAGCAGTATCACATACCACCTCAGCAAGTGGTATGGGACACACCGAGGCAATATATTGCTTATTTGTGAGATTTCAGGAAAGTCTGAAGCATGAGAGAAGAGAGGCTATTCCTGTGGAAAAGTCAGGGGAAACAGCTGGGTGGGCCTGAAAGATGGGTGAGGTGAGGTATCAGGGAATCACCAGGGCAGGGTAATAAGTATTAACCAGGTTGATGGAGACTCAGATATGGAACTTGCCTAATGGCTCTGTTACAGGGGGGAGGGCTCAGAAAAGGAACAATGACCTCTGCCTACTCTTCTGACTGGGAGAAAGCTGCCCTTTCCTTTCTTGCCCTGAATGCAGAATATTTAGTACCTTCCCATAGGTCTTTGGTGCTTTTCAAAAGCTGCTGCCCCAGCACTGGAGCTCAGGGTGAGTGAGTCTGAGCAAGCCCATGTGCGGGCCTCTAAGAGAAACTGCCTGGGACTCCATAAGCCCTCCATCTCCCTCAGCCACAATCTGCTTGTTTTCACAGCCAGAAGTTACGGGGACTTCTCTTCCTGTCACTGGAACCTCGTGCTGAGGAACGTGGTGAAGGATTAGGTTCCTCATTCCTCAGGGGGGGACCACCACAGCTGAGATACCCTTCCGTATTTTTATCTGCCACATGTGGATGTGAGACCAGTCCTTTCAGTACCTCTGACCCTCCTCCCTGTCTCAATGTGGCTTCTACTTTGTATCCTTAGTTGTAGGATATAAAGTTAAGCTCCTAAAATCAGTTAGATTTAGATGGTTCTGAATGATAGTTCTTCTGTAACTTAGTTGCAATTTTAGTGTGGTTTTGGGAGGAGGCGAGTACTGCATTTACCTATGCTGTCATCTTTCCATACTACCTTTACCGAGGATTTGGGCAAGTGATGTGATATAGAAAAGGTGAGTGCTCTTGTATCTTATTTTATTATCAGAAAATAATATGTAGAAAAGGTATTTTGTTCCATTACAAAAATATCCCAGTGAAATTCATATAACACACATTGTAGTACAAACAGATATACAGTGCTTTGTCGATGTAAAATTATTGGAAATATTTAATATATATTTTAGTGATACATGTAAACTATTAATTCAAGTGTCATGTAGCAGTAACGAGTTAGTAAAATCTCATAAATTAACTGATTTCAACCCTGTAAAAAGCATGTAATAATTTGCCTCACTGACTTTACACCTCTAAAATTTTATAAAAATGAGCCAACAGCAAAGTATTAATACCAAAATTCAGTGACAATTGTACTTTTCTTTAGGTCCAAAATATTTATAGTGCTATATGTATTTAGATCTCTGTGTTCTTAGATAACATGTATCAATATTTTCATTTGTGCTGTTTTTTTTTTCTGTACAGTTAAAAATTTTCTTCTTTGTTTTCTGTCCCCATAAAACCCCCCAGAATTTCTATCTGGATTAAAATCTCCTGCAGAAAAATATTTGATTACCTTTGAGTAACTTCCACAGTTCAAATGTGTGATTGAGTAGAAAATAATAATAGGATACAGCATTCATATAATAATGTACTTATTACAAAGCAGCAGTATGATACAGGATTATAATAACAACATGATTTTAGAAGCAATGTATTTCTTGCCTCCTTTTTAAGGTGAGATAATTGAAACTTGCACTCACATGTGACCCAAGTTCACAGGAACAGTGACAGCTGGATGGGAATGCAGGGCGCATGGTTCCCCCTAGCAGAGCTCCTTGGGAATACTTTAACCTACCCAAAGGACTAGCAGAGCTGTCTGTCTATAATCAATCAATCAATCAATCAATCACCAATCAATCAATGAACCCATGAATGCCTCTGAAAAATAAATGCCAGGCTCACTTTAACAGATTTATTAAAAAGTGAACTTTTAGTGGGAAAAATGAAACCAAAACTATGTCAACAAAAATTGAGGTCTTAGTGAAGTGAATGGCCAGTCAAAATGTAGAGCTGAAAAGATTTAAACCAGGATATGGAATGAGTTAGGTTCATGTTTAATATGATTGTGGACTAAATGTTCTTAAACCGTTTTCTCTCCTACCCTCAAGTGTGCAGCAACATCATCTGGTCCCACGCTGGAATGATTCCCATTTGTCGTGTCTGTGTAGTTTGAAAAGCACCTTAAATTATTTTCTCTGATAAACTCTGATAAAAAGACAAAGACCTATTTCTGAAAATCTTAACGTCTAGTTTGGGCCAGTTGGGCTGCGAATGTACAGATGGTTAGTCCCTCATCGATTATGTTCTGTTGTTTCCTCTGTCACTATTTTAACAGATCTTAAATGGTTTAATTAGTATTTCAGCATTGCCAATACACCTGTAATTCCTGTTCCTTTCCTACCAATTTGACAAGTGATATCTTCTTAAAAGTGATGAAAGAAAACCTGTTTTGAAACTCTTTTTTGCTATACCAAGAAATGACACTAGGTGTCACTAATCACTAGAAAAACTTAACCTAAATTTAGAAATAGCCAACATTAATGGGGATTCGGTAATATGAGAAATACAGTAGGATTGGGTCTCTGATTGTATGTATTTCCCTTTCCTTTTTTTTAAATCTTCACCTGAGGATATGCTTATTGGTTTTTAGAAAGAAAGGAAGGGAAAAAGAGAAAGCAACATTGTTGTGAGAGACAAACATCAATTGGTCGCCTCCCATATGTTCCCCAACTGAGGAATGAACCCACAACCTTTTGGTGTACGGGGCGATGCTCCAACCAACTGAGCCACCTGGCCAGGGCTGTATGTGTTTTTCATTTGCCTTGAGCTTTCCTTTTAGAACTTGACAGTTTGTCTATTAAAAGTTTATTCTAAAGTTGGATTTTTTTAAATTAATTTTTCTATTTTCCCTTTTAAAAATATATTGGTAGCATCTTTATTCATAATCTCCCCAAACTGAAATGTTCATATTAGTGATTGTGGTAGACATTTCCATGGCCTTTCCAGACATGGTACACAGATAGCCTGTCGTTACAGCCCCTTCTGCCTCAGCCGCAGGGAGTAACCTTTGCGGAGAGCACGTTCTTCCCAGGGCAGCCCACTCCTGCTGACCGAGCAAGATGGGGGAATGCACAAGCGGGCATTTTTGCCTCTGTGTGGGACACTTTTCATTTTTAAAATTGAGAATAATTGACATGTAACATTGCATTAGTTATAGGTGTGATGATTTGATATAGGTATATATGGCAAAATGATCATCACAAGTTTAGTTTCTTTGTGATGAGAATGTTTAAGATCTACTCTCAGCAACTTTCAAATATGCAATATAGTACTGTTAACTATACTCATCATCCCACACATGACATCTCGAAGACTTATTTATCTTATAACTAGAAGTCTGTGTCTTTTGACCATTTTGCTCCCCCACCTGCCACCTCTGGTACCCAATATGTTCTCTGTATCTTTGAGATTTTCTTTTTTAAAAATCCACAGATAAGTGAGATGCTACAGTAATTACCTTTCTTCATCAGATTTATTTTACTCGGCATAATGCCTTCCAGATCCATTCATATTATTGCAAACGGCAGAACTTCCTTCTGTTTTATGGCTGAATATTATTCCTCTCTCTGTGTTTGTGTTCATGTGTGTGCACACGTGGGTATGTTACATGCCTTGCCTTTTGAAAGTAATTCTGCATTGAACGTGGGGGTACAGATATCTACTTGAGATAGTGATTTTGTTTCCTTCACATGAATACACAGATCTGGTATTACTGGATCCTATAACAGCTCTATTTTTAATTTTTTGAACACTGTACTATTTTCCAGTGATTTCACCAATTTACAAGCCCAGCAACAGGGCACAAGGGTTTCCTTTTCTCCGCATCCTTATCAGCACTTGTTATTTCTTGTCTTTTTGGTAATAGCCATTCTAACAGGTATGAGGTGATGGTGATATCTCATTGTGGTTTTGGTTTGTATTTCCCTGATGATTAGTGATGCTGAGTAACTTTTTACACACCTTTTGGTCATCTGTATATCTTATCTGAAAAAAATGTCTATTCAGATTCTCTGCCCATCTTTAGATTTTTTTCATTGAGTTGTGTGTGTTCTTCATATATTTTAACTATGAACCCTTATTGAATACATAATATACAGATATATTCTACCATTCTGAAGTTTGCCTTTCCATTTTGTTGATGATTTCCTTTGATGTATAGGAGCTTTTTAGTTTCATGTTAACTTTTGATTCTGTTGTCAAATCCAAGACTAATGTCAAGGAGATTACCCACTATATTTTCTTCTAGAAATTTCATGGTTTCAAGTCTTATATTAAACTTCAATTAATCCATTTTGAGTTGATTGTTATGGTACAAGATGGTAATCCAGTTTCATTCTTTTGCATGTGGCTATCTAGTTTTATAAGTGTCATTTACTGAAGACATTGTCCTTCCCTCATTGCATATTCTTGGCTCCTTTGTCATAAATTAATTGACTATATATGTGTGGATTTGTTTTAGGGCTCTCTGTTCCACTGATTATGTGTCCGTTTTTATGCTAATACCATACTGTTTAATTACCATAGCTTTGAAATGTATGTTAAAATCAGGAAGCAAGGTGCCTTCAGCTTTGTTCTTCATTCTCAAGATTTCTTTGGCTATTCAGGATCTTTTGTGATTTCAAAAAATTTTAGGATTTTTTAATCTATTTCTGTGAAAGGTGTCTTTGGAACTGTGATAAGGATTGCATTGAATCTGTATATTGCTTTAGGTAGTATGGACTTTTTAACAATATTACTTCTTCAAATCCATGATCACAGACTACCTTTCTATTTATTCGTGTTTTTTTTTCATTTTTTGTATGAATGTCTTCTAACTTTCAGTGTACAAGTCTTTCACCAACTTCATTGAATTTATTTTTTGGCATTTTATTCTTTTGATGTTATTGTAAATGGAATTGTTTTCTTAATTTCTCTTTCTGATTTTTTGTTATTAGTGTACAGAAATACAACTCATTTTTATATATTGATTTTGTATCCTGCTGTTTTTTTTAATTCTTTCAATAGCTCTAATAGTTTTTTGGTGGAGTCTTTAGGGTTTTTTATATATAATATTATGTCATCTGCAAATAGACACAATTTCACTTGTTTGTTTCTGACTTGAATGCATTTTATTTCTTTTCTTTCTTAATTGCGCTTCCTAGAGCAATTGAATAAAAGTGGTAAAAGTGGACATCCCTAGTTTTGTTCTTGATCTGAAAGAAAAACTTGCTTTCTTAAGAGAAAATGTTTTTACCATTGAGTATGTTAGCAATGGGCGTGGCATATGTGGCTTTTATTATATTGAGATATGTTTCCTCTATACTCACTTTGTTAAAAGTTTTTTTATCATGAATGAATGTTGAATTTTGTCAAACCTTTTCCTGTGTCTACTGCATATATATGCTTTTATCCTTCATTTTGTTAATGTATATAACATCGATTGACTTGAGAGGTTAAACCATTCTTGCATCTCCGGAATAAATCCTACTTGATCATGGTTTACAATATTTTTAATGTATTTTTGAACTCATTTTGCTAATTTTTTGTTGAGAATTTTTACATCTATGTTCATCAGGAATATTGACTAAAATTCTGTTTTCTTGTAGTGTCCTTGTCTGATTTTGGTATCAGTTAATAATAGTGGCCTCATGTAATTACTTCAAAGCGTTTCCCCCTCTTCTATTTTATTGTATCGATTTGAGAAGAATTGGTGCTACTTCTTTAAATATTTGGTAGAATTTATCAGTGAAGACATTTAGTCCTAGAATTTTCATTTGTTGGAATGTTGTGGCTACTGATTGAATTTCCTTACTAGTAATCAGTCTGCTTAGATTTTCCATTTCTTCAAGATCCCATTTTAGTAGGTGTGTTTCTAGGAATTTATCCACTTCTCTAGGTTGTTTAATTTGTTGGTGTATTATTTTACATAGTAGCTAATTATGATCTAGGTATTTCTGTGGTATCAGTTGTATTGTCTCTTTTATTTTTGATTTTACTTATCTGAGTCCTTTTTCTTCTGTCTTATTGAGTCTGGCTGAAGTTTTGTCTATTTTGCTTATGCTTTCAAAGAACCAGCTCTTAGTTTCATTGGTATTTTCTATTTTCTCTTTAATCCCTATTTAATTTATTTCCACTTTGATCTTTGTTATTTATTTTCTTCTACTAACCTTAGACTTCATTTGTTCTTCTCCTTCTAATCCTAGAGATGCAGGATTAATTTGCTCATTTGAGATTTTTATGTTCCCTAATGTAGGCATTTATTCCTGTGTTCCCTCTTTGAACTGATTTAGTTGCATCTTATACATTTGGGTGTGCTTTATTTCCATTTTCATTGTCTTCAGATATTTTTAAATTTCTCTCTTTTTTTCAATAGCACGTTGTTTTACCTTCACATATTAGTGAATTTTCCAGTTTTCTTCTTGTGGATGATTTCTAATTTCATAGCATTTTTATTCAAAAAAGATGCTTGATGTGATTTCAGTCTTCTGAAATGTATTAATTTAAGTGATCTGATGTGGAGAATATTCCATGTGCACATGAGAAGAATGTATATTGTGCTTTTAGACAAAATGTTCTGTAAATGTCTATGAATGTCATTTGACCTAATACATTGCTTAAGTCCAGAGTTTCTCCATTGACCTTCTGTCTGGATGACCTATCCACTGATGTAAGTAGAGTATTGAAGTCCTTTACTATTATATTGCTGTCTATTCTACTTTTGGGCCTGTTAATATCTGCTTTCTACATTTAGGTGCTCCTATGTCAAATGCATAAATAATTATACATGTTATGTTTCTTGTTGGATGGACCCCTTGGTTATTATATAATTACCCCATTGTCTCGTATTAAGAGTCTATCTAAATTGTGCTGCTATGAACATTGGGGTGCACAGGTTCTTTTGGATTGGTGTTTCAGGGTTCTTAGGGTATAATCCCAGCAGCGGAATTGCTGGGTCAAAGGGCAGTTCCATTTTTAGTTTTCAATAGCCAAGTACTGGAAGCAACCTAAGTGTCCATCAGCAAACGAGTGGATCCAAAAACTATGGTATATTTACACAATGGAATTCTATGCAGTAGAGAGAAAGAAGGAGCTTATACCCTTTGCAACAGCATGGATGAAACTGGAGAGCATTATGCTAAGTGAAATAAGCCAGACGGTGAGGGACAAATACCATATGATCTCACCTTTAACTGGAACATAATCAATAGAAGAAAAAAGCAAACAAAATATAAGAGACATTGAAGTTAAGAACAATCTAACAATAGCGGGGGGGGAGCAGTGGGAAGAGGGGATTACAGGAACTACTATACTACTATAAAGGACACATGGACAAAACCAAGGGGGAGGGTGGAGGTGGGGGAGGGAGGTGGGTTCAGCTGGGGAGGGGTGGAGGGATGGGGAGAAAAGGCATACAACTGTAATTGAATAACAATAAAAATTTTTTAAAAATTGTCTATCTAAAAGTCTATTTTGCCTCACGTAAATAGCAGCTTGTTTATTGCAGCTTGTTTATGGTTTCCATTCACATGGAATATCTTTTTCCATATCTTCACTTTCAGGTTGTATATGTCCTTAAACATTTAACATTAACATTATCATGGGAAATGATAAATATCAAGATAGTTCCCATATTCATTTGGCTATTGCTATTCAGGAAAGTAATTTTTGAAAAAGAGAAATGTTATCAATTAACTCATTGCTAATTCTGGAATGAAACTAGTGAAGGAAGCCATTTTGTGACTACATCTGCTATTCTTTTTGCTTACTCTGCTACAGCCATGCT
Organism: Desmodus rotundus; assembly: GCF_022682495.2. Lineage (NCBI taxonomy): Eukaryota > Metazoa > Chordata > Mammalia > Chiroptera > Phyllostomidae > Desmodus > Desmodus rotundus. The sequence continues at coordinate 39,260,722 of NC_071392.1, forward strand.
GGCTTTCTTGTGGGTTTTGTAACCTGCTGGGGGCTCTCTCCTTAAACCTTTTTTCTGGCTTTTCCTTTCAACTGGAAAACTCTCCTTTAAGCTGAGATATGGCTTGGCAAATTCTACCTTTTCACAGAAGTCTGATCATTCTAATACAGTAACATCTTTCCCATCTAATTCCTCTTGCTTTTCTCTAATTTTTCCTTTTTTCCTAGTTAAAAAACTCCTTCCTTGACCTAAATCTAGGTAGGCTCCTCGGAGCCCTTTTTTGACTGGGCTCTATCATTAGGCCTTTTTCTTTCCCCCCTTAAGAGCCCAGTTTTAGCAAGAATCCTCCACCCTCAATAACTGATCACACTTGATGTCTGATCAAATTCCTCAACCCTCACCATCCCCGGGTGATATCTGATCACCCTGGCCTGCCTTCAACAAGAATCCTGTCAAGTTAGTGTAGCTAGAAATCTCCTTTTACCCCTGATGTTTCATCTTAGTATGTTCATTCAATGATTTCCCCCACCACCATGCTGCCCCCGAGCTATAGATTCCCATTTTCCTTGTTGTGTTCTGAATTGAACACAGTTCCATACTGAGGTCTTTTCTCCTCTATTGCAATAGATCCTAGGTAAAATCTGTTTTGTTTTGTTTGTTGACACTTTAACTACTGTCAGGCTCTGATTTTCTTGGACAATTTTACTTAGCCTCCTAAGAAACCATATAGTTTAATTACTGTATGTGGTATTTATCATCTGACCCCACCTATTAAAATGTAAGCTCCATGAGGCAGAGATCTTCGTTCTCCTCACTTACCACAAGTACCTAGAAAAGTGACTGGCATGTAATAGGCATTCAATCATGCCTGTTGAGTTTATTTGACTTGAAATCAATCAACAACTCTTTATTTTGTGCCTATTATGATGTGCCTATCTCTTACACACAGAGAGAAAGAAAAAGATTATTTTTCTGCCAGTGAATTAAAGCAAAATTAATTGTTTCACATTTGTGACTGAATTATGTGTCTGTTCTTGGTATTTGATGTGCCGTAAAACAGCAGTAAATAGAAATCTTCAGTTATTGTATTTTGCATTGTCTCTGTGATGTGTATACACAGCTTATACTTGATATACTTGCACTTACTTTCCTGATAAGACTAGTAAAGGAAGAAGCTGCCTGTGTTTGGCTAGCAATGGGAAAAGTTCCAAAGGGGAAAGGAAAAGATGAAAGCAACAAGCAGAGAAAGATGAGTTCCTGCCTTGAATGAAGGCTGAACTGACTTACTGTTAACTTTGATACACTACTGCAAGGCAATGCATTTTAAAATATTTTATTTTTGTTCAGGATTATGGAAAAAAGAAATTTTAGTTGGTAGCAAAGTTCCCACATTGTCAACTATGCTATTATTTTCATATTGGACATTTATAAATATATTTTATTTGGAAATGTCTATATTAGTACAGTGAAACTAAATTTTCAGAGATACTGGATGTCAGTAGTTTGGATGTTATTGGTTTATTGTAGAAGAGACACAAACTGTTGGCATGATGAAAGATTTCAGAACTTCAGTGGAATGGGCAGCTTCATGTGATTTCAACAGTGACCTAGCAGTCTACGCACTTCCCAAGAGTGTCACCATCTCTCAATAAAATAATCCTTGTCGTCTAGAACTGCTTCGGGGTCTCCATATTCTGGAAGAAGAACTTTATCTCCAACTGTTGCTTGTAATACTTTCCCTTCAGATCTTTCTGGAAGCGTAAGACTCTTTTCCACTAACATTTGGTCAAGGAGGGGAAACTTCCTAGATGCCTGTCCTGCCATAACCCTGACCCTCACAGCTCCTACTCTGCTCGCCCAAAGCAGCTGCAAGGAGACATCCACAGGCAGCCCTGCCCACTGGACATCTGAACTTGTGAGTAGGCTGCCCAGTGTGCAGGTGCTTTTGCCTCCACTGCCTGTTCCTCTCCCAAGAGAGGGCACCTGTGTTGGCATGGCCCCAGTTGGGCCAGACAGCTCTGAGCAGCCACTGACTCAGGGTCGACCAGGAAGTGGGAGTTAACACTGGAAACTTTAAAGGACAAACATCATCCAGTATAAGTATAGGCCAGAAGACACAGAAGGCTCTTAAATAGTAAAACTCTAAAATGCTGCCCTTAGTAAAGCTTTAAATAATTTGCTCAAAAGGGTCAGGGCATGTGTGGTATGCCCAAGAAGGAATATTCCATAACTGAGGCCCGAGTTCAACATCCCACCAAAAAATGAACAAGTTAAAAACTTTACCTTTGTGCTCTACCTGCTACATTTGCATAGGACCCTTTGATGAAAATAGAGAATAAAAGATGCTGAGAAGAGATGTAAATAAAAGTTAAATGTGGGGTAACGAGTTAGGCCAACCCTCCTTAACAACAGAGCAGGTGTCATTTAAAGTGAAATTTGAACTGTGCTGTTAAGCAGATCATTACCTACAAATAGCAACAAGACTGTTATGCAACCATATGAAAATCGACACCAGCATGATTCCCTGCCTCTGTGCAAATGCTGAGAGACAACATACTTTTATGTACCTGTGTTAAATACTGAGGACAAGTAAAAATAACTTAGCTATGTCATCCAAAAATATGTGCTCTTAAAAAATAACACTAAACAAATTAAACTAGCATAATTATCAAAATGAAAATATTTGTTCATCAAGGCTCATTTCAAGATTCTCCCACTTTAACCAATTATTAACTAAAATTATTACTCCATAAACTCAGCCCAATTGCACCTAGTTCTCCACCTTGCGAGACCCACTTTCAAGTCACCCAGCTGAGGCCCTAAAACCTTATAAACATCCTCCCCTAAATTCTGCATTTTAAGACACTACTAATACTAGTCTGTTAGACCAGTATTCTGCAGTAGGTCCAGTAAACCTTGTTTGGCTTAATCTATAGGTGTCTCTGCTGACCTTTTGGGACATAAGTAGTGTAACAAGCTCAGTGTTGAAAGACAGATGGAGTGTCAGCAACCAGAGGCCTACTGGCCCTTGTAGAAATACACTACAGTTGAACAAAGCTGGGGTTGAGGGTGTTAATCATTGCAACAAGGAAAATGCACACCGTGGGGAATTGTAGGGGTGTCTCAGTAAAAGTGTGTTAGGATTGCATTTTAAAATCTGGGCCTTCATTAGGTGATTTTGGAACACTTTGGAGGAATGAAGCTTTGCCAGTCATTGAATGTGGTCAGGAATTGGAGACAATTCTACTGACTATCATATTAGCTATTTATTGCTGCATAAGAAATTACTATAAACTGAGCAGCTTGAACCAATATGCATTTATCTCACCATTCTGTGGTTCAGGACTCTAGACACAGCTTAGATGGATCCTTTGTTCTCAAATATTTCACAAGGCTGCAATCAAGATGTCAGCTGGGGTTGTAGTTCTCTCTGAAGGCTTAAGAGAGAAGGATCCCCTTCCTGTGGTCATTGGCAGGATTCAGTTCTCTATGGGCTCTCAGCCTGAGGGCCTCCGCTCCTTGCTGGCCATCAGCTGGAGGCCAGCTTCAGTCCCTTGCCAGGTGGGGTTCTCCATATTTCAACTTATTTGGTCAAAGTCAGCAAGGGAGAGTCTGTTGGCAAGATGGGAGTTACGTATTATATACTGCAATCCTGTGAATAGAATCTCTTCATCTTTCCTGCATTCTACTGATTAAAAGCAGGTCAGGGATTCTATCTACACTCAAGGGGAGGATATTACACATAGCTGTGACAGCTAGAGGCTGGGATGATTGGGGCTATGTTGGACTCAGTCTGCTACAGGGATCTTTATGATTCGTATCCAGAGTGAGGGAAGAAGAGAGAATGGCTCATGCTGTGATTAGTAAAGAAGTAGCACTAACTCATATTAGCCATGATGGAGGGATATTTGGTCATTTTTGTGCTTTTGATAGTGTTTGTTTTTTTCTGTATTTAGACACGATGATGGGGTGGTCTTGTTTTGTTCTTCATTTATCGGAGTCACAGATGTTGGTGGCATCCGTTGCCTTGTGTAACACTGGCGTCCTATACAATTGTTTAGTTCAGCAGAACACTGAGACACACGGTCAGCAACTAACACGGTCAAGGTCTAACTCATGGTTCACCAGCAACTCCTAGTTTTCAGAGGTTGCTTTTCTCTCTCTCCTAAGAAGGAAGTTATGGCACCTATTAGAAGAATAGCAAATATGGGGAAACAAAGGAGAAAGAAAAATATGCACCAAATTAGATCATAGATAATTTCTAGCTAAGAAAGACTAGCACAGTCAAATTTTAGTCAAAATGGATTTGTATGTTGTCTCAGAACTCTGTTGTGTATAATTTATAAATTATTATGCACAATTTTATACAAGCTACCATTATAAATAAAATAGCATCATTCAATAATATGCTATGCACCTTTTATAATTTCTGCTTGATTTTCTAAAGTCCGGGATTAGAAGATAATGAAAGATATTTGGAACAGAAAACTTTACCCAATTAATTATGAGGGGGGACCTCCCCAAAACCAGAATTATCTTCTGGAGGGCAGGCCCCTTGTAGTACAGGCTTCCCCCGCTAGGTGAGTGTCCTAGGAACCCATCTGTATCAGTGCACTTAGCTGACATTGTGAGTCTGTGCTTGGCTTCAGTGGATTTTTGGGGGGAGACAATGTGTTTGCCCGTTTCATGATGGGTGATTTACGAGTACACTTGCCCACACTGTACTAAGTGTTCAGCAGTTTTTGACCAAAAACAGCAATATCCCCACACCCCATATTCCCTATTCACCTGATCTTACCCCAAGTGGCTTTTTTTTTGTTCCCCGAGATGAAGAAAGGCCTCAATGGGAAACATTTTTCTGCTGTGGAAGAGGTGAAACAAAAAATGGCAGAAGCACTAAAAAGCATCAAAGCAACAAGTTCAAAACTTTTTTGAGCAGTGGAAAAAACATCTTGATAGGTATAATCCTTCAAATGGAGAGTAATTTGAAGGTGACTAAAGTTTAAACATGTAGGAATAAATATATAATTTTTAATAAATAAATTCAATTTTGTTTTTTTATCCCCCCTCATAACTCAGGTTTCTGTTGCCCCAAACTGGTATAGCAGGAAGTTTAACAGGCTTTTTTTTAACTTAGAAAAATTTGCATATGAATGAAAATAAATGGCAGGTGTGGTGATTTGAATATAATCAAATAAAAATTTAATAAACATGAATAGTGATTCCAGGTGTATGCTGAAGAAAGAGTAAAGTGGGATTAAGCAGTTTCCTCACATGTACAATAGAGTGAGATGATAATATCTGTTCCTCTCTCACTGAGCACAGTTATATTTATGAAAAAGTCTCCCTGTGGAATCTACAATCGTGACATCAAACAGTAATCTATTCCTGTAAGGAAATCAGGACAAGAATGTAGTATCAAATGTTACCAGGACTACTTCCATAAGAAAATGGCAGGTAATCCATGTTTATGACGTCAAGAATTGCTCCCTAGTTGGTTGTCTTTCCCAAGATCTCCAAAGCATCCCTGCTTATACTATTTAATTTGCTCCAGACTTTCTGAGTCAGATTATTTTTTCTAAAAACAAAACAATTCTGCTTCCCACCCTTGCTTATGCAAATTGATCAGACATTTTCTTTTCTACTCTTTTTTTGTGTCCCTCTGCACACAACAGACATTAAGGAGTTAAAGGCACAGTTCTCACTTAGTCTGTTTCTTTTCTGAAGAGTCCTTACTGTTTGGTTGTCTGTTCTTCTGGTCTCAGGAAAATGTTCTTAACATTTCAGCATCCTCCTCTAAAACACCTAGTTGCTGTTGTAATTTGATAGTAACTTGCTCCTGCCTACATCAAAATATTGAGTTGGCCCAAAAGTTTATTTCATTTTTTCTGTACGATGGCTCTAGTAGTGCTTAGTTGTCCTTAACTTCATTTGAAGCAATTTTGTTGGACTGTATTGTGACAACTGTCATATCAACATGTGCTTAAAATAACTTATCAAAAATGGTGAATTTTTGTGCAGCCATTTTAATATTGAAGGTGGAAGAAAATATTCAACATTTTAGGCATATTATGCTTTATTCTTTCAAGAAAGGTAAAAATGCAACCAAAATTCAAAAAAGATTTGTGCAGTGTATGGAGAAGATGTTGTGACTGATTGAATGTGTCAAAAGTGGTTCGTGAAGTTTCTTGGTACTATTAACATTTTGGCCAAATAATTCTTTCCTGTGAGACTGTCTTATTCATTGGAAGATATTTAGCAGCACCCCCTGGCCTCTAACCACTAGAAGCCAATAGTGGGAGATAGCTGGCATGCTCAAAATACCCAGATGAATAAAGTTATTTGTGAAAATGAAAAATACATCTTTTCTTTAATGGAAATATCCAAATGGACTTTTTGGCCAACCCAATACTTACCATCCTTTAATCATCAAGTTGCTGATCTATCTTTCCCTCTACTAAGCAAAGTATCCAAAACTTGTAAATATATTAAAGCAATTGCTATGTTTTCTTTCAATGTTTTTACTGAGTATTGTCAGGCCCGGCCAGGGATTATCTGATTCCTACAAGTATGTACCTTTGTTTAATTTGCTATTTTACTATTGGTTTAGATAACTTATAACTGTAAGTCATTAACTGGTAGACTTAAGTGGTGCTTATCCTAGAGCAATGTGGTTTTATTGTCCTGTAGGACATTAATTAGGCTCTTACCTAAATTTGCAACCTTATTCAAGCATCAATTCTCTCAGCTACTTTGAATAATTTTCTTCTTTCCAATTCTTTTTAAACCATCCTGACAACCTTGCAGGTTCTATTGTTAATTAAATAATTAAATATTTGACATGTGCTCACTTTATGTACTTCATGTTCATGCGAAAGTTACCTATTTAACTTTTTGAAAATTACATTTGAACACAAGTAATCTCTTAGAGACTCTGCCTTTTACGCCTGCACTCACAGTGCTTAGAATATAGCAGGTGTTCACAAATGTTCATCGAGCGAAGTGTACATTGAAGAAAAAGAAACTATCTGAGGATAAGGACTTGCTTGAATTCATATGGCCCCTGATGTGATAATGAAATTGGATTAGCAACTTCATTTTTTATATTCTAGTACAAGCACATTTTTAATGGAACACGACTGTTTGAACTTCATATATAGAACTAAATATTCAAATACTATGGTTACCACATGCTTGGAACAAAATATTCTGTTACCGGAAATAAAACTTAACAATGGTGAAGTGCTTTAAACTTGATTATAATATTTAATCACCTTTATGGATATCAAATTATGTATAACTGTAATATAAAGTAAGTAGTTAACATAATATCACCCATTACATACTTAGTGAACAGTTTTATTACCATAATACCCAGATATTAAAATTTCAATAAGAAAATGTAATAAATATGAGTTATTTTTAGAAAAAGGAGCACAGCAGATTAGAGGAATGCCATTCCTAAATTTTTTTATGAATCATAATATTTATATACAGTTTCAAAAATGTACATTTGTAGGACAAGAGAGAACATTACACAATCTGGCATAAACTTACACTTTCTTTCAGAAGATAAATTCTAAAAATCTGACTAAAATAATGCCCTCGTTTTTATTATGGAGAAAGAGAGGAGAAACCTAATTGTTGTTAAGTCTCAGAAAAGTGACTTTTGGGTTGATATGATTTAGAATTTCTTAAAATAAATATGCATGCCATCATAATCACAAGAATATTTTATGGACGTGTTTGCCTTTTTCAGAATAGGATGCAAAGGAGCAGTCCTCTCTCTACATATGTGAATACGGAGTCGTGTGCTAACGAATGATACGTTAGGCAATGACAGGCTGCAGATATGATGGTGATCCCCTAAGACTATATTGGAGCTGAAGAAGTCCTATCACCCAGTGATGTAGCTAACGTAACATCATAATGCAACACATTTACTCACATGTGTGTGGTGATGCTGGTGCAGACAAACCCACTAAGCTGGCAGCCACGTAAAAGCACAGCACATTCAGTTAGGTAAGCACATAATAAATGACAGTGTTACTGGTTTATGTCTTTTTACTCCACCTTTTCTATGTTTATATTTGTTTAGACACACAAATACCATTGTATTATAATGTCTACAGTATCCGGTCCAGCAATATGCTATGTAGGCTTGTAGCCTAGGAGCACTAGGCTATACCATAGAACCTAAGTGTGTAATAGGCTGTACCATCCAGGTTTGGGTACGTGCACTCTATGATGTTTTCACAATGACAAAATCACCTAACAATGCATTTCTGAGAACCTAGCCCTATCATTAAGTGATGCATGACTGTACATAAATGCCATATCAAGAAATCTTTATGAAAATCTCCTCTCATAAATAAATGTTAGACTGTGGAAAAATTTATTTCTATGGATTTTTTGTCCCAATATCCTCATTTGAGGAAGTGGTCGATAATTTAAAAAACAATATATTTGAATTGCTGGTTCTTTATAGAAAGGATTTAATGTGATAGATTATATTCTTCTGATTCAACACTTGACAGTTTCTTCTACAGGGTCTTTACTATAGGTTCTTCACTGGGAGGGAGGGTGTCACAATAAAGATAGCATTGCCTCTGCCTTCAGGAAACTTTCATTTTCATGAGAAGAAAAAAATATGTAAAGAAAAGAGAACCATGGAAAACAAAGAAATATAATATAAAATCCCCCAAAAGGGAGACAGTACTTTCTCATGGGGGTAATTACTGTGAAAAAGGCAATATTTGAACTGATTCTGAAACAGCGGTTATCAATTAAACATTCATTCAACAAACTTTAGCAAGTTTTTACTTCCTTCAAGTAAAATTTGACTTACTGTGCTAGTGATAGGTAGGTGAAGGACATTGCTCTGACTTCCAAAAGTCTGCCATCTACTGGCGGAGACAGGAAATAGCAAGCTGAAGTGTACCAAGTGCTCTGACTGAGCTGTGGGCAGGAGTCCCTGGAGCAAAAGGGGCAGTCAGTCCGTTCAACTTGGGTTAGAGGGATGGCCAGGAAGGGGAAGGGTTGAACAGAGATGCAGAAGTTCATAAATTGCAAATGGCCAAAAAATGTTGACATGAGAAAATGGTTGTGATATCATAAATGAAAAGAGAGAAAGAGGGAGAGAGACAGGATGCCCAAAACTGTGAACTTTATGTCAAGAATGTTCAATGGACACATATTTACAGAGAACAGAGAGAAAACCACCATGGGAAATGAGCCAAAATGTGAACAGTGGTGCTATGTGGGTGATAGGATTTGTGGATGGTTTTCATTTCCTTGCTTACATTTTTCATGTTCAAGTCTGTTACAATATATCTTTAACGAAGAAAAATAATAGAGATTACTTGTCAAAGTTCTCATAGGTATCTGGAGTGCCAATTTCCGCTACCCACGTTAGTACCGGCCAGATTGGCAGACCTGTTGGAGAGTGGGGGGGTGGGCACTTAGACTGGCCTGCAGCACGCCTCCACTTCCTGGACCAGCAATGCTATGCCAGTCCCTGAGCTCTCAGATGCTCACTGTCTGCTTTCCGTGTGGCTGCTAGACATTCGCTGGGAGTCATACGTTTGGTTTCTTGTAGCTTTTTAGGGGAATCTTAACAAGTCTTAATGTTAAAAAATAATGAAGGAATATAAGTTTTTGCAAAACCTATCCAGAGGCAATCGGGTTGGCAACTTGCCTTCTGAAATTCACTAGCAAATCCAGAAATACATGAAAAAAAAATGTCTCTGAACATCTAAACAGAAGATGCAGAGGCCTTATCCTTAAGTCCCTGAAACTGGTCTCATTCACTTTTTTAAGTGTTAGGTAAACTTAAGTCCCAGTTTTGCTATATAAAGGAATTAACAAACCAAAACTAAATCTTAAGAAATGTTTGGAAATATTTAATTCTTAAATATTAAGTGTTAATTATTTGAAAAATTCACTTAAGTGGAGTGTGTCATTTCCTGACAAGGTTAGAAAAATAAAATTTTTGTATATCCAATAATAATATAAAGCAATAGCATTGCTTTTAATAACTCTAGTGTTTTCATTTGTCACATTTTTAATTTGCTGTTTTCCTTTAGGGCAGGAAAATAGTTTACAAAATGAAATAGACATACAAGAGGTTTTTAAGTTGAAGTAATTTGAGATATGGTATCCTGGACTATTGTAAGCCTTTCTTTAAAATTTTCATCACAGAGATGTTGGGAGCTAATTCTGGCATTTCTGCAACAATCCTGAGCAAGTGGCATTTACAATTTTGTTCAAGAATGTTTGCAAAACTGCTTCGAAACCGGAACCAGAGTGGCTTACCTCTCAGGGTAGTAAAGCTAAGGTCTCCCTCCTTGGAGACATCCCACGATATTAAAGATAATGTCTCTTTCTAGACTGCAGGAGGGCAAGGTCGGCCAGCTACTTCTACTAAGATCAGAACCTCCTTTCTCTCAAGTGTTTTCAGCTGTGACACATATCTACAACTTGTGAAGAATCAACCTAGCCTTTTGGGATTTGGGACCAAAAGGAACCAATGGGAGCAGAAGTTAGGCTGCCGGCTAGGCCATGAGTCATGATCCACAGCCATTGGGCTTGTTTTCTCCTTACCAGTCAAGTACATGGATGTGTGGCAGGCAGACCAGTTTCTGCTCATCTAGAACTACTTGACTGCTTGACAGATTAAAATTAGAGATTGTAAGAAAATATGGATTTGGGGGCATAATTAATACTGCATGCATGTAATACATCTATATTTATTTTAACAAGCTCCAGAGGTTTTCTATGTAAACGCATATCATCCTTGATTTGCCAAACACTTCTTTTAGTATTATAATTTTCTGAAATAGTTTTGGAATACCTCTTTTGGAATTATCTTCAACATCTGTTTTTAAAACATCCATGTTTTAGTCATGTTTTGTTTCTATTAAAAACAGTATCATTCACCTTGATTTTATATTTTATTAATCAGATTTGTCTTTCAATGGTTTTCAATGTCTAATACTTTCATAAGGGAACTTAAAAAAATTACAAATGCATTTCCAACTTTAAAGTAAATTCTAAACCAGTTTTTCTAATAGTATTATATAAAATTTTTTGAGAATTTTTATGAGTTTATTAAGCCAAACTGATGACAATTCCTGAAAGCAAAATCTCAACAGACTGAGAAAATGCTTCAAAAATTGGTAGTTTTACTGCTTATTTTATACATTAGAATCAAGGAGGCACAAGGGGGGTTACATGAAATCCATTGGTGGTAGATTAAAGCGGTAGGAGAAAGCAAAGCAGGGAAATGTCTAGGTTTGGATCAAAAGTAAAACAGACACATATATCTTTTACATTGGTGGGTACAGAATACTTAACAGTAAACATTTACAGCACATGGAAACGGTATGAGGGAGAACAAGACAACAATGAGGGGTTCTGTGGTCATTTTCCCAGTTTGTGGGTGTTCCCCAAGGGTCTGGAAAAAGGAATTACTTTGACATTTCAAAGGTATGTTATCTTAGTTGCAAAAAGACAATAGACTCACTTACAGTGAAGGTTGACCTTTGTGGAGAAGGCTACAGGCCTAGGATGGGACCACTTCCAATCACCCACTTTTAGTGAGGAATTTTTGTGTCCAGGCCAACCTATGTGGTTACTTTCCGTCCCTGAGTTTGTGGACATGCAGGCCTCCCCTGAGCTTGCAGGCTTAGCATGTGCTCATTTTTGTCCACATCTCCCTCATCCAGTACCTACATGCCTTCTCTCTCTTCAGTCCGTCAGGCTCTCAAAGAATGAGCTGATACTCTCCGTCATCCTCAGGCCTGAAAAATTGTTCTTCCTGGGAGAACAAACTATAGTAGTTACACTCTTGGGTGAATGCTACTCTACAGTTTGTAGCACACTCCTTTGTTTACCAGAATGTTCCCATGTGCCCGTGGGGCATGGTGGGAGATGACTGATCCACATGTATTTAGATGAAGGAGGAGGAGGGAGAGGAAGAGAAAGAAAAAGCGGAGCCCATAAAACAATCCAAGTCCTTAGACGATTTATGCAACTCTCAGGTAACTCTGGGATAGTTTTCCTGTTTTCTGTTCATGTTGATTCACTAATTTAATTTAGCAAATGTTTTTTTAAAACTAAGCATTCTCAACCAAGTTTATCACATTTAAATGAGATTTTACAGTAAAGACAAACAGAACAAACCAAAAATATTGTCATGATTTTCCTTCATCTTACTGTCCTCACTCAAATTTAGTACAGTAAACCTGTGGAAGTAGGAGTGAAGAGACCCTATTAGGGGAGAAGAGAAATTGAGTCACCAACCTTCCTGTAGAAGGATCTCAGACTAATCCTGTCAAAATGCAGGGCTATGAAGTTCCCTCATGACAAGCAAGAGCAGCCAAGAATGTTAGCACACGCCTCTGGCTCATAACCTGCCCCTGCCATCTGCCCTCCCAAATTTCTTATGGTCTTCAACCTCTTTTATGACGTTCCTCTAGATCTATATTCAAATAATTATATATATATATGTTTATATAATTAATATATTTGGATTCATATATCCATGCATATATATATGTAGGTAGATACAAATGGAGACAGAGCTACTTTAAAAACAATTTTTCCAAGGTAATATTTGCTGCTAATGAATGACGCAATGGAGCCAGGCTTCAAACCACAAGAGTCCAGAGCCGAGGATCATCAGTCCACTTTCAGTTGTCCGCTGCACAATTCTTTACTCTGTAGTGGTAATTCTTATGTCAGTTTAAAGTAAGACATTGAAATAAAACCATACTGATCTGGTAACCAAGAAATTATTGACACTAGATATATTCTGGCTACATATACAAATATAAAACTATTTAAAAATTCTAACCCTTTGAGTATTCATAGTATTTATGTTAGGAGTAAAAGTTAGAATCAAGGAAAATGGAAAATACTAAGCAATGTTTTAATGCATGCATATTCTTTTATTAAATTTCTACCCAAGAGGTTTTACAGAATCATAAAACTTTCTTTCAAATTAGAAAGCTGTTCAGGAGTTACTTTTTGAAAAAGAACTTACATCATGAAAGATTTATAAAATTATGATAAATATTAATGTCCTATTTGAGGGATTATTATTACACTTAGAAGGTTTGGTAAGAATTATTTTACTCATAAAGAATTTAAGACAATTTAGACTTGAATTATAACAATGATATTTAGCTATAAAATACTCTTGAATATTTTTATAGTATTTTCCTCTCCCTGTCATGCTTTGAATAATATTCTCTGATAACATTCACTCACAAGTCTGAGACAAATAAAGAAATAATAACAGTGCCAATAAAAGTATGATATATTTGATGAATATATATTGAACCTAAACTAATACTTCAAAGGTTATGATAAATGTTTACTGTATAAACAAAGGTCAAAAGAAAATTATGTTTAGAAAATGAGCAAGATAAATCACAAAGAAGGTGGCAAAATTTAAATGCCCATTAATTCAGCCACAGTGTCAAAGAATATTTAAGTTCAGACATAAGTTTAAATAAATTAAAAAAAAACTTTCCAAGGATCAAAGCAGAGATGTATATCACAAGACTCTTGAGAAATTTTATGCTTAAGCTTACCTTAATACTAAAGTTCATTTTTGTGTGGCTTCAAAAATAGAAGTCTTTTTGAAAGTGATTCACTTAGTTCCTATCTCCATTAAAATCTTATCACAACACCTGGACAAAACAAAGGGGGAGGGTGGAGACTAGGAGGGAGGTAAATTTGGCTGAGGTGGGATGGAGGTGTGGGGAGAAAATGCAGACAACTGTAACTGAACAATAAAAAAATTTTAATAAAAAATAAAAAATAAACAAAATTTAAAAATAAAATAAAACTATTAGAAAGAACCAAAAAAAAAACCCCAAACAAAAAACAAATATCAAATAAAATATCAACACTAATTATACATTTAAAAAATCTTATCACAATATTATTCTATACCATTTTCATTTACTGTCTGAACTGCTAACTTCTGGAAATCCTCTGAACAGCTACTCACCAGTACAGTCTACTTCCTTGTAACAGACGTTATCTTTCAACCTCACACTGTCCTCCAGGATTCATCTTAACATAGAGGAAATTATCACCAACAGCTCTTGGGCTTCTGTGTATCTTTTCCTATTCACTATAACCTAAGTTCTCTGAGCCTCAGGGATACATGTATCCAACTAGGCTACTCCCAGTCAAGAAGAGCTGAGTTTACAACTATATTGAGGTAATGTTTGTAAGCATGCTTTGTAGAATATAGCATGTCTTGCACATGTAAGGTATTATAACTAACCTAATTTCAGCAAACTGTCCATTCCATGTACACAGCAACTTGAATTAAAAGCAAAAGATATTAAATATTATTTCAGACTTTACTTTTGCCTCTATTCCTTAGGTAGGCATTTTTTCTCTCAGCAGGGCCTGAGATGCCGAAAGTATGTTTAAAATACAGAGCCTTACATTAAGATCAAATAAGTAGACGTCAAAGGAGTTTTGAGAGCAGCAGTATTTCATGCAGGAAATCAGAAATCTGGGTGTAACTTCCTTCTGGTCCTATTACCTTATCTAAAGTTGAACAATAAAATTAATTTGTTAAAGAAAAAGTCAGGTTAAGAGAAGAAGAGGCGAATGATTTATTTGGTCTGCGTGAAAATCTACCAAAAAGGGTGGGGCAGGGGGGACGTAAAGACAGAACAGACAGCGTTCCTGCTGACTGCTCTGAGAAGAGCCCTGAGTATAAATTTCCCCATTACCAACCCTTGTGATGGGCAATCCTTTTAAGGAGAAACAATGTGTCATGATAACTTAGTGGGATAAAATTATCTGTGAAAATGTCAAAATAAACCCCTAGTTTGGATGCTATGGTCATTAAGTAAAAATCAATGTGAAAATAAACTTTATTTCTCATTCAAAGATGATGATGCTTCTCTTAACAGTTATATTTCTCATTGTAAACAATATGTATCACAGACACACACATACACCCCACCCCCCAAGAGCTTTATTACAGTGAGTCTACCTCCAACTCTAACCACTTGGCAGGACTTTAGTTAGAAGTCTATAGAAGCTGAGGCTAGTCGTGGACTCAGTAAAAAACAAGGCTTCCCTGAGAGACATGTTAAATTATATAACGTATTGAGTATGCAGAGAGAATAATATAATATATACTAATATGGAGTATAGTCATCATCTTTACTTCATTTTTAAGTAAAGGTCTTTCTAAAACTGACTTTATGCTCCAGAGTATTTTAATATGACTACACTTGGGATAATAGTTTAAATTGAGAAATATTATTTCATATCTACATGGACTTGCACTGACTAAGTGCTAGAAATGCGATAGTGAATAAAACACTGAAATAACAACTCCATTCAGCCCTGAAACTGATACTCAGTTATTGAGGTGTTACCTTGTGCAGAGTTCCAAACTTGTCATTTTATAAGTCACAAACTCACAGGAAGATACCAGGAAATTTTCAATGATTCTAAATACGTTTATAAGCTGAACATTCAGCAAAAATCTAAATAGCAAAATAATAATGAACTAAATCTGTTATTGTTGGGAAAAAATTGGTTACTGATCTTTTAAATGGCATTTTTCTCTGAGGGATGTTAAATATAACCAGTGAAGTGAGACCCTGATTGGAGCTACTCCACTTATCAGAGAACCAGTTCAAAAACCAATTGCTCCCTGCATGTTCAGTATCTCGTTCATTTTCAAATGTAAACAACTTTCCTTTTTCTCTTAGTTTAACTGACACTCCTTTGAAAGTAATCATATTTAGTGTGATTGCTTTAAGAATTTTCTAGTTGTTCCCTCAGTTTCGTTGTGATGTGTCTAGGTGTGGAATTTCTTTATTATCTGGCTTTCGATTTTCTTTTTTGGCTGTTTGAATTTGTGAAGTCTGTCATCAGTTCTGAAATATCCTCAGCAACTATCATTTCATTTATTTATCTTTATTTTTATTGAATTTATTGGGATGACACTGTTAATGAAATTATATAAGTTTCAAGTGTACAATTCTCTAATATATCATCTGTATGCTGTATTCTGTGTTCACCATCCATAGTTGAGCCTTCTCCCATCATTTTAAATATTATCTCATTCTATTCTCTTTTCTTCTGGGGTCCTGATTAACCCTATACATTCTCCCTATATCCTCTATGTCACTTTTCTGCCTTTCTTTCTTGTCTCTCTCTACTACACTCTGAATATTTTGTCTGATATAAATTCTAGTTCACTAATTTTCTCTTTAGCTATTTTTAATCTGCTAATAAACTGATATATTACATTTTGAATTTTTAGTTATTAGCATTCATTTTTACTCCTACAAGTATTTTCATTCATTTTGTGTTACTTTGATTACTGTTTCCAGCAGGTATCTTCAAGACTGTGTGTTGCTTCTTTATACGTACTTGACATAACTGTTTTATAGTTTGAATCTGATCATTTCAATATCTTAAGCATTTGAAGAAGCAGCTTCTGCTGCTTTTGTTCTTATCATTGTTTTTGATGTTTCTCACTCCTGAGGTCTATTGACATTTTGTGCCTAGTTATCTTTTTATGTGTATTTTTTGTGTATTTTATATTTTTGTGCTTAAAAGCTATTTTAAAAAGTAATTACCTACAATGCAGTAATAAGATATGTCTCTTACTTGTTTCTGCCATGTATAGGACTACATTAAACTAAGATAAGGGCCAAATTTTTTAAAGCATTCCAGGAGATTTCAATATCCTGTCATTTTCTGTTACCTGTTCCACTCAACTCCAACCTTTAGGTACCATGTTTTTAAGGACAGTCTCTTTTTAGTTCTGCACCATCCACATGGTTGTAATGAGGTCCCTGAGTTACCAAACAGTGAGTGGGATTCTACTGCCAGCCACCCAATAGGCAAACTCTGAAGGCAGGGGTTTGGTGAAAAAGGAAAGGGTTCATTTATTTCAAGTCTACATAACTTTGGAAGAATGGCAGGCTTCTGCCACAGAACCCATTCCCGCTAAAACATCCAAAGAAAAATAACCCACCACGCTTTGCCAGATTAGCTCAAAGCTGCACCTGGAATTCCTTCTCCCATTTAAAATACTGTCCTTTGGAAAACGCAGGCGGCTGTAGCATGACCATCCAGGAGGTTTTAGCTGGTTCCCAGTCCCAGTCCAGATTCTGGCATCTTTGGAGTCTGTGCACCTGCCAGTGTTCTATTTGCCACCTGCTGCCCTTCCCTCCACTCCTGCCCACAGGCCCAGCAGCCGTGCCCCATCCTTCTGGCCATCTGGTCGCTGGTGCAGCCCCGCCCCCAGCTGAGCAGGACCACAAGGCACCAGTCACCTAGGCCACTGCCACTTCTGTGTTGGGAGGGGCCAGGGAACATTGCCAGACACACGCTCTCCAGGGCCCTCTGGCCCAGGAATACTTGGGCCCCCAACAAGCCAGGCAAGAGAGGCAAACCAGACTGGCTGAGACTCTGCCCGCCCTCCATTAAATCTCCCTCTCTCAAATCCTCTGCACTGCAGTAGTGTCCAACCTTTCAGCCAATGCAGGCTAGACTGGCTGGTAAGACCCTCCCTTTGCTTTTAGGAGGTAAGAGGGTTTCTAGCCGCTTGCATCTCTGCCCAGGCCGAGGGCGTCACGTGCTGTGGTTTGCTTACTCTTTACCTGACGGTATGGAAAAGTATTCTGTGCTCGCCACTTCAATCCTGCTGCCTTGGGCACTTCCTGACCCCTCCCTTCTCCAGGGCCTGGGCAGGCTCTCCTGCCACCTTGGGGGTCACTCCCTGCTCCCCAGCAATCTTGTCAGATCCCCCCGTTTCATTTGCAGCTTACTTTGACATGAATTTAAGTGACCTGGTTAACATATTATAATGCTTATTTTATATTACCAAACTGTACAAAGCAGATACATTTTTAAAGCTAAGGATAAATTTATTTTCTTCTAATTTAAATAGCATTCAGTTTCATTAAAAAGAAAAAAATTCTAATATAATACTTCAAAAGTTAAACAATGGATAACTATTATCTTAAATTCTACTCTCAGTGCACATCCTGACAAATTTTAAAAATATATTTATTAAATCTAAATAGCCATCTGTCTTTATTTTTTTTTTTTTTAAATAGAAGATGATGAGCATGTCATAAAAGATTTGGAATTGAAAACACTTCCTTTTGTTCAGGGGCAAATACCTGCTAGGATTATGCTATGATTCTAGTTTCAATTATAAGTTAAAAATCAGAGAGAAAAGTAAGTACTAATGTTAAAATAAATTTTTCTTTAAAACATTTTATGTCTTTGACACAATTTAACAACCAGTGAGCAGTAACGAGGTGTTTTATCTAGCTTTTAAATTTAAGAGATGATTTCTGGGGGGGAAAAAGGATGCTTTTTGGAAGGATGAAAAGCTAAGTAGTAATACTGTCTGATCTATGAGACTCACCAAAAATTGTTGTTAAATATGTTAAATTATTTTCTATATAGAATCCTAATCCCATTGTATTTCTGTAAGGGAGGTAAAAACTTCGAGATGAGATTCGACCAGCAGTAAGTAAAGCACTTGACTAAACTCACCCTCTTCACAGTCTGGTCTGTCACATGAATGCAGAGGAGTGCCGAGGCCTTGTTGTCCGAACTGTGGGCCAGGGCCGACAGGACTTGGCAGGAATGCCCACTCGGGCCTCCGCTCTAGGTCTGCGGGTTCAGAATCTGTGCCTTAGCAAGGAGCATCAGTGGAAAAATATCCAAAATAAAGCTGTAGCACTGTTTAAGGAAATTTGAAATTATCCAGTAAAGCTTTTAACTTAGAGATTATATTAATGAATATTATTTTAGTTAAACTGCATAAAACATTTCAGTTAGCTAAAATCTAATGGCCATGTTATGAAATGTTACAAAAAATACAAAATAAGATCTACAAATGCTTATATCCAAGGAAATTGAAATTGGTGGGTCTTTTCACTTCATAAAGTAAAAATAAGTGGGAGATGTTTGCAAGGCAGGCATCTGAGGAAAGGCAAAGAAAGGGAAGGAAAATAAAAATAATTAATATAGTCCTACCTTGGAAAGTATGTTGTACTTATAAAAAGTTATAGAAGAATCTCTTGATCTACTAATTCTGCTCCCTTGGATTTTTCATAATGAAAAGATCAAAAGGCAGAAACATGTTATATGCATGAAAATAGACATGGTAGAATGTTTTTCTTTACAATAGCAGACAATTGGACAGTGATGTCCTGGGCCTCCACACTCACTCGCCACTCACTCACTGACTCACCCAGAGCGACTTCCAGCCCTGCCAGCCCCATTCAAGGTAAGCGCCCTGTACAGGTGTGCCATTTGTCATCGTTTACACTGTACTTTTACTATGTATTTTTCTATGTTCAGATATGCACATACCATTGTGTTCCAGTTGCCTTCAGTATTTTTAGTACAGTACCAGGGTCACCCAACAGCAGCTGGGGTCCTGCTGCCCGCCGCCACCCTCCAGGCAAAATTCCAGAGGCAAAGATTTGGTGATAAAAAATAGGAGTCTTTATTCAAAAGCTTCACAGTTTTGGAATAACAGCTTTCCACTTGCATTAGTCACTTAAGCCTATCAATTAAGGCTAAACTCTTTAACACCTGAGCCCCCTAGCATTTCCCCTGTTAGTTTTATCTTTTTTCTGTAGGATTAGTTTATAAACTAAAAGGAGCTGAGATACAAAAGCTGCATAATTCTGGAAAAATGGCAGGCTTCTGCCTCAGAGGTCGTCCCCTCTAGAACACGCAAGAAAAATAACCACCCTCTGGCCAGGCCATCCAGATTCTAAGCTGTGCCGGGAGTTCCTGCCCATCTAAAATACCATCCTTTGGGAAACGCAGGCAGCTACAGTATGATCATCCTCGAGGAAGGGAGAGCAGCAAACGAGCCCAGGAGCCCTTCTTTTATTTCAAATCTTCTAGCCCATAACGCCGTGCGCTCTGGAGGCATTCAGCTTCTCAGTCAGTCCTGTCCTGGACTGTTTACCATCGCCTCCTCCTACGGCCCCTCAGCACTTCTCCCAGGGATCTGATCAGATCTCTCTGTATCCTTCGGCTACCCCATCTAGCCTAGGTGTGCAGTAGGCTGTACCCTCTGAGTGTCACCTAATGACACATTTCTTAGCAATGGAGGACTGTATTGTTCTATAATTGCCGTTGTATAGACACCATGCACCTCTCCCATGTCACGAATTACCATTTATCTTTTATGGCGGGAATTATTAAGATCTAGTCTCTTAGCCAGTGTGATGATTATAATACAATATTATGTAATTCTATCCAGTGGCAGTTTACTTTTCTTTTCTCTTCTTTCTCTTTTGGTCTCTTCAGGCTGTGTGCCTCTCTGCCCTGAGAGCTCAGCCCTGGGTCTCTCCAGCAGATGTCAGAAACTCCACAGGCTTCAGTCAGTGCACCTCCCCACCCTCAGTCCCCCCCTCAGCTCAAGTGTTCCTTCAAATAAGACTTCTGCAGGTTTTCAGTCAGATTTCTTGAACAGATGTACTTTCATTAAGCCCCTTATCTCGCTTGTCAAATAAAAAAACAAATCTGGACTGTAGGGAGAGACTTCATTTGAATGGATTAGTGCAAGAGGTGGAGGCGGAAGGGGGTGGGAGGAGCTGTTGCACTGAGAGCTGTGACCATGAAATCTGCAAGCCTCTCCAGAGTTGAGCAAAAAGGTTTCTTTTATAATGAGGAAGAAACAAGGTTATAAAGAAGCAGGTGGGGAGGCAGAGCGAAAGGGAAGCTTGATTGGATAGTAGGTCAAAGAATGTTTTACCCCGAGGCACATGGATACTCAGGCGAGGCTGTGCGTTGGCAGCTGGCTGAGGGTAGGTCAAAGTTCAGTTGCCTGGAAGGTGAGAAGCTTAAAGTTTAAGAATCATTTTTCTTTCTCTCATTCACCAGCTGGGGGCAAGCAGTTCATCTAATTATTATGAAGCAAAAATGGGAATTTGAAGGGTCTCTGTCTTACTTAAATCATGTGGGGAAGCACGTTCTTTCAATAAGCTATGTTGTGGACACAAAGGGGATTTCTTAAACTGGCATTATTTTGCGGTATCACAGGGTTTGGGTAAAGTTCAACATTGTTACACTTTATAATGATACATTCATTATGTAACTGACTTCCGTGTGTGGACAAAAAGGGGCCACTGCTAAACCCAACAAGCTCAGGAGAAGCCTGCATGGAAGCCTTGCAAATTCAAAGACCGAAAGTAACCACGTAGGATGGTCTGAAATTAAAACTTTCTAATTAAAAGCAGGTCAAGGCCAGCGGTCATGTCCCAGGCTAGAATCTTCCCTGACACAGGTCTGTCTTTACCTTAATTAAGCCTGTCTGTTGTCTTTTTGCATTTGGAATAGCATGCCTGATAAGCATGCCTTTGCAATAACAAAGTAATTTCCTTTGTTCCAGAACCCTCAAAGCACGGGCACCAGCCCAGAGCAGACACCACAAATCCCTTATTGTTACTGTTATCATTTTACTTGTTGACTGTGAATTATCCTGTACCCACTTAGGTAAAAGAGTCTATCATTTTACCTTTTATCCAATCCCAGAAGCCCCCTGCCTCCAGTTTGCTTTCTTCTGCCTCCCTCATCTATTATCAATAGATTTCATGTAACCCTCTTATACTTCCTCTTTGATTATGATGTATAAAATAAGGTGCAAAACTGACATTTTCCAGAGCATTTTCTCAATCCATTGAGATTTTGCTGCCTGGCAATTATGTCAGTTTGGTTCAAATAAACTCATAGAAATTCTTACAGGTTTGGATGTTTCTTACTTTGACAAGTGTGTATCACCGATTAAATTTTGTTGCAGGAAAACATGGGCCAAGCAGGGCATTCTGTGTGCTGACTAGCAGTCATCACACACAAAGGACAGAAGAAACCATTGATTCAGACCAGTCGATGGAGTCTTTATATCTCGGTTTCCATACCCAATAAATGCAGTGGATTAGATGGCTATCTCCCTATTGGGAAATAAAACAAAGTGTTTACATAAACACTAGTGTAGAAATGGAACTGATTTAACATACCTTTTAGCTGTGGAGGGCAAGAGGACATTTCATTGGGTACTTTATCTTGTGCATTTGAAGTTTTGATGAAGTATAATGAATAATGGCAAAAAATAGAGGTTTTAATTTTTGAAAATTATAACATTTTATTAACTTTCTCCTCCATTGTCCTGAGAAACAGAATTACCATTATCATCAATTTTATGATTACACCCCCACAATGTCTGATGACTCTCATAACACTTTTTCCTCACTTAGAATCTAACCTCACTTCAGTCCTTCGTTTAAGAAATCGACCATGCCCTATCTGGTGTGGCTCAGTGGATTGAGTGCCGGCCTGAGAATCAAAAGGTCGCAGGTTCAATTCCCAGTCAGGGCATATGCCTGGGCTGTGGGCCAGGTGCCTGGTAGCGGGTGTGCGAGAGTCAAACCACACATTGATGCTTCTCTCCCTCTCTTTCTCCCTCTCTAAAATAAATAAATAAAAATCTTAAAAAAAAACCCCAACCAAACCAAAGACGTACCCTCTTTCTGATACCTGGCTCTAACAATGCCAGAGCTTAAAACCATAAACAATTAAAAAAAAAATGCTCTCACTTCCCCATAATGAACTGCCATTTTGGAATTGTAAGTGTGATGTTGTTCTTCCTTGAGACAGGAAGTCATTAAAGCTCAGTTTGTTTATGTAATAACAGATTACTCTAATCAAGAGGGCTTTTCTACACTTTATTTTGATAAAATTGGAAGAAGCTTTATCTCCTTTAAGAAAATAAAGCATTTTAAGACATACATCATGTAAGTAACCACTCCTTCTAAAACATACATTTTGAGGGGGCAGGGCCAGAGGGCCAGAATTTACATTTTAGTAAATTCTCTTTTACTAAACTAGGGTCAACGTTATAAAAAAAATGGGAATCCAAATCTCATGTTAACCAGCTGAGGGTTTCAGCAGGAAAACAGTTCTCCAAGTCCAAGATATATTTGCTATTATAAGTACTTGAGAGAAAAGTTAATGGGAACTTGGGAGTTCAAAAAACTAGGGTAATTTCTCCCCCTTTTTCTCGCCGTTAATATCATACCTCCTATTCCCCAGAAGAAGAAACTTAACTCAGTATAATTTAGAAGAACGTTAAAACATAGGAGAGAAGCCAGAGCTTGGTAATTATACTGGGGCCCTGCAGTGGCACTTAGGAAACAGATGTGATTTGAGGTAGAGCCTGTGAGGACACAGTGTATCTTTAAGGAAGGTGGGATCTCCCACTGTAGGACCTTTGAAAGCTTAGGGCAATGCTTCTCCTTTTAATGTGTGTATAAATCCAGAAATGTTGTTCAAATGCAGATTCTTATCCAAAGGACTTGAGTGGGGCCTGAGATTTTGTGTGTCTAACAAGCTTCCAAGTGATGCTCACACTATTGGTCCTTGGTCCATACTTTGAGTAGGAAGTCCCCATGAATGTCTGCAAGGCACGCCCAGAAGACAATAGTGTTCAGCCACATCAAGGAAGTGGCCTCAGTGGTGCATCCCCTGATCATCAAATGACTAGGCTCCCTCTGGATTCAGCAAAGGAGCCTTTTGTAAGGATCTTAGCAAGTTTTCTTCAGTCTGACCAAGATTTTTTTACTAGCATGAATCAAGCGGGCATGTATAAGGATTCCTTTCATATGTATATTAAAGTTTAAATTTCTTCTTTATCCTTTAATGTTCAAACTGTGTTTTAGATAAATATATGATCCTGGTTACACACTTAAATTTATTCAGAAAAAATATTCCCTGTGTATTAAGTGGGGACTTTGTCAAGTCTTTCAATTTGGCCTTGTCAATCTTCCTTTCTGGTGTCTGCCTGCTAATCCCCGTAGAGGCCGGAGGCTGAAGTTGTGACTCAGCACTTAACCCGGAATGCTGAATCCCTGAGACACATCTTGTTTCCCTGAAGTAGAATGTAAATTCATTCCTAAAGGAAATCATGACTTTCAATCCTAAAGTACCTCATGAATTCATAAACCATCTCTAGCATGTTAATATGTGAACTGATTTAGGAATCATTTCTTATAATGACAAATCGACTTGTCAGAAACATATTAACTTTTTCATGGGATTTTTAATGTCAAATTTATTTTTTATTTTTATAATACATTTCATGTATATTTTATAAAAAGCTGTTTACAAATAGTGCATCCATTGAATTGTAAGCTAATTTTCAATGGATATTGTTTAGAGAGCACAGTGGAAATCAAGAGCAAAGCATAATAAACAAAAATACACCAGTTCAGCTCTCCCTAAACCCAAAGCTAAAACATACATTTTTCCTGAACAAAACAAGAATAATCTTTTTACTTAAACCTCCATCTCCCTGCACTGGAACAGAGAGCTCACTTTATATTCAGCTGATTCACAATAATAACCATTTTCCCTAAATTTCAATTCCATCCTCAGCACTCCTGCGGAACTCTCACGCTGGTCACTATTTAG
Organism: Desmodus rotundus; assembly: GCF_022682495.2. Taxonomy (NCBI): domain Eukaryota; kingdom Metazoa; phylum Chordata; class Mammalia; order Chiroptera; family Phyllostomidae; genus Desmodus; species Desmodus rotundus. Next base: position 39,285,208 of record NC_071392.1, read on the forward strand.
TTTACCTGATAGGAGGATTTACTGGAACCCTGTTAAAAAGCTAACTCATCTTTTAAAATAATTTTTGTTATTATTATGTGTTTTCCAGTTAATGATTCTGAGGGAGAATGAATGTATACTGAGACATTGTTACTAAATATTTGACCTTATGATTTGAAATTATTCTCTATATAGAGTTGTATATCTTGATGTTATGATTTCAAACCATTCTCTGTCAAGTTGGGTAGCTTAATTTTTTAATTACAGTTATAATGTAACTATTTTTTATTATTAACTACACTTGGAAAATATACCTGATAATGCTTCTATAACCTGTCATGATATAGATGTTTCATATTTAGATTGGACACTTACGATTTTATGATTTTTTCAATAGCCTTAGTAATAAATTTTATCTTCTTGACTCATTGGTTCCTTCAAAGAGATATTTATGTGTTTCATTTTTCTTTTCTCTCCTACTATATTGCTATATTAGCTATGATCTTAAAATATTATTTTGCTTTCTTAAGGTTCTTACAAAACACTACAATTTCCTTTTTAACATTTTTGTTATAGAGTTGTTAGTTGTGTCTTTTAAAGCAGCCTAGAGATTTCCTTCTTATGCTGCCTATGTATTTTAGAAAAGAGAAAAGCTAACTATATTACTGTGCCCTTTTTTTTCATTTCAAGGACAGACTACATCTGATGTATTTCAAAAGATATGTGGAACTTTCCATTTTTATTCCAATTACCCTCCTTAACAATGCTTAATGTTGTCACATACGGTGAGACCCTAAAACACTATACTCTAAGGATGCAGATGTAACGGCTGCTTCAAAAGGGTCTAGTTCAGGGAACGTGCAGTACTGGAGTGAGGAATATTTTTGTCACTCCTCTGAGGGGACTTTCAATGCAGCAGTGCTCAGAGGAACTAACTACATCTGTGATTTTTCTGAGTCTACCTCAAAGACATTTTCTGTTTTATCCTTTCTTTATTTGCCAGGCAGCCCTCAAGCAACAAATTTACATGAGAAAACCATAGTGTACTGACTTTTAATTAAAATTTCACACCCCAAATGTACTGGGATTTAATTTAAATATTTAATTGAAATGCAGTTTTCAAAATAAAACAGGAAGAAGGGATAGGAGACTAAGTTACTGCATGACTAAGAGACTCTCTAATTTAACCCTGGTAAGGACACAGACGGGTCACTGTCCAGGGTCTTTCCTTACCCACGGATCACTAAATCTTTCTTGCTAATGAGTAATACGTTCTATGTACTTTTCAGATGTTACTGGACTAAAGGGCCCCTTTGCCTGTGTGCATCGAAGCCTAGTAAGACAGGAACAGGAGTTTGCAGCACGGAAAGTATGAATTTGTTTTTAGGAAGTGTCCCATGCCAGGAGACGCAGGTACTCTAATGCTCCACGACCTGGCTCCCCAGTGGCTTCCAGGGAATGGGTTACAGAGGGGAAGTCATTAATTATGACGACTAAGGGAGTTAGGGTCACGGTCTCTACTGATCAGTTCATGCCAGGGTGGGGCTAGTTGGTCCTCGCATCAAGTCCCGGTGTCACCCCTGGCATGTGTCACTTCCTCTGGTTCCCCTGCTTTTCTAGGCATGGGGCTGAAACACAGCTAAAGACTAGATGTTATGTTTAGTTTGACTGAAACTGTCTCTCTGATCAATAGACCTGAGGCTTCCTTCCTAGGATTATTTGATGCTGATCAGAACCTCACTGCCCTGAGGGCTTAATGATGAAGGGAGGGGTCACACAAGGGAGAAGGTGGCGGGTGAGTCAGGGTGCTGAATGAGGCCAGTTTGCATCAAAAGGAAAGAAAGGAGGAAAGGTCATAGTAAAGAAATCAAGTGTTGCCCGGTTACGCAGGTACTAAAACTTGTCCACCAACACTGATACCATCATCCCCTCATTCTCCTGTATTATCTATTGTGATGTAAGACACTGATATCTACCTAGTTGCCAAAGCAACTAGTTCCTCTCCTGAACAGTCCAGTGCCCTTTATGAAGATGCCTTGGCACAGAGCTCTGCTTTCACAGGGACAATCCTACTGGCTGTGTTTACTTTTTTCTATAGTTGGAACAAGTTATTTAGAAGAACACAAAAAGAAGGAAGTGCAGCCAAATCAATTCCTGAACACAATAGTAGAGATCGATGAACTCTTGCTGTAGAGTGGGCAACAGGATCCTGTGAAAGCCAGAGGTGCGTCTGAAGTCAGAGTGGTGTCCCTGCACCCTGTGAGGTATGGCTGTAGCAAGTCTTCCTGCTTTCCTGGAAGTTGGATGTGTGGCTTTTTCTGGGTCCCAGTGAGACTGCAAAATGCAGTTTCTATTTTTTTAATATTTTCATATTACCTGGAGAAAACTGAGCAAGGCTTTTCTATTAATAACCAATGCAAAAATGCTCCAACACTATAAATACTAAAGGGATATTGTTCAGGCAGTATATAAAATAGACATTAATGATTAAAAGTATAGATTTTGAATTGAGTCCTGTCTCTGACGTTTACCAGCTATGTGACTTTAGGCAGATTAATTAACCTTTCTGAACTTCAGTTTACTTATGTATAAGCAGATGATGATAGGGCTTACCTCATGAGAATTTCCTGTTTATGTAGTTGGACTTTTTCTCTAATTGATACTTTGTGGGTTTTATTTTGATTTATATGAATATTAAAATGTATTATGAATAGTAAATTTTATTGAATTATGATGGGATTCAGAACCATCCCATGATGTGCCATTTTGGCATGTAGAGTATTTTGATCATACATGCAGGGATCTCTGACTCATGTATGTGGGGTTCCCATACGTACATATGTATTTAAATGTTACTTGCTCTTGTTCATCTGTCTCATGTCAATTTAATTATTAGAGCAGCCAAAAGAACCTAGAAGAGTAGAGGAAAATTTCCTCCTCCCCAAAGGTTTAGTTGGCCAAAGAGTTCATTTATTTTTTTTCCCACAAGCTGGCTCTTGTAGTGTTGTCTTGAACTTCATTTGAAACAGTCTTGTTAGATTGTATTGTGACAGCTGTCATATCACTGTACATTTAAAAAAACATCAAAATTGGTGAATTTTGTGTAGCTATTTTAATATTAAAGATAGAAGAAAATACGCAACATTTTCAGCATAGTATGAAAAAAACTAAATGGACTTTTTAGCCAACCTATTTGGGGAAATACATTGTGCACTAGCTTTACTCCTTTTGCTCTGAGCCTTGTCTATAAATAAGAATTATTCTGACTACTTGACATGCTATTATGATGTTTATTCAATAAATTTTTATATTCCACTGTCATGACCTTAAATGGAGGGAGATTGTTTCCAGTCAGTTCTTAATTTCTATTATTTATTTATTTTAATGTAGAATCCAAAATAAGTAGGTGTCTGCAAGAGGATCACACCCAAAGCAACTCTCAATATGAGGAAAAGATCTTTTGTGTCATTTTTCCAAAGATTATTGATGTATTTTTGTTCTATATTAAAGCAATAATACAGTAACATTTTGTTTTGTGTAATATGGGCTAAACTTCATTGTCCACTTTCACTTAAAAGATGAACTGTAATTCTTTTTTAAGCATGTTATTAACGAGCTTGGAACTGTTTGCTGAAAATAAGTCTTCTGTTCTATTTACCAGTGTGCTGAAGCCAGCTTACAATGACTATGGCAAAGGCAAGTAGTGAAGTTTTAGGAATTTGTAAGGCAGTTGGCATCACATTTGTGGCTTGAAATTAGGAGTGATGGAAGTGCTTACACTAAGGATATCAACAAAGGCCGCACAAATCAGGGTTTTGTTTTGTTTTTTCCAGAGAGCTGGCTTGCTGGCTTTCAAGCACTTCCCAGCATACCACTGATATTATTCTTCCTTCATCCCATGCTGTTCACATTTTGAAACGAAATGTCTTTCAAACCCCAAACTATTACACTCAAAATTTGGCCATGGTAGTCATTCCATAGCAAATATAAATAGATGTATGAGAGAGTCTGGCATTTTTTGTTCTTTATAGAAAACAGGGAGATAAACCCTGTCCGTCCAGCGTGTGGGCCGAGTAAAGAATGCAGCCCTTGTCCTCCTTGTCCCATCTGCCGTCATAGGTAATACTGCAACTAAATCTTTTCAGAAATCTGAATAGAATATTTATGAGGTCATATAATAGTTCTTACTCAGCAGCTTTAGCTTCAGAAAAAGTAGATTTCCATCCAAGAAAAGAAACAAGATTGATCTCTAAAGGAGGACGGGTAGAAATCACAGAAAACTTTTAAAATCTTGAAAAATAGGCAATTCAGAAATTATTTGCTTCTAGTGTCATTCAGACCACCTTTGAGAGAGTTTTAGGTCATCATATTCTGGTAGGTAGCATTTGGGTGTTCATAAAAAATATAGATGTATTTTTCATTATTTTATGTTTGATAGGGAAATTTCTCATTAATTAAAAGTAAACATAATGGGTAGAAATAAATTTGACTTATAACTTTCTAGAATACTTCCGTATCCGTAGAATCCTCAAAATAATGTCATCAGTATAATTAATTTGGGGTACAGTTTCTGAAATCCCTTATCTTCTATTGTGAAATATTGAAATATTCATGAAAATAGCACAAAAATTAACAAGTCAATCATAAAATATAACTAATTATACAGAATTATAAATAATTATAGAAAATAACTACTTTTGCCAAAATGAAAGCCAAAAAACATCAATGCTTTAATGACTTAACTGTTACTTACTTCTTGCATCCTTACACATAAAATGACCATCCTCAAATATACAAACATTTTTAACCAGCCACCAAGCTTCCCTCAGGAAACGACCTGCAGAGACAGTAAGAGTTTATGCGAATCATCACACTGCAGGGGTGAGTATGGAGTAGACGCCCTGGCTCGGGCTCCAGGCCTGTTGTTCACCGTCTGTGTGACTTCGGAAACATCATTTAACACAGTAATGTCTGTTGTTCTTATCTGTAAAAGTGGGCTGATATCAATAGTACTAACTATTGGAGTTGTGAGGATGAAAAGTTAATACAAACAAAATTCTTAGAGACCAGTAGATAAGAAATTCTATGTAAAAGTTTTCTTTTGTGTGGGAGGGCATTAATTTTATCTGCAAATGGACCCTGGGGACTTTCAAGACGACCTAAGGCCTCTCGACTCCCTACAGCCTACAGGGTCAAACAGCTCCCCCTTCCCTACGTGTGCCGAACACGCTCTTGAGAGAAAACAATGTTTCCATCATGGGAGAGGTGCTCCGTTTCCTCCTTCGCTCTGATGCCTTCCTCTCCTCTATGTGGAAAACCTCTGTTCATCTTCAAGACTCATTTAGCTTAAGGTATCACTTCCATATTAAACTTTCTTTGACCCTTTCAGGTCCAGGTATGTTCCTTATCATTTTGTAAAAATTGTCTACTAACATAGGTCACACCGTTTGGCACTTTTCAGCATGTATATATTTCTTTTTACTAGTAATAGAGCACTTCCAGGATAGAAACTACATCTTTCTCTCATTCTTACTCTAGTACCTAGTACTTAAAACACTTGCTCAGTAGATGAGAAATTTGGTGAATCAACAAATGAAGTAGTCCATTAGCCAATCAAGCATTTTTAAAGGAATTGCTTCATAATAATACTTGTTGACATTTATTGAGTGTTACCATGTGACATGCCCTGTCACAAGTGTGTCTCTCTTTATATCTTCCCAACCACCCTAAGATATGGGGAAACTGAGGCTCAGGTCAAGTCACATACTCAAGTACACAACTTAATGAGCAGTGAAGCTGACATCTGAGCCCAAGATGTCGGACTACTAAGCTTGAGTCATTAACCGAGTGTTTTTTTATTATATTGGTAATAATTATGAAAGTAATTAATGGATACATAACACACATCTATATAAAATCACAAGTGTATCTATATGTAGAAAACATTGTGAATTATTTTCTCTTTTGCATTTTGTATTTATCCTTTGTGTTATTTCCCTTAAGAACAGACTTGCTTTGATATACTAATGAACACCTGCCTAATCTAAGTGTAAGGGTTACGTACATTTTACTAATATGCAATAATTAAGTGCCTTTATGTTAAATTAATGTTTGTGTTTCGGTATTCCCTTTTTCCAATGGCTTCGTCAAGTACTCAACATCAAGATTTGTGCTTTTAATATATACCATATGATTTCACTTACATGTGAGATCTAAAAAACAAAACAAATGAATAAACAATATTAAACAGAAACAGTCTCATAGGCATAGAGAACAAACTGATTATTGCCAGAGGAAAAGGGCTAGGGGAGGGGGGAAAAGGTGAAGGGAAATAAGAGTTACAAATACACAGTTATAAAATAAATCATGGGGCAGGAGCCTACGGCACAGGGAATAGAGTCTGTTGTAATAATAATACTGCACAATAGCCCATGTTTATTAGACATAGTGTGATGATCACATCAGTAGGGATATTGATATTGAATAATTATGTTATATACCTGAAACTAATATAATATTCTATATTAACTCATATAATATTAGTCTTACCCCATATGCTATTCATTCACTCCTTTTTTCATTTATTTAATAATATTGACTAAAATACTGAGTTTTTTTAATAGTGACCTAACCATAAAGAAAACTCAAAAATCACTGGCCAAAGTTCATTTGTTTTTGCAAAGATATGTAGTTAACTCCATATGTATATAAAAATAAATATTTATTACTGGAAATTTAATGCCTGTGTGTTATATGGAGTCTATATTGGTCTGATGAACTCTTCACGTCTTACCTAGATTTGTCTCCTAGTAACCAGTGAGATGAAACTGACTCACACAGTTTTGGCTTAGTTTTGTATTTATTTAAATTTGGTATATTTGGCAACATTTAAAATGCAGGCAAATTCATATAAACTCTGGATTCCTGTTTTTCCTTTTATAAATCAAATCTGGGCCCATCTGTTTTTCAAGGTAGCAATTCATCCCTCCTGAGCAGTGGTAACCACATAAGACCATAAATACGATCTTATTTCCTTCACTCTCCCAACTCACTAAGTTCCAACTAGCCCAACTCATATGTTTCATAACCTGCCACCTTCCTGCAGACATTTAATTTTGTACCTCTTACTCCAAGCTGATTGTTTTTCATATAAGCACCACTAAATAAAATGTATAACTTACCACTCATAATTATTAACCATAACTATGCTGTTATTCAATAATCACTCTTTGTTTTCTGCTTCTTAAACTTTAAAATAAAGGGCACCAGAAGACACTAAAAGAGCTAAGCTGTTTTGACAAGCCCTGCAATATCTCTGGATTTTCATGCCAGGGTCATAGTGCTTAATGAAAGTGACAAGTCATCCTTGACATGCTAAGAGCCACAGCGGAATGCAAGGAATAAATTACATGGCCTTCTGTTTGACAGCATCAATGTGTCTTAAAGTTATAACTTTATAACTTCAATTTCTATTTTCAAGTGCAACAAAGAAAATAAAATCATGCATGAAATGTCTAGAACAACAACGAAGGGGTTTTCTTGATCAAAGAAAATTTGGAAAGGAGATATAACTATTAGAGAAACATGTGAAGACTTGGAAAGTAATTTCTATTTTAAAATGATACTTTCAGCATACTTAATTTAAATGTTACTTAATTCAATAGCCTCTAGTAGAAAGGACAGTTACTATAAAGTTGTCTTTGTATAGCATATGCCATTTTTTGTGAATTCATTAAATTCTTAAATATTGAGTATCTACTATGTGCACTATTACAGGGATATGGTCCTCAACAGCATACAGTCAAGTAGAGGAAATAGATGTGTCAACAAAAATGTGATGGAGGGTAACAAATGCTATTACAGGAAAATCACATTGGCCATTTCTATTGATTAAGATCCAGCTGCGGAGAACAGAATCTGTTCTAGCTAAATTAAGCAGCAAGAGATTTACTACGGACTAATAAAATAATCTGGAAAGCTGAAGACACAAGCTTTAACTTGAGATTTTCTAAGTAATTTGCATAGCCAGACCACAAAATCAGGCTGCTTAGTGAGCCCCTGCCTCACTTGTTGAACTGGGACGCAGCCCCACGGCTGCTGGCTCCACCGCCAGGCCACTAGCGCCAGGATGGAGAGACTTGCAATAGTACTTTAGTGGTGACCTGGACAGAACTGGGTATGCAACTAAAGCAAGTAAAGAATAAGAAGGAGACACAGATTTGAAAAGGAAATGTTCAGTTTCAAGCAAATCTGGAGAGAGAATGCTCAGTTTTGACTGTGCGGTTTGAGTGGACTGCGAGGCATCCCACAGAAATGTCACCAAAGCAGCCGAATATGTGAGCCCCAGAACTGAGGGAAGTTAGAGTTCCAGACGTAGTTTGGGAAATTGTGAAGTTAAAGGTGGTAGCAGAGGTTGAGAACCTGGTTAAGTTTGCCTAAAGAGAGGGGAAAGAAAAGGAGAGGAGAGCTCTGAAAACGCAAGGGCCACCTTCTTAGAGCAGGCAGTAATAGAAAAATCCAATAAGGGTGGTGAGACATGAGCTCTAGGACGTAGCAGGAGACTGAACAACAGAGGATAAAGGAACACTTTTTTTTAAATTAAGAAATACAAGAGATGAGCAACCTCTGAATACTACAGAGAGATCAGATAAAACGTGAAGACTGTCAATTATTTCTAGTGTTGTGAGTTGAGAGTTCTTCGACATAAGCACTGCTTTGGGAGTGATAAAGGCAGAAAGTAGGTTGCTATGGGCTGAGAAGTGAGTGGTAGGTAATGAATCAGGGTCAGGGAGCAAGAATATATTCCTCTAAAATGCCTGCCTATTACAGTCAGGGGTAAGATACTGGTAAGCAGAAGAAAAGAACATGAAGAGAAAAAAGTTTTACTTTTCTTTTTTACTTATTAAACAAAGAGAGAAAATGAATATATTTATATGTAGAAGAGAAGAATTGAGGAGAACTGTAAAGTTGAGGATTGAGGAGAAACATGGAATATTTGATAAAACAAGCCTCTTTGATACTTGAGAGTAGTGAGCCTTGGAAGGAATAACTCTTGTCCAGAAGACTGTAGAAAAAAAGAATAAGAAAGTATCAGATATAGGTATTTTGTTGTAGGGGCACAACAATGAAGTGACATTGGAAAGCCTCACATTTCTAAGAAGTACTGTATCTTTTGGACTATAAGATGCACTGGACCATAAGACTTACCTAGATTTTAGAGGAGAAAAATAGGGGAAAAAACCCTGCTCCACCACCGCCCACCATGAGCCAGGTAGGCTACATTCGGACCATAAAACGCACCCTATTTCCTCCAAAATTTGGGGGGAGTGCGCCTTATAGTCCAGAAAACACAGTGTATATTGAGAACCACCAAATAGCTGTGACCTGTAATCACTGCGGGAAAGCTTGCCAAAGACTTCGCGGGCCAGCCGAATCTTGGTCTCTCTCTTGAGATATATGAGGTCTGCCCAGAAAGTATCCAGCCATGTAATATGAAAAATAGAGGCATTTATTGAAGAAGACACAAGATACAAAAAACATTGTATATGGGACAATGACACCTCGGTCCCCCATGAAGTTGACACCTTTCACACAGTTCTCCCAATCGTCACCCCTGCCTCGTTGTATTTTCCTGAATCTCATCTACAGTCTGAAATCCCTTCCCTTTCAAAGGTGATTTTAGTTTTGGGAAAAGCCAGAAGTATAGAATGTTAGAGCATTTATATCTCCCAGAAAATTGCAAATGCTTACCACTGCTCCCTCCCCTCAAAAGACCCACTATTAGCAGTTTCTTGTGATTTCTTCCCCTCACTAAAATATACACTTTTTCAAATGCATGTAGCTAGTTTTAAATTTGCTTTCAGAAGGGTACCTTAACATGTTATTGTACCTCCTTTTCTACTAAAATCTTAGACATCTTTTCATACTAGCATATGTACCAATATTTTATTTATTATTATTGTAGAGTATGCCATCATAGTCACAGATATATTAATCTACCTCTTTTGATGAACAAGATTTTGGTTTTTTCAGCATTTTGCTCATAAAAATTTCTGCCCTGGATATCTTTGTACATAAATATTGACAAATTTTGTACGAATATCAATAGATTAAATTTCTAGCAGTGAACAAAAAGTATTATAGCTTTTCATAGATATTGCAAAATTGTCCTCCAGAAAGAATGAAGAAATTTATATTCCCAATTACAATATATAAGACAGCCTACTTCTTCACACCTTTGTCAGCACTGGGGAAATCAAAGTATTTAAATTTTTGACAATTTAATAGCTGAAAACTATAATTTTTTCATAATGTGCATTTCTTTTCTTGTTACTGAAATTGAACATTTGCATGCAATTTATTGTTGTTTGTGGTTTTTGAAAAATTCCTTGCTCTTTAAAATTGATTTTTACCTTTCCTTATAATTTGCTTAGTTTCATAAATTAAGATAATTACTCTAGTTTTATGCATACATTTTTTCAAGTTATTAGTAATTTTTAATTTTATTTTTGGATTTATTGTCATGTATAAGTTTGATTGTTAGTTTTATAAGGTCACGTTTTAAATGTTTTAATTATTTTAATGGTGAATCGTATACTTCTTTCTAATTTTACTTTAAAAGTATACATTTCTGTGATACATGACCTGTGTATTGCATTGTGTGCCCTTCTCCCAAAGCCAACTCATCTTCTGTCCCATATATTCAGCATCCTTTACTCTTTACTGTCCATGACACCCCCTCTCTCTGGTAACCATCGTACTCTTATCTGTGTCTCTGAGTTGCAGCTTTATATCCCACATGTGAGTGAAATCCTATGGTTCTTAGCTTTCTCTGACTGACTTATTTGGTTTACCATAATATTTCAAGGTCCATCTCTGTTGTCACAAATGGCAGTATCTCATTTTTTCTTATGGCTCAGTAGCATTCCATAGTATACATGGAGCACATGTTCTTTATCCAATCTTCTACTGAAGGACAATTTGGTTGCCTCCATGTCTTGGCCACCATGAGTGATGCTGCAAGGAACGTAAGGGTGTATATATCTTTGAAAAAAAAGTTTTCGAGTTTTTCAGATAGATACCCAGGAGAGGGATTGCTGAGCCATATGGTCATTCTATTCTTAATTTTTTGAGAAACCGCCATATTGTTTTCCATAGTGGCTGTACCAGTTTACACTCCCACCAATAGGGAATAAGGGTTCCTTTTTCTTCACAACCTCTCCAACACTTACAACCTGTCCTGTTAATAACATCCATTTTAACAGGTGTGAGGTGGTACATGGTAGTTTTCATTTGCATTCCCGTACATAGGTGTCCAAACTTTTGGCATCTCTGGGCCACGCTGGAAGAAGAATTGTCTTGGGCCACACATTAAATACACAAACACTAACAAACACTGATGAGCAAAAAAAAAAAAAAGATCCGTGAATAATTTGGGTGATATCTGCCACCACAGATAAGCAAAAAAGTTCTTACATGACAGCTGCAGTTTGGACAACTTTGTAATAGCTATTGAAGTTGAAAATATTTTTTTTCTTTTTTTCTCTTTTGTAATTAATGTTCAAATACAGTTGCCTCCATTTTCCCACCACTTTCCCCCATCTCACCCCACCCCTACCTCCCACCCTCAATCATATCCCCCTTTGGCTTTGTCCATAGGTCCTTTATACATGTTTTTTTGATGACTCCCTTCTTTCCCCCATTATTTCCCTCCCCCTCCTCTCTGGTTACTGTCAGTTTGTTCTTAATTTCAATAGCTCTGGTTATATTTTGCTTTCTTATTCATTTGTTGATTAGGTTCTACTCATAAGTGAGATCATGTGGTATTTGTCTTTCACCACCTGGCTTATTTCACTTAGCATAACACTCTCCAGTTCCATCCACTCTGGTGCAAAGGGTAGGAGCTCCTTCTTTCTTTCTGCCATGTAGTATTCCATCGTGTAAATGTACCACAGTTTTTTGATCCACTCATTTACTGATGGGCACTTAGGCTGCTTCCAGCACTTGGCTATTGTAAATAGTGCTGCTATGAATATTGGGGTGCATAGGTTTTTTAGAATTGGTGTTCACGATTCTTAGGGTATAATCTCAGCAGTAGAATTGCGGGGTCAAAGGGCAATTCCATTTTTAGTTTTCTGAGGAAATTCCATACTGTTTTCCATAGTGGCTATACCAGTCTGCATTCCCACCAACAGTGCACTAGGGGTCCCTTTTCTCCACATCCTCTCCAACACTTGTTGTTTGTTGATATAGTTTTGATGGCCATTCTTACCCATGCGAAGTAGTGTCTTATTATGGTTTTAATTTGCATCTCTTTGATGGCTAGTGATGCTGAGCATCCTTTCATATGTCTCTGGGCCCTCTGTATGTCCTCCCTGGAGAAGTGTCTGTTCAGGTCATTTGCCCATTTTTTAATTGGGTTGATTGTCTTCCTGGAGTGGAGTGATGCGAGTTCTTTACATATTTTGGAGGTCAAATCCTTGTCTGAGGTATCATTGGCAAATATGTTTTCCCATACAGTTGGTTCTCTTTTCATGTTTCAATTTTCTTGAATTTGTTGAGGCTTGTTGTGTGTCCTATCATGTAGTCTATCTTTGAAAATATTTCATTTGCATTTGAAAAGAATGTGTATTTTGCTTCTTTGGGATGAAAGGTTCTACATATATCAGTTAAGTCCATTTGATCCAGAGCATTGTTCAGTGCCACAATATCCTTGTTGATATTTTGTTTGGAAGATCTGTCTACTTTTGACAGTGGGCTGTTAAAATTCCCTAGTATAAGTGTGTTGTTGTCTATATCTTTCCTGAAGTACTCCAAGATTTTCCTTATATATTTGGGTGCTCCTATGTTGGGTGTATATATGTATATAATGTTTATGTTTTCTTGCAAAATTCTTCCCTGGAATATTATGAAGTGTCCTTCTATGTCTCTTTTTATGGCTTTTGTTTTGAAGTCTGTTTTGTCTTATTTTGTCTACATCAGCATTTCTTTTCCTTGCCCATTTGCTTGGAATATTTTTTCCAACCGTTACTTTCAGTCTGTGTAGGTCTTTTGTTCTGAGGTGGGTCTCTTGTAGGCAGCATGTGTGAGAGTCATGCTTTCTTATCCATTCAGCTACTCATGTCTTTTGATTAGAGCATTTAATCCACTACCATTTAAGGTTATTATTGGTAGGTACTTATTCATTTTCCCCCTTTGTACCTGTGTTCCTCTCTCTGTAGCTCTTTTTCTTCCTCTTTGTAAGGCAGTCCCTTTAGCATCCCTTGAGGTGCTGTTGGGTGGAGGTGTATTCTTTGAGTCTTCTTTGGTCTGGGAAACTCCTTATTTTGCCTTCCTTTTAATTGAGAGCCTGCTGGGTAGAGTAGTCTTGGCTGCCAGCCTTTGTTTGTCATTACTTGGAATACTTTTTGCCATTCCCTTCTGGTTCATAGTGTGTCTGTGTGAAATCAACTTCTAGCCTCATTGGAGTTCCTTGTATGTTACTTCTTGTTTCTCCCTTGCTGCTTTTAAGATTCTTTCTTTGTCATTAAAACTTGGCATTTTAGTTATGATGTGTTTTGGATTAGGCCTCCTTGGGTTCATCTTGGTTTGGACCCTCTGTGCTTCCTGAAGTTGCATGGCTTTTCCCCTCTCCAGGTTAGGGAAGTTTTCTGACATTATTTTTTCAAACAGGGTTTCTATCCCTTGCTCACATTCTTCTCCTTCTGGTATTCCTATGATTCGAATATTGTTGAGTTTCATGTTATCTTAGAGTTCCCTTAAGCTATCTTCATATTTTTTTAGTCTTTTTTCATGCAGCTGCTCTACCTGGGTCTTTCTTTCTACCTTGTCTTCCAGCTCACTAATTCAGTCCCCTGCTTCATTCAGTCAGCTTGTAATTCCTTCCAGTATATTTTTTATTTCATATATTGTATTCTTCATTTCTTCCTGGTTCTTGTTTATAGTTTCTATTTCCTTTTTCATACTGTTGTAGTTCCCACTCAGTTCCTTGTAGTTGTCTGTGAGCTCCTTGAGCATCCTTACTACCATTCTTTTGAATTCTATATCTGATAGTTTGCTTACCTCAATTTCATTTAGCTCTTTTAGTGGGGAGTCTTCCATTCCTTTTAACTGCAGGTTCTTTTTTTGTCTCCCCATGTTAGGTGACTCTTTTTGTTTGTTTCTGCACTTCCTGGTGTTCGACTTTACTAGCTGTCTTTGTAGGGTGAACTTCTATGGTAGGAATCCTTTGGGATTCAGTGGTGTGTTCTCTTTGATCTCCTTGTCTGGTTGCTCTAGGGTTGTCCTTTCTTCTGCTTGTGTGGGCTCTTTTGTACTTGGGCTTTACCTGTTAGTGGCTCATTTGTTGGTTAGTTCTCTCCAGAGGGTTTACTGGTATTCACAACTCCCTCTTTGTCTTATATGTGATCAGGGGCAGGGAAAAGGTGCAATGGAGTAAGACAGCAGGAGCGTATTTATGGAATTTAAAGTACTAACAGGTAGAGGCCAGATAGGAGATCCTTTGGAGAAGTATGGCAATAACCATGATATTTCATCCAACTAGCCACTTTTTATAAAAGGTGAAAAAGAGATAAGATTCTTATTAGAAGGGAAAAAGATTGTGAGCTGACTTTTGAAAGCAAAGTGCTTATGAGAGTTTAGGTGGTGTGATATAGTGAGAGTGAGGGATTGAAACTTGGCGTAGTGTATGAGAGAATAAAGATAACCACAACAGTAATAAAGCTCAGGAAGATGGCAAAATGGATTAAGACCAGGGAAGGGTGCTGTGTGGGATTTAGAATAACAATAAATGATAAGGAATAAATAATCTGAATAAAAAGAATAAAAAGTAAACCACCAAGAGTAGTGTGTTATTGGCATATGAGTGAAGTGAAAGAAGAAAAATTAAAATGTAATATGAAAGGGAGAATAAAGAAAACCAATTGAACAATTGAGTAAAAACAAACAAACAAAAAAACTAAATGGAAAGAAGAGAAATAAAAAAAAAGAGAAAGAGAAATGAAAAATAAAATAAAAATAAAAATAAAAATAACCAAAAACGCAAGACCCGAAGGCTAGCAAAGTGAAATTTGACTCAGCTGTTGGCGTTCGCTTTCTGACTTCTTTCTGGATCTGCCTCTGGTCTTCTCACAGTCCTATCATCTTCCACGTCCACTTTTACACATCCTCTGCAACCTTTGGCGTCCAAACTTCACATCAGCTGGAATTCTGTTGGCTGTTCACTCTGTTCTTCAGAAGATCAGCTAGGTGACCCAGTTTGGTG
Organism: Desmodus rotundus; assembly: GCF_022682495.2. Taxonomy (NCBI): domain Eukaryota; kingdom Metazoa; phylum Chordata; class Mammalia; order Chiroptera; family Phyllostomidae; genus Desmodus; species Desmodus rotundus. The sequence continues at coordinate 39,300,449 of NC_071392.1, forward strand.
CATGAGCAAGTGGGTTCAGCTCCCCCCTACCTTGCCGCCATCTCCCCCAGATCCATCTGTGACTCTTTTGTGCCTCAATGGCTGAGCTGAGTAGTTGCAAACCACCTGAAAAGCCTAACAAACTGTCCTTTATAGAAAAAGCTTGA